>NC_058131.1:650433813-650544880 GCF_016433145.1 Gracilinanus agilis | reverse complement strand
GCCCCGGGGAGTCGGCGCTGCTGGACGGGTGGCTGCAGCGGGGCGTGGGCCGGGGGGCCGGCGGCGGGGAGGCCGGGGCCTGTAGGCCCCCGGTCCGGCAGGAATCGGAGCCCGACCCAGACTACGAGGCGCTGCCCGCCGGAGCCACTGTCACTACCCACATGGTGGCGGGTGCTGTGGCTGGGATCCTGGAGCACTGCGTGATGTACCCCATCGACTGTGTCAAGGTGAGACCCGGACCGGGATCCCCCCCACGAGCACCATCTGGTCCTGACTGAAATCTCGGGTCCGGTCCGGCCCACTCTCCCGGCCGGAACTCGCCTTCCGGATCCAATTCGAACCGAGACCTGATGCAGGGACCTGATCCCGAACCAGATCCGGGACCCGATTCGAACTGGGGCTGATGGCCAAATCGGGCCCAGGACAGGGGTCTTACCAAATTGAGATCCATCGGCTAAAAGGCCTGAGGTCGGACTGAGAACACCCTGGGATGGACGAGGAGGGAGGAAGGGGGCAGCTGGAGGCACGTGGGGGGGAAGTGTCCCCCCCCTCCCCCGGCTGCATTAGTGGTATGCCTCATCCCATCAGGTGGAGAGGCTTCCTCAGTTACTGTCTAGTTCAGCATGTGTCCAGGGCAGGTCTTTGCCATCTCTCCCTTCCCGGATGATGGGAGCAGGAGCCACAGATTGAGAGTTGGCTACAGGAGAAACTCCTGACTAGGTCATGCTTTCATCCCCTGTATGAACTGGAAATCAGAAATGCAGCCAGAACTCTGAGGTCCCTATGGGCTTAATATGGGGGGAGGATGGCCTGTGTCTTCGTGCATTGAGCTTGATACACCCATCTATGTCCTAAACATGAAAAATTGAGCTGGAACCAGGATATAGATGTGTGCAACTCTGACAGGGGAGGTAGGCAGGACCTTAAACTGGAAATGAATTCCTGTAACCATGAAGCCACTGTGTAGAAGGGAAAATGAGTGTTTGAAGCATAGTGATTGAGACAGCACCAGAAAATCTGCTGTGATTACTTGAAGGCAAAGACAGTCACATTACAAAACAGTCTAATTGATGAATCTGAAAGTTAGATCCTACCCTGAAGAAACAACACGAAGAAGGTGAGCAGACTCTGACTTATCTATATTGGTCTTGGCTTCTGGAGCAGCTGTCAAAGTGGTGAATAAGGTGAGGGCAGAATAGGAAGAAGCAAGAGCAAGTAGCTAGGGAAGTTATTTTGATAGAACCTAGGGTCCTGAGGCCCAACTTATTGGAAGATAAGAATGTGACAGACAGCTAACAAGCTCTTTTTCATGTAAAGTTCTCTTCCAAACAGGAAAATGTGATTTTTAGAGTACACTATTCTTCTAGTTAAGTAGAGGATTGTATTTTAATAGGAGCTTCTGTTTTAAGGTGTGGAGGATGAATGGCAATCTGTCTTCTCCAGTGCTCTCCTCTTGTTCCTATTGTGTTTCATATTTTCATTTGCAATTTGGACAAAGAAATGTAGATAGTGCTTTTTAAAGTTTTTTTGAATGACAGTTAAATGAACTGGGGTAGCTGCCCTTGGGGAAGTGATACCAAGTGTGAAACATGAGCAGATGATTTATGGAACATTACTTTGGTGGAGAAGATTCTCTGTTGATTCTTACCTATGTGACCTTGGGCAAGTTATGTAACCTCAATAGATCTCAGTTTCCTCCAATGTAAAATGAGAATGTTAAACTAGATGATCACTTGAGTGTTAAAAATTCTACATAATCTTAATAAACTGGAGAATAGAAATAAATGTTTTGAATATTGTCCTGGGAAACTTGGGTGCTAGGCTCAGATCTAATCTATACTACTAACTAGTTGTGTGACCTTGTATAAGTACTGATATCTCCCTTGGCCTCAGTTAATTATCTGTAAATTAAAGGATTGGATGAAGTGATCTCCAAATTTCCTTCCGAGATTCTTTGAAACTAAGAGATTCAGGAGAGGCAAATACAAAGCAGGGGATTACAGAAATGAAGATCATATAAACACAACAGATAAAGGTCCAGATGAAAAAAATTCAGGACTCAGAATGAATTATATGCAAACCGAATAAGTCAGTAATCATATTTGAAACATTAGCATGGTTCAACTTTAAAATAGTTGTACTATACTTAGGCTGATAGAGCACTTCATCTAGCTTAAGGTCCTGTATTTTAAGGGAAATGTCAGGAAATTAACTAACAGGCCAAGGAAGAACAGTGAAGATCATTTCATGATTTAGAAAATACAAGATGTGATTCTAAAATGAGATTGGATTTTCACAAGCAGACCAAAATGCCTTCCTTCAAATAAGAGGTGTCACCTTGCAAGGCTAATGCTGCCATTGCTCAGAACAGACTCCTCCAAGAATAGCTGTCAAATCCCTCTGTCCTTTGGAATGCCCTCCTGGGTTGCAAAATTTGTGAGTGGTTAGATTTGAATTCTGAAAACAGTCCTAAGTCATTCAGACTAGAGCCTGGTGACTGACCATGGCAGTTGTTAAAGCTGAGTAATACTTTTTGGATCCCAGAATGCAATGGGATAACTTGCACCGTCCAGAAACCAACTCTAAAGACAGCTTCCAGGCAAAAGTTCCTGAAAGTTTTAAGCAATGACTGCACCAATGGAAGAAGGGTATAGACCTCAAGATAATTGTAGAAGGACAGCAATAGGTCAGATGAGTGAATTCTAAAGTTAAAAAAAGTCTCCTTACTTGATGGTTGGTTTGAAGAATTTTTACTAAGTCTTCAAGTATACAAAGGCCTTTTTAAGTAGAGTCATTTTTTTTCCCTTTTCCTAATGCCAGAGCTTAAGTTACTGGTGAGAAGTAGGTTAAACATAGATAGCATTTTGTGAAATGATATTAGATCCTATTACAGACATGGAAATAGAGTTCTCTTCCTTTCTCTTAGAAGCTTCCAGGACAACTCCCCTGAGCAGATGCATCACAAATGGAAGGGAAGAAGGCAAAAGGAGAGAGTAAAAGGGAAGCAACCCTCTTCCCCACACATCCTTACCCCACAACCATAAAGGCATTCATAGTAACTAACTGAAAGTTTTCACTTCCTCATGGCATCCAAACCTGCACAACCCTCATGCTTTTCAAGATCAAACCAGCTTGAAATATCCTTATGAGGGATATGAACCATAAATACCCAGCCTTGTTCTGCCTCAGGCAAAACAGGGCAGAACCAGACATACCACTTGTAGTCCTGTATTCTAACAGCCAATTGAAGGGTTTGTGATTTGTGTGTAGGAGCCAAATGAGGAGGAACTAGATTGCCTTCCCAATCCAAATCCCATGATCCTATGGGCCTAAAAAGTGCTGGGTCCTAATGCCTCAAGACTGACATAAATTTTATCAGATGGGTCATAGATATTTATCCTAGACCCCTGAAAGATAAGAAGGTGGGATGAACATTTCCCCAGATGATGTCTGAAGGTGTGGAGGAAAGAACCTGAATTCAGATCCCAGCTGTTTTGTGTAACCATATACTTTTATGGCCTTAAAACAAGCCATAACTCTGGCCCTTAGGTTCATCTATAAAATGAAGATATTAGATAAGGTGATCTCTAAAAGAAATAACATTCATGGAGGTTGTTCATCATCCTTCTGAAATCAACATTAGTTAAGGTGTAAACTCAACAAAGATGTTCTCCAGTGGAGAAGGATCTGTGCAAAGAGCAGATAGAAGAGGGAGAAGTATCATGATGTAATAGAAAGACTTGGGCTCTAATCTTAGCTCTCCATCACTTATAACTTGCAAGTCACTTGCCTATGTGCCTAGGTTATTCTGTAGGCCTCTGTTTCCTCACGTGGACTAAATCATCTCTAAGGTCCTTCTAACACTAAATTATCTGGTTTAATATCATCTTGCTCACCAGTAACAATGTCTATCCAATACTAGTTATTTGCTTGGGCTGCTCATCTAACCAGTTAATCCTCTGGATGGTCTGAAAGATTAATAAATATATTTACTTTTTTTCTAGAAAAGAACAATGGCTTATTGTGATTGATGAATCCTCTGGGATTCCACCCCCTCTAGGGTCAGCCATATCTATACTGACTATCCATTAGGAAAAGACTACAAAGGAAAGTAAATTGCTGAGCACTCTCTTTAGTGACCAGCTAATCTAGTCTTCCCTAGATTTCCAGTTTCTTATTGGGATGATAGGACTTTTGGATTACCCTGAATTTGCACAAAGGGTCAGATATCTGGATCCTCTTGAGTCCAGTGCTTTGAGGAAGAGAGAAAGAGAGCTAGACTTTTACAGGTTGCAGATTTAAACAAAGTACCATATTCAGACATTATTTGAGTCATTGATAAATGTGCCAGGTCCAGGTACTTCGGAATCAATGTATAAGAATTTGATGGTTATGTTGATCTAGGTCCACATGGTATGTCATGTTTTGAAGTCAACACCAACATTTATTGAATAACTTCTGTGTGCTGGGCCCTGAGGGGGAATATAAGATGAGTGAGATATAGTCTCTGGCCTCCAGGTATTTACTTGTAACACCCAGATGAGCAGGCAGTGGTTTGGGCTGTGGAATGCTCTTCAGAGGAGTATCTGCCAAGAGGATGTTGTGGTCTGTGAGCTTTTTAAGTAAGATTAACTTCTTAAATTACATTAACACTTGCTTGTGGATCACACAGTAGGATACTTAATGGTGAATGGCATTTTCTATCATAATTTTAGTTTGTTGATTACACATATGAGAATTACAAGGGTTCTTGCTTTCCAGGGCTTAGTCTGCCTCTTGAGACCACTTTGGCATTTGGCCAGCTGCTAACAGAAACTTCAGTGCAACCTCATTCCACAGAATCACAGAATTTGAGAACTGAAAAGAATCTGAGAGGTCATATAGTACAATGCATATACCACAGGAATCTCCACTCTTAACATACCCGACAAGTGATCAGTCAGCCTCTACTTGAAAGACCTTCAGGGAAGGAGAACATACCACCTCTTGAGGCAGCCCCTTCCACTCTGGGACAGCTCTAATTGTTAAAGGGAGTTTTTCCTGACATCATTCCTAAACAGGCCTTTTTAGCAACTCCTACCCATTGCTCCTGATTCTGTCTTCTGGGGCAAAATGATTAAGTTAAATTCCTCCTCCACATAATAGCCCTTCATATGTCATGGCCTCCCTGGGTTTTCTTTGTGCCTCCAACTGATCCTCATATGACATGGACTTAAGGTCCTTTGCCACCCTGGTTGCCCTTTTTCTAGAGAGTTTCCATCTTATAAATGTTCATAAACAGTGGTAACTAGAACTGAATTAGTATACTGTCAGATAAGGGCCTAGATGACAGTGGGACCATCACCTCCCTCTTCCTGGAAGCTTGGCCTCTTAATGCAGCCTGAGATCCTGTCATCTCTTTGGCTCCCATACTGACACATTGAGCTTACAGTCCACTTAGAACACCATTTTTAGAACAATTGCTTTCTGACCTTACCTCTCCCAACATGTACTGGTGACATTGATTTTTTATACTCACATAGAAGACTTTATTACATTTATCCCTATTTTATCTTGGTGGATCCAGCCTAAATGCTCCAGTCTGTCAAGGTCCTTTTGAACCCTGACTCTGTCTAGCCATCCTTCTCATCTTTGTATGATCTTAAAATGTGATGAGCATGTCATCTAAGTCTTTGATAAACATGTTCCATAGGGCCACACATAGATCCCTTGGGTACTCCATTGGAGACTACAGCCACATTGACATTGAACCATTAACAACTCCTCTTTGAGTCCAGCCATCCAACTAGGTCTGAATTTAATTCTAATTTAATTCATAATCTCTCCATTTTCTCTGTAAGAATGGTATGAGATACTTTACTGTTTAGAATTGGTTTCCAGGTAAATGTAAACTACTTTTAAAGTTTCAGGAAAGCATGTTTTCCAGGTAGACCATAGTCCTATGTGTCTTTTCTCCTTAGATAAAACAAAGTAGAAAATCCATTTCTGCCAAACTATTCACTTGGAAACCAAATTGCCAGCTTCACCCTATACTTCCAACCCCAAGGAATGTAAGGGCATCTTGTTGGTTGTTAAAACTGTTAGCCACTCCCTCATGAGAGGGTATCATGGATGAACAGGAACTAGGTGCTAGATAAATATTTGTCAAATTGAATTTAAAATTCATTTTGTAGAAAAACTCTTGGGTACCTTGAGTTTATTTGAGTATCAAGCATCTAATTCAGTGGAAGTTGAAGGAAACTTCTCTCTTAATTCTGGGGAGCCTATTGACTACTCCTTTGTATAATTCATTTTGAGATTCCTCTAAAGGAATATCTATACATATAGAATAGTGTTAATTTTCTCCAGGGGAGGAGTGCTGTTTTACCCTCAGGGTTAGAGCTGGCTAGAGCAAGAATGGACAGGCATAAGATTCTGGAAGATTAGAGGATCTGGAGAGAATTGGAGCCAAAAGCCAAGTATTGCTTCTGCAGATCAGTAGTGATTGACATGGCATTACTTCATGTGGAAGGCTTTTCCATTGCCCAGAGCATGTGTGTCTATAGGGGTTTGGTGAGGATGCCTAGCTCTCTTAACACCGTGAACATCACTTTTCTCTTTGTAATTTCAGACCCGGATGCAGAGTCTACAACCAGACCCAGCTGCTCGATACCGCAATGTGTTGGAGGCCCTATGGAGGATTGTTCGAACAGAAGGCTTGTGGAGGCCTATGCGGGGGCTGAACATCACTGCAACTGGTGCCGGGCCTGCCCATGCCCTATACTTTGCCTGCTATGAAAAGTTAAAAAAGACATTGAGTGATGTAATCCATCCCGGGGGCAATAGCCATATTGCCAATGGTATTAATCCTTCCCATGCTGCAACCCCTACCCCACCCCCAACCTGTTCTTTGGTCTTTTTGCTGCTCTCAACACTTAGATAATGCAAAACATTTTTCAAACTGAAGCTTTGGGAAAGATTAGGCCAGATTAGAGGGAAAGCACCGGCAAACCTTGAATTTCCATGTGTGTTCTTAGAACACCCATTGGCTTCAACACTTCGAATATTCTTTCTCCTACCTTTTGCCTACATTCCATGTTCCTTTCTGGCACCATGCTAATTGGGGATACTGTGGAATGACCCTAATATCTGCATCATTCTTAAATACGCAATTGTCATTTCTCATGGGCAAGGTTACTTGTGGTTTGGGGAGCAAGCACTTAGCACAGTGCCTGGCACATAGTAGGCCCTCAATAAATATTTATTGACTATGTGAACTACTTCCTATTAGATATTCAGAGGAGCAGAAAGACAAGAAGTTAAATGTCTTGAATAATGAGATGAATCTTCAACATGTTTTTGGACTAGCTGCCAGAAAAAGTTATGACAGGTAGTAAGAGGCCTGCAAGTTATATGAAAACGAGTACTTTGGGGCATCAAGGGGACAGGGATGGTCAGGCTATATAGCATTAGGGTGTGCCCAATTTTAAGAATTGATTGTGGCATATGCTAGGGAGGTTATGGTTTGAAAGTCAACAGAGAGAAAGACTCTAGGCAGGAAGATCTAGGAGTAGGAGATAAATAGCTGAGAAGCTACTAGGTGAAGCCTTCCTTCTGTGACCCAGGAAGGTTACATCCCTCTTCCCTTGCTTAGACATCATACTGGCACTTGGGTAACTCATGTGTCTGAAGGGGTCACAAGCTGTATTGGTTCTCGATACACGGTATTTTCCTGGCACATCTTGGGGTAATTTTCTTTGACTCTTGCTGGGCCTTTTGACTGAGATTTGTCATTGTCAAAAAGTAACCTTTCCATAGTACATACCAGCCACTTACATTGGCACATCCTTGTTTTGTTGGTAGATTCGTCCAACTTTAGATTTTAAGGGCTGGTGATTTCTGATTTCTTGCATTAGTATAACCTCAGTTTCCCTTTTCTCACCTCTCATCCACACTGGATGACTTTTGGGACATGGTGATTGGTGTTTGATGGGTTTTACTTCATCCTAGGATCACAGTAATATCAGTGATATCTATATCTTTAAACTTTTTCAAAGTTTGCAGAGCACTTGATTTTTACCCACCTTTTATAAATAAGGAAAATGAGGAATAGAAGGTTAAGTAAATTACTCAGGTCCACAAAGCTAATAGGTGTCAGAGGCGGGATTCAAAACCAGGTCCTCCTGACTCCAACTCCAGCACTCTGCTCACCCTCTCCTGGCCTCACATGTGGCAGTTATTTTCTTATTTACAGGTGCAGCAGGGTGTGTAGCAACATTACTCCATGACGCGGCCATGAATCCAGCAGAAGGTAACAATTTTCCCACCGTTCTCCCTGAATAGGGAGTTGGTATCTGCTCTTCTGGACTCCCTTGGCTTCTTGAGGGGAAGAGAGCTGGTGGGATTTCAGTCTTCCACGCCCCTCTTGCACCTTGGGTCCCCAGGGGACTGCTCCTTCATGTTATCTGCTTGGTGGGGCAGGCCCTTGGGACAGTAATAGGATGTATTTCCCTGAATCACTGGGAGGTAGCTTTGTCAGGGAAAGTGTTAGGCTTTGTAGAGCCTATTTATGGTCCATCTGTGGGGAGCAGGCCCAGGTTTGAGCATCCATGGAAGTCTAGGAGCTTCCTGCTATTTTCTTCAAATGAGAAGTAAAGATGAATTTTTGATTCTTTTTCTTATAAGAATATGCTCAACCCCACAATCAGGGGTCAGTAGGGAACAGAGGCAACTATATTGCTATAAATAATTGGGACTTGTCTGTGGCAGAGTTGGGTTTACCTTGTGTTGCTGTGGCTCCTTACTTGTTTGGGCCAAGGCCAGGTGGTGGGAATCTACAGAGCTTAGCAACTTTGAAAGGTCAGAAGCCACGCAGACACACATAGCTTACCCAGCATTATCTCCTTGGGCAGGGGGAGGTTCTCTGACATCAGAGTTAAACTTCTCTGACTAACTGCTCTTTTCCTTTTGGCACCAGAGTTCCTTCATACAGCTTCTCCAGGAGGGAAGTAGTCTCTGTATTCAAAGTTAGCTGTTCTTGTATCTGGAGAAGGGATTGGGATTGTTAGGTCTGTGTTTATTATTATTATTGGCTTCAATAATAATAATACCATATACTTATGTAGCTCTTAATTATTACAAAGCTCCTTACATACAATTTGCCATTTGATCCTTACAACAATACTTTGAGATAGTTAAGTATTATCCCCATTTTGTAGCTGATAAAACTGAAGTGTAGAGAGGTAGACATGCCCAAGCTAGCAAGAGATAGGGTTAGGTCCTGAGCTCAAATCCAGCAATCCTCCCCTACAAAGGTTTTGTTGCCTTTGGGACCAGGTATTCCTATGTTTTTAGGTGGATGTGGGTAAATATTAGGGCTGAGAGCAGTAGTATGTTATCCAGAAGGCTGTGGCTTAGTCTGAAGAGACAAAGTCCATAAGGACTTCCTAGGTTCCTTGAACATTAAGGATATTTTCACTGGCTTATAAATATGTGTAAAACATCCATTTAGTACTGAATGAAGGATCCGTTATGTCTTTATCCTCCATCCTCAGTCAGTCTCTCTTTACCGAATTAGTAGCTTATCCATTTCTGTTTTTTCTTCTCTTTCATTGGCTGATCTGCTGGCTTGGGAATTTAAACCCGGATACCACCACTCCTGGTCGCCTTTGCCTTCTTCCTTGGTCGTCACCAGTGGTCAAACAGAGGATGCAGATGTACAACTCACCGTACCATCGGGTGACAGACTGTGTTCGAGCAGTGTGGCAGAACGAAGGGGCTGGAGCCTTTTACCGCAGCTATACCACCCAGTTAACTATGAACATCCCTTTCCAAGCCATTCACTTCATGACCTACGAATTCCTGCAAGAGCACTTTAACCCCCATAGACAGTACGACCCTAGCTCACATGTCATCTCTGGGGCCTGTGCAGGAGCTGTCGCTGCTGCCCTCACTACCCCTTTGGACGTTTGCAAGACGCTGCTCAACACCCAGGAATCCTTGGCTTTGAACTCAAATATTAGTGGACATATCACAGGCATGGCTAGTGCCTTCAGGACGGTGTACCAAGTAGGCGGGGTGACCGCCTACTTCCGAGGGGTACAGGCCAGAGTCATTTACCAGATCCCCTCCACAGCCATCGCGTGGTCTGTGTACGAGTTCTTCAAATACTTAATCACTAAACACCAGGAAGAGCGAAGGGCTGGGAAATGAGGTGGCATCGGAGCTGGGGCTCGGTGCTGCCCTGTTCCTGTTCCTCTGTTACCCCCTCCCTGGCTGGCTTCAGTCTTTCCAGTTCATGGAGGTGGAAAAGGCTTTTCTGAGGCTGCAGGTGTCGTCGCCAACGCCACTTCTTGCCATTACCTGTTGTAGCTCTCCTGCTCTTCCTTACCCAGTGGAGCTTCCCCCAAGGAAGGGCAGTGTCGCACTTAGCAGCACAATATCCACAACTTCTCATCATCCTTGGCCAGGTGTCCTGCTCCAGATTATCAGAGCAAGAAGTCAAGCTCCTTCTCCTGGTTCCGAATAAAGAGGCTTCTTTAAATTAAATGGCTTCATTGGGTTTGTCTTACAAAAGGAAGCAAAAAGCTGCTAGCTACCTTTGCTTCCTTTCTAAGCAGAGTTAAAGGTGCATTGAATTTTCCTAGGGTTTGCTTCTTCCTCCTTGGGTTGTTTTTGTTTTGGAGGGAAGAATTTAGGAGATTAAGACTGCTTTGGCTCTGTTGGCTTCTGTCAGAGTACCCACTCACACTTGTGGGTACCCAGACCCCATTACTATCACTCTTCCCTAGAGGAATGGTATGACATCAGAGAGTTCCTGGGGCTTGTTTGATCTGATTTATAGCTCTTACATTACAAACAATGTTTCCATTTTGTCTTCTTTATCTCATTTTAAAGCATTTACAAGAACTAAAGTTTTACTATGAAACTCCTGAGGCCTCTAGGAGGAAGTCCTACCATACCTAGGGCTTTGTGTATTTCAATCCTGCAAATTTAAATCTACATTGTGCTTTTACTAAGTGATGGATCCACTGAGGAGCTGAACTTTTAATTTCTGTTAATACTTAAGTGCCATTAGATAATTTCTCAGTTCTTTGATTTATATGGTCCTAGATGCTTGGTAAAGCAAATTAAATATTAGACCTGACTTCAGGGAGGCTGCTACATTGGTGTGAAATCTGAGGAGCCACACTCTTGGCCTCAGGGCTCAGTTCTTTCAGATTCACAGTAATTCAGCCCAGACAACTAGGAGAAAGTCTATTGGGACTCATTGATGAATAAAGATGGAAAGTGATTTGTCCTATTTATCATAAGACAGCATTCTTTTGATTTCCTTTCCAAAACTTATTTTAAGCCATATTCTCCCCTCATATTTAAGAAGTGAGATGGGAAAATAAGATGTTAAAAATCCTAAATAATGGCCACAGGAGTTTGACTTATTTGTGTGTTGACAAGAATGTGATGCTAGAGATCTCAGAGGTAACTTCTGAGGATTTGCCATGGGGATGGTGCCAAGGGAGCACCGAGTGTTTAGTCCCTAATGGTTATATGGAAATGAACATAGAATTGAATGGGAAAATGAAGAAATGGAATCCTTTGTTTTAACCTTTTTTGTATCATGAACCCCTTTTGTAATCTAGTAAACCCTATGGACTCCTTAGCATATTGTTTTTAAATGTATAAATATTGAAATACAGTTGTCAATATTTTAAGTTTATGGACCCCAATTATAGAGAATTCCTATTCCTGTGACTTAACTTTATATGGCCCTATCCCCAAAAAGATACAAGCTCATCTTGTGCTTAGTACATAATGTAACTTTGAAAAGAATGCTTACAGAGATATCATGGAGGTAGAATTAATAAAACTTGGAAAATTATTGGGCAAGGGGAGAGTGAAGAATTATGGATGACAAGGTGGAAAAGGTAGGTGACTAGGAAGCTGGAACTAACCTTGACAAACTGGAAAGTTAGGAAAAAGGGTGAGTTTGGGGAGATCATAGTATCAGACTTAGAGCTGGAAAAGGCCAACCTTATTATTTTATGGTTAAGAATACTGAGAGACCAGAAGGTTAAGTGATTCTCCCAAGGTCACACAGTAAGTTTGAGGTAGGATTTGAAAACATCTTCCCAATTCCAAGTCCAGTGCCCTATTAGCTATACCATGCTACCTCTGCTAATGAGTCTCATTGTCCTCTAGACAAAATATGAAAAATTATGTTCAATTGCTTTAAAAAATTTATTTATATTTAAACCTTTTGTTATTTTAAACTTGCAACAACAAACATGAGCATTTCTATATACACAGAACAAAATAAAAAGGATTGTGTCTAAAACCATGAATCTATTTTGAACAGCTCATTTTTAAAAAAATTTATATAGCTATATATATGAAACCAAGTCAACATGTTAATTTCAGTAAGTAGGGGGGGAATTGGTCACAGAACTCTTTTTCTAGGTTAAGAAGTGACCCTATACTTTTCATTTGTCCAGGGATTCTTGCATTTGAGCTTTGGACTGGGAACCTGTTTATACACTTCGTGGCCTGATTGCTATTGTGCCCATGTCCAGAATGTGATGGTGCCGCAAAGAAGGCATAGTACAGAATAATTGTGTAGAGAGCTTCAGTATCAAGAAGACCAGAGTTCAAGACCCCCCTTCTGGCACATTGCCTGTGTGACCTGGGAAAATGGTTTAACCCTTCAGGGCTCTAAGCAAATCTCTTTAAGATTTTAAGAACATTTGCCTATTTGCAAAAAGAAGAGGAGAATGCATGGAGGTGAATTCTTATTGTTGGTAGTGTTTAAAAAAAAAAAAGTGAACAGTATCCTCAGAAGTTTAGTTCTGACCTAGTGCTGATCTTGTAATGGAGGTTATGAAATAAGAATGAGTCATGGTTCATGCTCCCAGAAAAGCTTTCAATCTGAGAGGACAAGACCAACATTCATTAAACAATTACAGAACAATACAAGACTAAATAGTCAAGTGCCAAAGGGTTTTAGAGAAGGTGGACTAATTAGAAAAGATCACATGGAAAAGGCAGAATTTTAGCTGGGCCTTGAAGGATGGTTAAGACTTGGAAAGGTAGGGGAAAAAAAGGTGGAGCAGGAGGGTACAAGAGGGGAAGATATGGGAGGGAAGTACATGAAGATCTTGCTATAAATGAAAGTACAGAGGCTAGAATTAATATGTTCTACTCAGGGAACCAGCCTGATTAGCTCAAAGGGTCCTTGTTGGGAAGTTGTGGGATTAAGTGGAGATAGGTAGAATTTCAGATCAATCACAGAAACATAGAATCTTAGTGTTAAAAAGAACCTTGGCAGTCATTTGCATCTACTTCCCCTCAATGGAAGAATCCTTTCTGTAATATTGTGAAAGGTAGTCATTCATATTTCCTGTGATGGAGAGATCATTACTTTATAAAAGGCAGTGTTTTCCAGTAACCACCCATCATTATTACAAAGTTTATTCTTTATTGGGCCAAAATCTGGCTCCTTGTAAGGTAGCCACATTGTTCCTGGCTTTGTCCTCTGGAGTCACACAATAAGCATACTCCCTTTTCCATAGGACAGCCCTTTAAATATACTATTTGAAGACAGCTGTCATTATTATAGGGAAGGGTTAGATTATGAAGAGACTTGAAAGCTAGGCAGAGGAGTTTAGACTTGACTTGGACATTAAGAAGCTATTGTATATTCTTGAGCAAGGAGTGACATGATGAAAGTATTTGGGAAAGGTTAATCAGGGAGTATGATACAAGATGGATTGGAAGGGGAGAAACTGAACGCAGAGACTTTAGCTAGGACATTGTTGCAATAATTCAGGAAAGATGATTTCCAAAAGACTGAAAGCAGAAGAATTAACAGGATTTGGTGATGGATTAGACACTGATTTGGGGATTTAATACCAGTCAGTGCCTTGCCTCATTTTATGACTTAACTGTTTCATCTGGGTATTGCCTTCAATTAGATGAGGAACAAGAACTGATGCCTACTTCTCATGATTCCCCTTTCGGCAGCTAATTCAATGCTTTGTACATAAAAGGTGTTCAATAAAGACTTGCTGGATGGCAAATTAACACTGAGTAAAAGGGACGGGAAAGAGCCAAAAAGAACCTCAAGATTTCTAACCAGAACAGATGGGAAGAATGACAACAATGAAGAAGTTACAAAGGGAAGCCGGTTTCTAGGAGGTTGAAGAATGTGTAAATGACATTCTTCACAAAGAGTCTGAGATAGGAGTAGAGCATTTAAGTGTATATATAAGACTAAAGAATAGGTGAAGGTTCAGGGCTAGAGATTAGGTTGCAGAATAATTTACTAAGAAGTAATTGTTGAGGAAAAAAAATAAGCGCTCTCTGAAGAAAGTGTGTAGAGAAAATCAGAGACCAGAAAGAGAATCTTATGTATGGCATGGCAGGAGGAAGAAGAGGAGTCAATAAAGAAGACTGAAGAGGGATTGCAGAGGGAATGTCTGCCCTCATAATGATCTATCCTTTCACTGACAAATTGGTAGGAGAACAATTCTCTTGGGGTTAGGAACCTCCCAGAGTTGGCCTAGAACCAAACCAAGACCCAGATTTGTGAGCCACTGACACTTTTACAGGGGCATTTGAGTCATACTTTATCAAAACCTTCCCCCCCAGAAACCAACTCTATCAGTACACAGACGTTGAAGATGGGTCTCTGACTTACCACCAACAGTCATAATCTTTGGCAATGCAAAACCTTCAACCCACTCTTGGGCTCTGGAAAACTAGGCAATAACATCTGAATAAAGAAACTGATGAGTCACGGAGGGTTTTCCCCTTGCTGCCAACAGCTGAAAGCTCTAAGTGGGTGTGGGACAAGGCAGGAGCCCTGCCCTTAATATCTCCAACATGATTCTTCATTTAAGGGGTAAGCTTTCCCTTTGGGTGAGCCCTGTTGCTTTAATGGTTCTAGTCTGGGCTTAATGGATTAACATTGAGGGCTTCTCAGACCCTGGGCAACCCTCACCAAGCACGAACTGTACACAAAACAATATAGTTAGTGCTCTTGGTAAGAGACATCAACGAGAAAAACTAGAGGTTTGTTAATGGATATGAAATCAGTAGAATACACAAAACAGCATATTTTGGTTTTTTTGTTGTTCATTTGTTTCCGTTTTGTGTCCAATTCTTCATGACCCCATTTGGATTTTTCTTGGCAGATACTGGAGTAGTTTGCCATTTCCTTTTCCAGCTTATTTTACAGATGAGGAAATTGAGACAAACAGAGTTAACTGATTTACCAGGCTTGTAAATGTCTGAGGTCATATTTGAATTCAGATCTTACAGATTCCAGGCCAGGAGCCCTATCTACTTTGCCACCCAGCTAGCATGTGCAAAATAACATCACGGTTGAACCAAGTGTCTGAACACTGAGGAACACTGAGTGAGTGGGGCTAACTAAGGAAGGCTTCCTGAAAGGGATGAATGTATAATTAGGGATTAAAGTAGGTAAAGGAAGGACATGGACTGGTGGAAAGAAAGAAGGATACATTCCAGAGGGTTGTGGTAATCATGGCATGTTCAAAATAAAAGAGAACAAGCAAACTGCACTCAAGGAATGTTAGCAAAGGAAGGGAGACTTCTCTGGGCAAAACTGAGGAGGTGACAATTGGTTGTGAAGGCTAGAGTGACTTTGGATTTTATATGATGGGTTCTTCTGCAGGAGAGTAAAATAATGGAAATAATTCAGGAAGAAGATCATAACTGGCATGGGAAGGATAGTGCCATTTTCCAGGTGAGAGATTATCAGGGCTGGTTGAATAATAGTAGTGGGAATTGAAGGGAAGGGAAAGGATACCAGAAATATTACAGATATAAAATCATTGGGACTTGGTAACAGATTAAATAGAAGAATTACAGAAGAAGTAAGAATCAAAACATTAGGTTTTTTTAATATAGGAAAGCTGGGTGAAGGGTGCCACTTGCAGAAATAAGGAAGGCACAAGAAGCAGGTTTAAGAGTGACAGAGATAGTATTGGTTTGAGACATGTTGAGTTTAGAGTGCCACTGAGATATCCAGGTTAAGCTATTCTGTAGGGAGCCAAAAGTGTGGGTCCGGAGCCCTAAAGAAGCAAATCTGGGATCTTCCATGAAAAGGTGAGAGTTGAAGTTGTGAATAAATGAGATTTGAAGTTGTGAATAAATGAGAGATATATATATATAGACCCTGACAATCTCATTTATTCTCTCTATATACTCTCTCTCTCTCTCTCTCTCTCTCTCTATATATATATATATATATATATATATAGAGAGAGAGAGAGAGAGAGAGAGAGAGAGAGAGAGAGAGAAATATAGCACCATATAGCACCTTGCTGGATTTCTTCCTACTGAAAGATTCCTGAATTGAACAAGGAAAATTGGTGAGGACCAAAACTGTCAGGCTTAAAAGACCATGATGGTTTAGGGAAGATGGGAAGCATGTGATAATGTGGCCAGTGATCTTCTCTTGGTATCTTTTGCAAATGCAATACAATACAATATCTTTGAAACCTTAAAAGTAGTAACTTTGGTCATTCATTCACTCCACTATTCATTGTGTAGCCACTCTAAGCCATAAGGCTTAGAGTCAGATACTATGAAGAGCAGAGGATAAGACAAGTCCCTGACTTAAAGGAACTTACAACCTAGTAGGACTTACAACCTAGTAGGAAAGATAAGATATTTATAGGAATAACCATACTACAAGGAAGTAGAGGATATATACCAGAAGAGAGATAAAAATAAAGTTCACGGGCATTCAGAGAGGGGAAAAGCCATTTGCTTGAGCAGTCAAGAAAAGCTTCACTTAGGAGATGACTTTAACCTAGACTTTGAAGGATCGGTGAAATTTCTTTTTTAAAAAATGATGAATTTGTTACCGATCTCTTCATTTCCCTCTGTATGTCTCTCATTTGCTGTTTTATAACAAAGAAAAAGAAACAAAAAAGGAATGAGTGGTAGAATGTCAGGAAAAACAATAACAAATTTTTAAAAGTTTGCTATCATATACAATGTTCTCCACTTCATTGGAGGTCTGATCTGTAAAAGAAGGGGAGTAGGCATCTTCTCATATCTCTTCTCTAGTTCCAATTTAGTCATAATTTTCAACATTCAGTTTCTGTTGCTTTACTTTTCTTTCCAAATGTATCTTTGTAGTTATGTACAAACAACAAGGCAAAGGGAAAGAAGGACAAAACAAACTATTGAAACAGAATGTTTCAAAATGATGAAGACCAATTGTGGCCCCAAACTCTTCACTTAACTCTGCATCAGTTCATGTACAGATCTTTCATTTCTTACAACCCAGTAATATTCCATTGCATTTTTATGCCAATGAACACTTACTATGTTTCTAGTTTGTTTTTAAGTCCTTACTTTCTGTCTCAAATTAATATTAAGTAACAGTTCTAAGATAGGAGAGTAGTGAGGGCTAGGGAATTGGAATTTAATGGTTTGCCCAGAGTCATACAGCTAAGAAGTGTCTGAGGCCAGATTTGAACCCAGGAACTCAAAGCCTAGCATGAGTGAATCAAACTCTCTTTGTTTATCAATCAGCAACTTTAAGTTAATGAATCAAAAACTTATGTTCCCCTACTCAGTAACTTACCAGGCACTAAGTATAAGAGCTCACAAGTCACTTGCTAGAGGGGGTGACAACTCCAGAGGCCATTCCTCCTCTCTCCCTTCCCCTGGCAATGCTAGGCGAATTGAAAGACTGTGATTGGTTCCCATAAAGTGGGGAAGGGACAGGAAATGACTTGGAAAAAGGACTATAAAAAGTCCTGAACTTCCTGTCCAAGGGACTTCTCCTTGAGGCTTCTCCTTCGGAGTTCTTTGGATTTTCTGATCCTTGGGATCTTCTCCTTTGGACTTTTTTGGAGGACGGTTCCTTGGGGCTTTTGGACTTCGACTTTGACTTGGAGCTTTGGGCCTTTCTACTGAAGTTTTTGGCTTCGGGACTTTGACTTTCAGCTTTGGATCTTCTTGGAGCTGGGGAATTACTTGTTGAGTTCACTGCTGCCTTGGTGAGCTTAGCTCACAAGGGTTTTTCTGCATTGAGACCTTGCCTGGATCCTGCCTGGCTTGCTGGTAAGTGACTAGGATTCCCACATGGAGATTGGAACTCTGTTGGGGATCAATCTTCATTTCACCAGATCAGCATTTAGGATAGGATAGGCAGTCTGCTTATCTCTTTCCCTTCCACATTTGCCTCTTTTTACTAATATTCCAATTAAACAAAATTATTAAAAGCTGCTAACAGTTTTCCTGACTTAAGGGATAACTCTCTTATTTAGTCAAAAACACCAATTTAACCATTATACAACTATACTGCAACTGCAAAACTCCCAAGTGTGTCCCAAACTAGATGAAAATATAATTGGGGGGACAGCTGAGTGGCTCAGTGGATTGAGAGCCAGACCCAGGTTCAAATCTGGCCTCAGACACTTCCTAGCTGTGCGACCCCCATTGCCTAGCTCTTACCACTCTTCTGCCTTGGAGCCAATACACAGTATTGACTTCAAGACAGAAGGTAAGGGTTTTTATTTGGGAAATGTTTAACAAAATAAATAAAAATATAATATAAATATATTGTAAAGTTAATAATTAAATATAATAAAGTACAATAAAGGGTTTTCTAAGTCCATATTCAGACTTCAGGGATCTGCTTCAATACATACCACCTTGCTGCCTCAGGAACACTGAGGGTTCTAGCTCAATCTCCTTTTCTTAGGAGAATAGAGTAGGATAATAATAGAATATATGTATGTAAACATATAGTCCTTTATGATTTGCAAAGTACTTTACAATTATTATCTCATTTTGCCCTCACAACATTGAGAGGTAGGTGCTATTTTTATCCCCATTTTACAAATGGAGAAACAGAGGCTGCCTAGTCTCTGAGGCCAGATTTGACCTCAGAGCTATGCTGTCTCTATACCCAATGCTCCAATCACTTATACAACCTAGTTATGATATCTACCAGATACCATGAAATCACTGACATTTCATGAAACGCTATAGTTTCCCATGTAAGATATTTGTAGTCAGTGACTGTCTGATAAACATAGCTGGCCCATGTGTCGCATGGGGAGATACATGGTCTGAGATCTGGCGATTGTCTCCAAGGGAGACTTCTATTTCCACCTTTTTGGAGAGTTAGGAAGAGGGTTTCAGAGACCGCCTAGGTGAGGAGAGACATGCAAGATCCAGGATCCCAGTGGCTGGGCAATCTCTCTTTCATCCTCCTATCTCCAAGAGGATTATAGGGGGTAGAATGATATCTACCACACAACAAACATCTGTAGTCCAGTGGCATGATAAAGGGTTTTGAATAAAAACCACTTTCCTGAGCATTCACAAGCAGAGGCTAACAGCTTAGCAGATATAAAACAGTGTGGCTCAGAGGTCTCTTAGCCAAGGAAGTGTCCTATTCCCCTCCAAGTAGGCAGAATTACAGGACTTGGGTAGAACTGGTATTACACCTAGCATACCTATTTTCAGCTAAAGTCTCTTAATTTATAAGAGGTTCCCACTTGCTGAAAATCAGTTACTCAGCCTAGCACTCTAGAGCATCAAGTAATAGAACACAAAAGGATCTTAGATCCAAAACATTCCCCTCACTTTATCTGGTGAGTAATTGAGTTCCAGAATAGTTAAATAATTTGCCAAAGGTCAATCAGCAAATCAAAAATAGTGCCTGTTACTAAAATCCTGGACTCCTGATCCCAACCCTATGCTACCTCTAACCAAAGTCCCCTGAATGGCAGATTCTTTACCATTTGTGGTGATCTGAAGAACTGAACTTTCATTCTGGGCCTCTTGGGGGTCTTTGGGTCAACATCACAGGATCATAAGTCCAGGGCCAGAAGAGACTTGGGCCTCTGGCCCCCTGACTCTCAGCTGAGGGTTAATTAGATCTACCTGGATTAATTAGGGGATCATAGCAAGTTACCTACTGTGTTCAATTCTTATTTCCTTATTTCCTCTCTCTCTTCTCAATTGTAAATAAACTTCCATAAAGTCAATTTTGACTTGAGGCTATTCCTAAATGGGAGAGATTTCCCCCGGTGACCACCTTTTAATATGTTGAACCCCAAGCCCCCTTTTTCCCTTGTTAACTTAGAAAAAACAGAACTATTAAATAGTCATAAGCATTCTTTAATCTAGGGAAAGGGGGTACAGGGCTGATTAGGCCTCTTATGCAGAGCTGCGCCTTATGCAGAGTCCAAGGATTGAGCACTGCTTTGCTTGGCTCCCTGATCCAGGGGCTGGGGAAGATGATTGACATTATACAGGTAAGGATGGGATTTACAATCAAGCTTGGGAAAGGAATCCTAGCCAGAGGCTAGGGTATAAGGGAAGGAGCTGCTTACACAATGGATACCAAAGGACAGTTCCTGCCCAGGTGTGTCTTCCCGGGACAGGGTCTTTGATACTTTGGGGAAGACTACCTTAAGACAAAAGGGGTCCATTATTCAGTCTGCAACTGCTAACCTGAGATTCCCTTCAGGGTGGATTCTCAGGGGAACTGGGAACAAGCACAAGCTTTGGGGGTCTCCAACCTACCAGCTATTTCTAAACTTGGGGTTCATCAGATCTCACTAAGCCATAAGTTTGGGGTCTCTAGATTCCACGTCGACACCCTCTTACAAAGGTCAAATAGGTAGTGAATCAGAGGTACCATTTGGACTTGATTCCTCTGACTTCAGAGCCAATGTTCTTTCTTCTGTATTGTCGACATGGAATCTAGAGTCCCCAAACTTGTAGCTTAGTGAGGTATGATGAACCCCAAGTTTAGAAATAGTTTGTAGGTTGGAGACCCCCAAAGCTTGTGCTTGTTCCCTGTTCTGGGGAGAATCCACCCTGAAGGGAATCTCAGGCTAGCAGTTGCAGACTGAATAATGGACCCCAGGGTAAATGCTAAATACCCCTTTTGTCCTAGGTAGTCTTCCCCCTTGTATCATAGACCCTTCTCGGGAAGACTACCTGGGCAGGAACCATTCCTTTTGTATCCATTGTGTAAGCAGCCCCTTTCCCTTACACCCTAGCCTCTAGCTATGATCCCTTTCTCTAGCTGGATTGTATCCTGTCAGTACAATGTCAATCATCTCTCCCAGCCCCGGGATCTTCCCAAATGGTATATAAGTTCCCCAATTTCCTTTGTTCCTGGGTGTTGTCATCTAGCCTGGTGCACTCCCAGGGGGATCAGGGAGCAGAGCGAAGCAGTGTTCCTTTAGACTCTGCACAAGGCGCAGCTCTGCATAAGAGGCCAAGTAGCCCTCATCCCCCTTTCCCTTGATTAAAGAGTGATTTTATGACTATTTAATAGTTCTGCGTTTTTTCAAAGTTAACAGTATCACACAGGTGCTTGTGCTATTGATTATTTCTGCTCTAAATACTGCCCCACCCCACCCGGGACAGCTCAGTTTTGCCCATTTTCTGTAAACCTCTGGATCTGGAATTCTCTGTTGTTGGAAATTTTCATGTAGAGGGTGGGCACATACCCAGAATGAAGGTCTTCCTTCTGTGATCTCAGAGATAGGAAATAAATCAGATGTGCCTGATCAAGCCCCCATCCCTTCCTAAGAAACCCCCTCCCACAATTTGCATCTTTAAGTAGCTTTGCTGAGAAGGAAAGAATCCAGATGTTCCCATGAAACTAGGAGGAACACGAGATATTAAGTGTATGTAACCTGGGTGGGTCAAGTCCTGAGGGCAGCAGAGTCAACTCTGGCTCCTCTCACTGAGGCCAAGACCACAGCTCCCAAGACCCAACAATACTCTCCTACCAATGGACACCTGGATATATTCTTTACCCAGGACCCCTCTTGGCTTACGTGTGTGTGTGTGTGTGTGTGTGTGTGTGTGTTTTGAATCATCATTTGGCAGTGCTGCTTCTTGGGAGTCTTTAAGCTGCTTTCCTGCTAGGTCCAAGATGAGCAAATAGAAATTATAGGCTTTTCAGCTTTACAAGGGACATTGACTCCACCCCAGCTCCAGTTTGGCAAGGATCACCTAACTTTCTCCCCAGAGGAGGAGCTCTTTCTATCTGTACCAGAGGTGCAGCGAAAGCCGCCTCCATGTTCAAACCCCACAGCAGTCCCACTCACACCACCCCACTGAAAAAGCCAAACCATGCTCCTGCCCCTGCACCCAGAAATCCGGGGCTCTACTGGAGGGGAGGCTTATGGGTAGGGGGAAGGACTTTGGCAAAGTAAGGTCAGAATAAACAGGACCTTGACTAGACAGATAACCTTGGTTTCAGGGCCAGATAAGAGGGTCCTTGAGAATAGAAAACATTCTTCTTCCAAAAGGCGCAAAAGTCCGTCTCTAGGTCAGTTAGACCTAGAGGGGGCTCTGAATCTGTTCACTTATGATGAGGCCTTTGATAAAGTTAGGGTTATGCTCTGATAAGAGTGTTCTGGCTCTGAGACACTGGTCCAAGTAATTAGAGGGCAGGAAGCATCACCAGGAAGGAGAAAAGCAGGGCAAGATTATAGTTGTAAAGCATTTAGCACACTGTCTGGCACATAGTGAGGGCTATATAAATGTTAGCTATGGGGCAGTGAATAGAGAGCCCAGCCTAGAGACAGGAGGTCCTGGGTTCAAGTCTGATCTCAGACACTTCCAGCTATATGACCCAGGGCAAATCACTTAATGTCCATTGCTTAGCCCTTACCTGTCTTCTGTCTCAGAACCAATACACAGTGTTGATTCTAAGCCAGAAAGTAAGGGTTTTTTTTAATGTTAGGGAGGAGGAAGAAGAGGAGGAGGGGTGTAGATTTCTCACTCCTTTCCTGTGGTCCACAGATGAGACTCCAGCCTCATGTAGACCAGTGATGTCAAACTCAATTAGAAAGGCGGCCACTGAACTTTATATAATGATCCTTAGGAACTGTATATTGACTAATATACAGTATTATTGACTAATATGTTGTATTGACTAATTAAGTCAATATATATTGACTAAAAGCTATATATTATTATATGTTTGCAATACATATTTGCATGCCTTTTCTTAATGGGTGGGGGAGATCGAGAAGGAAGAGAATTTGGAACAGTAATGAAATAAAAATGAATTTAAAGGGAAAAGCAGCCCAAAGCAATGGTAACATTGATTTGATTACAGTTTCATAGCTAGAGAGATAGATATAGATATATATATATGCAAATTACTACTTACCTACATACAGATGACTGCATATATTTGTACATATGTCCACAAAATAGGTTCTCTTGTATATTATTTATCTTGTTACATATTTCTCATGAAGACACATTTCAGTCTAGTCCAGGTCTGCCCTTGGAAGTGTGGCTCATTTTGTGTTGGATACCTCTTGTCGATGTGGAATCTAGAGACCCCAAACTTGTGGCTTAGTGAGATCTGATGAACCCCAAGTTTTAGGAATAGCTGGTAGGTTGGAGACCCCCAAAGCTTGTGCTTGTTCCCAGTTCCCCTGAGAATCCACCCAGAAGGGAATCTTAGGCTAGCTGTGGCAGACTGAATAAAGGACCCTACGGTAAATGCTAAATACCCTTTTGAGTTAGGTAGTCTTCCCTACTGTATCAAAGACCCTGTCCCAGGAAGACACACCTGGGCAGGAACCATCCTTTAGTATCCATTGTGTAAGCAGTCCCTTCCCTTACACCCTATCCTGTAGCTATGATTCCTTTCCTAAGCTTGATTGTAAGTCCCATCCTTACCAGTATAATGTCAATCATCTTCCCCAGCCCCTGGATCAGGGAGCAGAGCTAAGCAGTGTTCAATCCTTGGACTCTGCATAAGGTACGTGGCACGTGGCTCTGAGTGGAGGCCTAGTCATCCCTGTTCCCCCTTTTCCTTAATTAAAGAGCAGCTTTTCTGACTATTTAATAGTTCTGTGTTTTTTCAAAGTTAACACTGATGTAAAGGACAAGTCATCCGGCCACTGGGCCCACAGTCAGTCTGTTGGTTCTCTCCCTCTGCTCTGCTGTTCCCCATTCCTCACCCCCAGAGGTTTTGATCCTGGGTAAAAGATTTTCAAGTTACAGGTAGGCTAAGAGGCAGGCACTGGGAGCTGTAAGAAATGAAGTCTAGTGATCACCATCCGTCAATCAACATTTATTAAGCACCAACTATGTGCCGAGCACAGTGCTGCATGGCAGTCAGGATGATGGCAAAGCCGGAGAGAAGGGCAAAGAGTGGAGAGGGGTCCCTCCTCAGTGTGGTCTAAACCATTGGCTGGAGAATCCACAGAATTAGCTCAGGAACTGGAGCAGAGGGTTAAAGCAGCAGGACTCCTAGAAGCCTGTGGTCATAGCTGCCAGCTTCAGCAGTTGCTGTGACAACTGTGGGCAGTTCAGACCAACCTTCCTAGCTAATAACTCCTCTGAATTTAAAGGGCCCTCAATCATCTCTGATGAGACATTGTTATCTCTGGGTCCTTCAGGAGGTTGGTGCCATCAGGAAAATCCTGGGACTATAAAAAAACAACCCCAGACTCTGAGGACAGGCCCCAGGTTATCTCCTTCTGGTTTACAGGGGCCCTGACAAGGGACAATAGTCTTTCTGTTTCCTCTCCCGTTGGTTGCCAACAACTGGTGGGAAGTAAAGGAGTCAGTTAATTCTCCTCCCCCTTTAACGCCTGAAATATGGGGTTGGGAGGTCACTCTTGGCTCTTAAGATTTTGATGGCTACCAAGCTTGGAGTCAGGAAGATCTGGGTTCAAATATGGCCTCAGACACTTCCTAGCTGTGTGGCTTTGGGCAAGTCACTTAACCCCGTTGCCTAGCTCTTGCTGCTCTTCTAGCTTAGAATTGATACTAAGAGGGTAAGAGTTTAAAAAAAAAAAAAAAAAAGACTTTCAGAGGCTAGATGTAAAGTTAGCAAGACCTGGTTTCAGATCCCACCTCTGACACCTACTGGTTTGTATGACCATAGGAAAGTTATTTAATCAAGATCTGTACCCTGGGACAGGGCTTCTAGAGACATTTCTTCCCCATTTCTCCAAGTCAATCTATTGAGGTTTGAAACTCCACTCCCCAGGGCTGAGCCTTAACTCACCCAACTCACTATGTAACTGGCCCCAGACCAAGCTTTACATCTGCTCTTCCTCAGCATACAAATATATCCTCCCCAATTCTTGTTCTGGGAATCATAATCAAATCAATGTTACTATTGCTTTTGGTTTCTTTTTCCTTTGAGTTCAATTTTATTTCATTTTCAGTTCCTAATTCTCTCCCTTCCCTCTCCACATCTCCCATCCATTGAGAAGTCAAGAAAAATAAAAGCCATTGCAAATAATTATGGACACATAACACAAATTTCCACGTGTGAGATAAAAAATGGTGACTCAAATAAACAAAACCTGAAATCAGAAGGTAGGAGTAAAAAGAGGCACTTGTTTATTCCCTTCATGAAAGATTCCCTTTTTATTCCCTTCAATGATGGGCTAAGAAATGCCGACTGACTAGGCAGCAAACAGGCAATACACACACACACACAGAGCTCCTGCCCCCTCCCATGTCAGGCACCCACACCGGCCTTGCAAAACTCCCATGCTTCCAATCCAATTCATTTTTTGGTCATAATTTTATTATTATAATTTTTAAGTTCATTTAATTAATTAATTGATTTAGAGTATTTTTCCATAGTTACATGAATCATGTTCTTTTCCTCCCCTCCTCCCTTAGCCAATGAGCAATTCCACTGGGTTTCACATGTGTCATCCAATCCAATTCAGGGGAAGTAAGGAGAGCAACTGAACTGTTCATCACCCTTTCGGTCCTTCATGAATCTCTCTCCTAAACTTGTCCTGGAGTCCTCAATCAACAAAAGGTAACAAACTAGCCTTTGTGAGCTAAATGCTCATTCTGAGAATAGCACACTCAATTCTGTCTCTCACACACACTAACCATATTTAAAAAAGAAAAAGAAATAGGAGGAAAATATGCTTTAATCTGTACTCTGGATCTATCAGTTCTCTATCTGGAGGTGTGATAGCATGTTTCATCATGAATCCTTTGGAAATGTGGTTGGTTATTGTAGTGATCAGAGTTACAAGATTTTCAAAATTTTTCTTTACAATATTGCTGGTTCTGCTTACTTCATTCTGCATCAGAGCATGAAAATCTTCCCAGAAATTTCTGAAACCATGGCCTTCATCATTTCTTATAGCACAGTAGTATTTCATCACATTCATATGTCATAACTTGTTCAGCCATTCCCGAATGACAGGCATCCCCTTAGTTTTTCTTGCTTTGCTACCCCCAAAAGAGATGCTATAAGTATATTGGTACATATGGACCTTTTTCCTCTTTGCTGTCATTGGAGTAGAGACCTAGTAACAGTTTTGTTTTGTCAAAAGGGACGCACAGTTTAACAACTTCAGAGCATAGTTACAATTCAGCCTGAGATATTTCCTAGCTGTGTGACTCTGGGCAAATCATTTAACCCTGTTGGCCTCAGTTTCCTCATCTGTAAAATGAGCTGGAGAAGGAAATGGCAAACCACTCTAGTATATTTGCTGAGAAAATCCCAAAAAGGGTTATGAAGAGTTGGATGCCACTGAAAATAACTAAACGAATGGTTCCAAATCACTTTCCTCTAAGCAAATCATTTCACCTTGCAATCACTTACTGGTAATTCATGTTGATTAATAAATAATTGTTGATAAACATTAACAGGAGAAATCCCCTCATTAGAAGCTCCTACCTACACCCTAGTAGGTGTTTGGGAAATACTTGCTGACTGATTAAATACTTAATGACTAAAAAGGAGGGGGAAAGAAGAGAGGAAAAGGGAGACTCTCCTGGAAGATTACTAGTAGGAAATAGGTTCTTGAGGTGGCAAACAATTTGTTTTGTTTTGTTCTGTTTTAATTTGGATTTGAAAAGCAACCACTATGATAATGTGGTTTCCCAGGGAGAGGATAAGGTACAAATGGGATTTCAACAGTGGAAATACTTAAATC
This sequence comes from Gracilinanus agilis, assembly GCF_016433145.1. NCBI lineage: Eukaryota > Metazoa > Chordata > Mammalia > Didelphimorphia > Didelphidae > Gracilinanus > Gracilinanus agilis. The sequence goes on along the minus strand of NC_058131.1, from coordinate 650,517,938 downwards.
CCTTATTTCAAATATTTATATAACAATAGCTAACATTTAACCTGCCCTTTAAATTTTACTAGGGTAGTTTAGGTGGCACTGTAGATAGTGTACTGGGTCTGGAATCAAGAAGATGTGAATTCAGATTTGATCTCTGACACTTACAAGCTATATGACCCTGGGCAAGTCACTTAACTCTGTTTGCCTCCATTTGCTTGTCTGTAATGAGCTGGCAAACCCTTTCAGTATCTTCACCAAGAAAACCCCAAATGAGGGTATGCTTTACATCTATTATCCCTTTATATAGACCTCTCCCGCCCAATCCTTACCCCTCACTGGGGAGGGAGAAAGTGCTCCCATTGGGCTGCTGGGTAGAGGGATGGGTGAAGTGAGAAATATCCTCAAAGTATAGAAAGGGATAGGGGAGTGACCTGAGCACTCTGTTCTCCTCCAGCTCTGCTGACTGAGAGTTTCCCACCTTACCCCCTGTGTGCTCCCATTGGGATGCTGGGCAGAGGGGCAGATAAAGTGAAAAAATGTCTTCAGGCAGGTGGAGAGGGGGAGGAGAGCAACTCCATCTAAGTCCCTCTGCCTTTCTAATAATGAACTCTGTGGGGTGGAGGGAGGCAGTGGGCCCACAGAGTGCTCTGTATGCCATCTTTTGCATATGTGCCATAGGTTTGCCATCACTGGGCTAGGTAATGGAGGTTAAGTGATTTACCCAGGATCCTACAACTAGGAAGTTTTTGAGGTCAAATTTGAACCCAGGACCTCCCATCTCTAGGTCTGGCTCTCAATCCACTGAGCCACCTAACTGCTCCTAATATTTTTCTTTTAAGGAAGGAAAGATTGTTTCCAGCTATTGGTGATGTGGGTCAAATAACAAAGATGCATTAGTATTTCTAAAGCTCTTTATTGCTTACAAAGTATTTTCACATCCATTAATAATAATAATAGCTAACAACTAACATGTATATAGCACTTACTATGTATCAGATACTGTGCTATGTGTTTTACAATTATTACCTTATTTGATTCTCTCAATAATCTCATGAAGTAGGTACTATTATTATCATTCTTCTTTTACAGATGAGGAAACTGAGGCAAGTACAGGTTAAGTGACTTGATCAGCATCATTCAGCTATTAAGTCTCTGAGGCTAGATTTGAACTTGAGTCTTTCTGACTATTGTAATGAAGTAATTTAGGGAATAGAATAGAAACGATGAGTAGGAAGTAAAGGAGCTTGGCTGTCAGCTTTGAGCATTCTGTATTGGAATGCAACTGAGAGAGGAGTGAAACTCATTGCTGGTGTGAGAGGGTTTTGGAGCAGAGGTCCAGCCAGCAGTGACTCCATGAGCTTGGGATCTTTGGGATTGGAGAAGCTTGAAAACAACATCTCTCAAGACAACCCTTTGTAGTGGATAGTGTCTGTTTCTAGTGGACAGTTTGCAGGCACTTCCCCCTACCTGGTATCTCTTGGATTATTGGCTATGCTAGGAGTTGGTTCCTGTTATTCAGAAGTCATCAAAGAAGCAACCTGGACCATTTGTGAGAATCCCAATACCCAGCTCTCTCCCTCTAGTCTTCAGTCATGGCTGTCAGCCTAACTGAAGTTCTCTGACAGAGAAACTCCCTCTTGGAACCCCATTTCTTGTCAGTTAGATACTCCTAGTTATAGATATATATCTCTCCCATCATCCCTAACCTTATAGTCTGTTTTAAACCTGTATTTTTATAATTCTTTGGTCCCAGTCTACTCACTTGTTAGTTTCACAGACTCCCAGGCTAGGTGGATCTGTAGTGGCAGTTGGTATCAACTGTCAATCCATAATCTCCCATTCCTTGTTCTTTGGTGGGGTTTGTGTTTCCTCAATTTGTTAGTCAGTCTGTTATCCCTGTCCAAACAGTTCTCCTTCTCCCCTTTCTCTGAACCCAGGAATATTTAAGTTACCCACAAACATTTCCCCATAAGACTACAAACCTGGTGCTCCATCCACTTTGCCACCTATCTGTCTCATGATATTATTATTATTATTAATAAAAAAGGATAAGGCTAGATATGGGATTTCCTTGTTACTCCCATAGGAGGAATTCTGCAACTTCTAATCTTAAAGCAGTGCTTCTCCTCATAGACCCCAAGGCCCTGTTATGGAGTCTGTGAGGTCAAAACCATAAATAATCATGTTTAAATCATAATATTAATACATTTTAATTTCCAATATAGCAAATAGCCTAGCTATAACCCGCAAAAGTATAAATTCTTGTTTCTAACAATCTTAGTCATTCCACATTTTTTCAGCTGACTTCTGATCAAATTTGATGAGACTTTTTATTTAAAAACAGCTGATGAAAAGCTTTCACACAGTAGTGGAAATATCAACTCTGCCATTTTCTTATTATTCCCTATCCATATTATCTGTGTTTTCTTTATTCCAAGATTTCTTTGTAGCAGTCTTTTAAAGCCACTTATCTGTTTTGTGAGTCTTAGTTTAGAGAAAACAAAAATAATATTATCTGTAAACCTTCTTGACCTACACATGTAAATTGCAACATGTTGCAATAACTGAAAATGAGTGAGAGCTGGCATCATCTCAGCTCTTCCGCATTGTGGAACTCCCACTCTTCCCTCAAGATATGTCACATTTTTGAACCAGAAATGAAGCTGTTTTATCAATCCAGCCAACATCGATAAAACCTATTAAATATGAATAAAATTTAAGCGAGGCTACCACCATCAGTCCATCCAATATCAATAATATCCATGAAATATGAATAAAATTTATTTCTTTTTAGATAATAATAAATAGAAATTCTCACATTTTCTTCATGCACTCCAGTCAATCATACTGTAACTAATTTTTTTGAGCGACCACTAATCTAACCTACCTCTATTTTTTAAATTAAAAATGTTCAATGATCAAGTATTGTTTTTCTTCCTCCCTTCCACTCCTCACTCCTAATAGGAAGGAAAAAAAGAACCCCAAAACAAAACACTTGTAACAAATATGTATGCTTAAGCAGAACAAATTCCTCTCTCAGCTATGTCTAAAAATGTATATCATTCTTCAGATGAGTCCATCTTCTCTCTATCAAGAGATGAGCAGCATTCTCCATCTCCAGCCCACTGGGATCATGGTTGAGCACATACTTCTGCAATGTGAATTCTTAAGTCTTTCAAAATTGTTCTTCCCTACCATGTTGTTGTTATTAGTCTAAATTGTTCTCTTGGTTCTGCTCACTTTACCCTACAGCAGTTCATACCGGTTTTCCATGGCCTTTCTACAATCATGTCTTTCATCATTTCTTACAGTAAAATTGTATGCCATTGTATTCATATGCCATAGTTTAAGCCATTTCCTCAATTGGTGGATGTCCCCTTGGTTTCCAGTTCTTTGCCAGCAGAAAAAGAGCTGCTATAAATATATATTTTTTTAATATGGAGGATCTTTTCCTCTTTCTTTGACCCCTTTGGTTATATCCTACTTTTCCCATTTTACACATAAGGAAACTGAGTTCCAAAGGGATGACATGACAACCTAGATCACAGAAGTATGATTATAGGGCAGGAAGGAATATTAAAAACCATCTACTCCAACTTCCTCATTTTATAAATAAGGTCCATGGTGGTCAAGTAACTTACTTAAAATAAGTGCATTAGTGGCTGAATTAGAAATGGATATCCAATAGACATTTTGTCTCAACGTGTCCAAAACTGAATTTATTTTCTTTTCCCCTAAACCTTTCCCCACCTCCTACCTTCCCTATTACTGTAGAGTAAATCACCACCCTCCCAGGCCTTCAGGCTCATACCTTAAGAGTCATCCTGGACTCTTTACTATCTCTCACGCCTCACACTGAATCTGCTGCCAAGGTCTGCCAATTGCACTTTTGCAATATCTCTCAAATATACCTCTTTCTCTCCTTTGACACTGCTACCAATCTAGTGCAGGCCTTCATCACCTCACTTCTGGATTATTGCAATAGCCTGCTGGTGGGCCTGCCTTCCTCCTCCCTTCCTATTGGAATCCAACCTCCATTCAGTCATTAAAGTGATTTTCCTAAAGTACAAGTTTAAGCATGTCACTCCTCTACTCAGTAAGCTACAGTGGCTTCCTCTTGCCTCCCGGATAAATTTCAAAATACTCCATTTGGCGATCAAAGTCAAATTAGCTCCTTTCTTCCTTTCTTCTTGCACCTTATTCCCTGAATCATATTCTTCAATCAGTGACACTTGCCTTCTGGCTATTTCAGGAACAAGAAACTCCATCTCTCAGCTCTGGGTATTTTCTCTGGCTGTCTCTCATGCCTGGAATGCTTTCCCTCCTCCACTCCAACTACTGACCTCCCTGACTTTCTTTTAAGTTCCAACTGAAACCTTACCTTCCACAGAAAGTTTTCCCTAACCTGTCTTTTAACATTTAAAAAATTTTTTACATGCTGATAAAATTTTTAATAATTGTTTTCAGACATTTTGCAATCTATGTTCTCTCCTTCCCTTTCACCTCTCACCCCTCTCTAAGATGGCAAGTAGTATGATCTAGGTCGTGTATATGTTATCCTATAATACATATTTCCATGTTCATCATGTTTTGAAAGAAGACACATATCACTTATAGTAGAGAAAAATTCATGGAGAAAACAAAGTGAAGAATGGTATGCTTTGGTCTGTATTCAGACTCCATCATCAGTTCCTTCTATCACAGATGATAACCTTTTTCATCACAAGTCTCTTGGAATTGTCCTGGATTCCTTGTCCTCTATCATATCCAGTCATTACTTTGGCATGACAATGAAAGAGATTCCCTGATGATTAAAGGTCATTCTTTAAAAAAAAAAACAAAAACAAAAAAAAATCTTTGCCTTCTGCTTAGAATTGATATCAAGGATCCATTCCAAAGCAGAAGAGTGGTAAGAGTTAGGCCAGTGATGGTGAACCTTTTAGAGATGAAGTGCCAGGCTCCACCCCCACCCCTCCCACCCCATAGACTGAGTGCCATGTTGGTCCTCCACCAGAGCCTGAGTGCCATGCCACACTCCCCAAGAAATCTAGTGCTGTGCCCCATCCCTCATCCCCTTTCTCCAGACAGGGAGAGGAGGGAGGAAGTGCTCCCATTGGGCTGCTAGGCAGAGGGGCGGTAATATGAAAAAATGTGGTCAAGCACAGTGGAGAGAGGGAAGGGTCCCGAGTCCCTCTGCTTTTCTCGTAATGAAATCGGGGTGAGGGTGAGGGGTGCCCATGAGCCCATGGGGAGCACTTTGGTATCTGTGCCATAGGTTTGCCTTCACTGGGTTAGGCAATAGGGGTTAAGAGACTTGCCCAGGTTCACACAGCTAGGAAGTATCTGAGACCAGATTTGAATTCAGAACCTCCCATCTCTGGTCCTGGCTCTCAATCCACTAAGCCATCTAGCTGTCCCTTAACCCAAAGGTCATTCTTAAAAAGAAGTTATCAGTGTCAGCCAAGAAGAATATAATCAAGAGGTCTGCAGCAGTCAGATATATTATCTTGGAAGAGGGAAATGCCCATGATAAATCTGTAATAACATCAGACTGAAGCAAGAAAGTAGCACCTTGGAGAACTAGAAAGAGATTCCAAATTATTGTGATAAGTAGGAAAATCAAACAAAAAATGGCTTACAGGTCTCATTGAGCACAGGGTAATTTCCAAAAGGGTGGAAAAATAAAAAAAAATATGATCTCTGCTCATTTTGTGTCAACTGGAGAAAAAAAAAGGCTTTGGAGGACTTCAATGTGAGTCTAATTTTAGTGTAGTGTATTTTATTTTTTAGGTTGTATGGAAAATTGCATGTGAGCTTTTTTAAATTTTGTGCCCCCTTTGGGGAAGAAAAAAACAATCTACTTAGTCATCCAAGTGATGTGGAACTGGGACCGTACCAAAAGATTTGCCATGCAATCCAGAATATCTTTGATTGGTTGAGAATGAGCCTGGACTGGTAAAATGGGCAAACACATTTGACCCGGAGCAGCCAGCTCATCTCATTTGGGATTTGAGTTGATTCCAAATTGGAGCTGACCTGAGTCAGGTCACTTTTGCCATTCTCTTCAAGGATCCAGAGGAAGTCATATATCCCAGGACTAGAGGATCTGAGCTAAATCTGGAGAATGGTAAGGTCTAATTATTATAGTTTGAAAATCAGGTACTAAGGCAGCCAGGGTGTAGATAATCTTTAAAAAATATTTCTGCCTTGTTTTGGTACATTATTTATGAAATTATATAGTCTCTTCAAAAAAATATATTAGTGAGTGTAGAATATGAGAAAGTCGGGTGGAAGAGGAAGTAGGTCCCCAAACTGGGTATCTTATTGCAGTGGTTGCTACCATGCTTTACCTACAGCTAGTTTGATATTTGTAGGAAAAACCTCTTTGTGGAGAAAGGTTATCTTCATCTGGGGCAGGGAAAGCAGGTTCCAATTTCTTCTGTATTCAGGAAGTCCAACAAAATCTTGTTTATCAGGGGCTAACAGGTAGCTTATTGTCCTAATCCTGGATGATAGTTATGTTGGATCCTTAGTTATTGAATTTATGGGGCCCAGTAAATGCACACAGAATGCATCTGGCTTATTATTGGGATATAAATTAAGTCATCAAGCCATTTTATCTTGCTGGACCTCAGTTTCCTCATCTGTAAAGTGAAAGAGTAAGACTTCCTGGCCTCTGATGTCCCCTCCAAATCTAGAGTTATGATGCCATGATCACAAAGGAGGAAATTCAAAACCAAAAATGAGACCCTTAGGGACAACAAATAAAGGATATGGGGAGGAGGGTGTTTTCTAGAGTGTCCAGAAATACCTCACTCCCAATGTGAGAGCTCCTTCACTCTGGATTTTCTGATTTCTCCTATGTAGACTTTCTCTGATTTCTGTTTTGCTACTATTTGGATAAATGGGCTTCTTCATTATTCTTTATGTGATACATATTTTTACATTTTCTTTTTTTACATATATTTTTTACATATTTTACATATTCTTCATTGTGGAACTAGCATTCATTTGGGAAGAGTCAAGTCTTGGATATAGAGCTTGGAATCACTTTGGCCCCCGAAATGACAAAGTGATCAAAAGTGAGATGGAACCCAATCATATCCCCATGACAAATAATATTTAAGGAAGTCAATATACTTCTAGCCTGGTACCCCCTCTCTCTAAGAAGATCAGAGTAGTGTCTTCCTCCCCTGGTAGGAATGAAAGAGAAGGGTGGGAGGAGGAAAGCCAAGAGGCTAGGCTTCCTTTCAAGACACACAAGGACAAACCCTAGCCATATGTAACACATATGAAGTCCATTCTCACTTTTAATTGCTACATAAGAAAGTGATGGAGAAAATATTAATAATGTGGATTAAATTTAAGAGTATATTTTGTGGACATTTTTTCAGAGAGCTAGTTGCTAAACATTTATCATTTAGGTTTCCTTCCACAAAAGGATTAATATGGGAAAATGTTTTACATGATTGCACATATAGAGTCTATATCACATTGCCATACTACTTACTTTCTTGGTGAGGAGGATAGGGGAGGGTGAGAGAGAATTTGAGACTCAAAATTAAAAAAAAATTTAAATAATATTTTTTCTCCTATTACATGTAAACATAATTTTTAAAGCATTTAAAAAAAAGTTTTGAGTTCCAAATTCTCTCCCTTATTCTGATCATCCCTTCCTAACTCTCTCCTTGCTCTCCTTGTTTCCTGAGATGGTAAACAATCTGATATAGATTTTACAAGTGCAATTATGTAAAACATTTTTCCATATTTTGTTACAGATATTCAAATAAAAAAAGAAGAAAATAAAATATATATTTCAGTCTCATTCAGACTCCATAGTTCTTTCTCAGAGGACAGATGGCATTTTTTATCATGTGTCTCTTATATCACTGCATTGCTGAGAATAACTAGGTCATTCACAGTTGAAAAGGAAATGAAAAATTTTAGAGGGGATGAAGGAATATTGGGACACTAGTACACTGTTGATGGAGTTGCAATCTGATCCAACTATTCTGGAGAGCAATTTAGAACTATGCTTGAAAGACTAATAATGTGCATACCCTTTGATCCATCAATACCACTATGAGGTCTGTATTCCAAAGATATTAAAAAAAAAAAGATGGGGAGGACCTTTTGTACATAAATACTTATTGTAATTCTTTTTGTGGTAGCAAAAAATTGGAAATTGAGGAGTTGTTTTTCAATTAGGGAATGCCTGAACAAATTGTGGCATATGATAGTGACAAAGCAGGATGATTTCAGAAAAACCTGGAAAAATTTATATGAATTGATACAAAGTGAAGTGAGGAGAATGAGAAGAATATTGTACAGAGATGAAAAAAAAATTTTAAAGGCAAATGTTAAAAATTATTTTTAATTGCAATTGGGGAAAAATAATAAATCTAATTAAAAAAAGCAGTTCATCCCAAACCACATATCAACTGTATGTTACTGCAAATATCTCATTCATAGTCTCCTGTGTCTCCAAGGAAAGGAGACAGGTGCATTTGCTCATCTACTCTCAAGTAAGCTTAGTTTCTATAAATACAAAGCAATACTCATCTTATGTTTTTTTTTTTCTATTTACATTCTTAAAATCATTGTACATATTTTATTTCTTGTTCTTTCTATTTCAGTGTTTCAGATCAGATTCCTCCCATTTCAAAATTTCCCCATGTTTTGTGAATACCTAATATTCATTATTATTATTATTTTTTAAAGCCCTTACCTTCCATTTTAGAATCAATACCATGTATTAGTTCTAAGGCAGAAGAGTGGTAAGGCATTGGGGATTAAGTGACTTGCCCAGGTTAACACAGCTAGTAAGTGTTTAAGGCCATATTTAAATCCAGAACCTCCCATCTCTAGGTCTGGCTCTCAATCCACATAACCACTTCACTGATCCCTCTTGTATTCCTTATTATTTGCCTTTTATTTTTATGCCATATTTGTTTCTACCAAAATCCTACCTGACTCCAACATTGAATAGTTCCTTGTAATAAAGGCAAACATTTAATTTTTTAAAAAATTTAATTTGAACATTTATTTAATTAATTAATTTAGAATGTTTTTCCATGGTTACATGATTCATGTTCTTTCTCTCTCCTCCTCCTATCCTCCTCCCATAGCCAATGAGCAATTCCACTGGGTTTTAGATGTGTCATTGATCAAGATCTAGTTCCATATTATTAATATTTGCATTAGGGTGATTGCTTAGAGTCTATATCCTCAATCAAATCCCCATCTACCCATGTGATCAAGCAGTTTTTTTTCTTCTGTGTTTCTACTCCCACAGTTCTTCCTCTGAATGTGGGTAGTGTTCTTTCTCATAAGTCCCTCAGAATTGTCCTGGATCATCGCATTGCTGCTAGTAGAAAAGACCATTATATTTGATTGTCCCACAGTGTATCAGTCTCTGTGTATAAGGTTCTTCTGGTTCTGCTGCTTTCACTCTAAGGCAAAAATTTAAGCAAAATTAGCTGATAGTGTGATGGCAATTGACAACATATGCCACATTTCCCATCTGTAGTGCTCTACCCAGGAGTATGTGCTTAACAACCAGATCTCCTCCCCTACCTGCAAAAATTGTACCCTTTACCCATTTAAAATTTTAATCTTCATTATTAAGCTTTTCTCCTTTATTTTATTTAGTCCAATCAAAACAAAAACAAAGCTCTGATTTCTAGCATTCCCTAATTTCTGAGATGTAAATGCTCATGCTGAAAATATAACTATCATGTCTTACAAGTCAATTCAAGCTGGCTCCTACCTCCCTACTGAGAGAATGGAGGTCAATGTCAATTTTTATGAACTTTGGAAGTTTTCTGCTTTCTGCCTGGGTGTTAATTTGGGGAAGAATCTGACTTTTTCCTGTGATTTTACTTTTCTGTTTAGGTAAATTGAAATTGAGCAGTTCGAAACTCTAATATTCTGGGTTTTTTTTTGTTTGTTTTTTTTTAACATTTATTAATATACATTTTTAACATGGTTACCTGATTCATACTCCTCTTATCCCCTTCACCCCCCCCCCGCACTCCCCCCACCCATGGCCGATGCGCATTCTGGTTTTTTTTTTAAATAATATTTCTATCAAAATGTATGGATACAATAATTGTTCTATTTGAAATTTTATGTTACTGTTCCTGCCTCAAGGGAGCTAGTAATTCATCTTCTGACTTAGAGCTTATTGGTTCTAAGGCAGAAGAGCAGTAAGGGCTAGATAATGGGGGTTAAGTGACTTGCCCAGGGTCACACAGCTAGAAAGTGCCTGAGGCCAGAATTGAACCCAGGGTTTCCTATTTCTAGGCCTGGCTCTCAATCAACCTGACTTTCTTTTCTGCACACCTCCCAGATTAATCTGTCTTTAGCACCACATTTAGTACATCATCCCTTCCTCAAATAATTTTGAAAGATTTCTGATCACTGCCAACCAGGGCTACAACTAAGGCAGAATAAAGTCTTGTGGTATGGAATTTAATAATAATAATTAATACAGAGCTTTAAGACTTACAAATGCTTTTTGTTGTGTATTATCTCATTTGACCTTTATAATCTATAGAAGGGCAAGGGAAAACAATGGGGGAATTCCTATTATTTTTTGTTCTACAGATGAGTTGAGAAACATTATGTTACTTGTCCAGGGTCACACAGCTAGCAATCTGAGGCAAGATTCAAATTCAAATTCAGATTTGTGTCATTCCAAATCTGGCAACCTAGCTGCCTAAAGGACATTTACACTCCCTGAAAGCACTTGTAGCTACCAAATAGAAGAAATAGTATGAGCTTAGTTGAGCATCTAGTTATTGAGACAGTGGACAGTCTCATAGTGGCCTGGAGTTAGAAAGACTCATTTTCATGAATTCAAATCTAGCCTCAGACACTTATTAGTTGTGTGACCCTGGGCAAGTCACTTCACCCAGTTGGTCTCAGTTTCCTCATCTGTAAAATGAGTTGGAGAAGGAAATGGCAAACCACTCCAGTATCTTTGCCAAGAAAACCCTCGGTGGGCAGCACTACCCCCAGCTATTGAACATAAGCTCTTCAGGCCAACAGGCAGAAAATGAAATTAAAGCTAGTTTCTCCATCACAGGTAATGAGTTAGAGCTAATGACCAACATCCAAATCTGGCTCACAGATGGCAGGAGCCTGGTATAAAAGTTTAACCACCATCACAGGATCAGGAATGGCAAGCTTTTCATTGATGAGAACCAGACCTTGAAGGAGGCCAACCTGCTCAACACTGTCATTGTCCAATGGATAATATAACACCTGCCCTCTCCTCCCATCCTCCTAAACACACATACTCTTTCCTCTTTGTTTCTGTCCTCAGCTGACTGCGGTAGACACCCCTATAAGCTCACTATGCAGCACAGTGTCACACCTCCTTTTAGCTCTGGGTACTTAGATCTCCATTGGACATTTTGCTTTTATGCTTAGTTGCATTTCCTGGGGTTTTGTGATGATAGGTGAAGTTTGAAAAAATTTTAATAAAAACAAACAAAAATATTTGAAAGAAAAAAGAGAGCATGAAGAGAGGCAGACAACTAGCCACCAACACCAATAAAGAGAGATGGATGACTCATGAATGTAAAGGGATATAACTGCCCGGTAAGAAATGAATATGATGAATATAGAAGGGAAATGGAAAAATGTGAAGTGATGCAGAGTAAAGAAAACAGGAAAACAACATACTGTATATAACTGCAGCACGTAAATGGAAAGAATAACAAAAAGAAAATAATCAGGCCTGAATGGAGTGAAATTATAATCCCCAGGTTTGGCCCCAAAGAAGAGCTTTAAAAATGTACCTCCCTCAGTTCTTCATAAAAGCAGAGGACTATGGGTATGGAATGCTATAGATCCTGCAGTATTACCTTAAAAAAAAAAATATATATATATATACATATACACACATACACATATATATGTGTGTTAGTTTTGTTAACCCCCCATTTTTATCCTTTGTTAAAAAAAAGATTATTAATCAGAAAAGAGGACGAGATATGTTGATAAATAGATAATATATAAAAATAAGAGATCAATAAAAACACATTTTTGAAAAATAAAATTAAAAAGGAAGCTATCAGAAGTCCCATTTTTAAAAATATTTTATTTTTCCTTTATTACATGTAAAATAATTTTTAACACTTAAAAAAAAGTTGAGGGGACAGCTGGGTAGCTCAGTGAATTGAAAGCCAGGCCTAGAGATGGGAGGTCCTAGGTTCAAATCTGTCCTCAGCCACTTCCTAGCTGTGTGACCCTGGGCAAGTCACTTGACCCCCATCGCCTACCCTTACCACTCTTCTGCCTTGGAGCCAATGCACAGTATTGACTCCAAGACGGAAGGTAAAAGTTTAAAAATAAAAAATAATTAAAAAAAAAAGTTGAGTTCCAAATTCTACAATACATGTGGCAGTTAATTACATTTTTCTTTTATATTATCACTTAACATTTTTTTAAAACCCTTACCATCTATCTTAGCATCAATACTAAGTTTTGGTTCCAAAGCAGAACAGTGGTAAGAGGCGTTCTTTTATTTGCAGGTTTTATCTGGCATTCCTCTCTTTGATTATGTCCTGAATCTGCCACAGCAAACAATACTGTTCAAATATTAAGGTTGTTCAAATATTTCATCTTCAGTGATCAGCTAGGATATTTGCATAATGCTGTGCCTGTCTAAGTATCTCTAAGCTACTTCAAAAGGATCTTGATATACAAAAAAACAATTGATGAATGGTTACTTGGTCCCAAAAGGTCATCATCATTCAAAATCACTTCTGGTAAATATTCAGGCAATTCTGAATATAATTCAAGGCAAGTGTGGTTAATCGACTTGCCCAGAGTCCCATAGTTATGAAGTGTCTGAGGCCACATTTGAACCCAGGACCTCCTTTCTCCAGGCCCTGTGCTCTATCCACTGAGCCACCTAACTGATCCCATTGGACTATTTTGAATGAACAACTTGTCTCCTTAATAAAACTTTAAATTCCTTGAACACATCCACTTGTACTGTTTTTAGTAGAATGCTGAACACTCAATAATTGCTCAATAAATATTTGATTCATTGATTTTATTTTATTTTTTTATCTTTATTTTTTCACATTATTTAGTTCATCATTTATTTATTTGTTTGTTTGTTTATTTATTTGTTGGCCCTTACCTTCTGTCTTGGAGTCAATACTGTGCATTGGCTCCAAGGCAGAAGAGCGGTAAGGGTAGGCAATGGGGTTCAAGTGACTTGCCCAGGGTCACACAGCTGGGAAGTGTCTGAGGCCAGATTTGAACCTAGGACCTCCCATTTCTAGGCCTGGCTTTCAATCCACTGAGCTACCCAGATGCCCCCTAGTTTATTTTTTTAGGAATATTTTTCCATCGTTACATGATTCATGTTCTCTTCCTCCCTTCTTCTATCCCCCACTCGCAGAGCTGACAGGCAATTCTATTGGCTTATATGTATCTTATCACTCAAAACCTATTTCTATATTATTCATTTTTGTAATAATCTTTTAAAAACCACAACCCAAATCCTATACCCATATAAACAATGATAAATCATATGTTTTTCTTCCGCATTTCTACTCCAGTTGTTGTTTCTTTAGATGGGGATAGTATTCTTTTTCGTAAGGTCCACAGGATTGTTTTTGATCATCGAATTGCTATTAGCAGAAGTGACCCATTGGTTTTAAAACAATGGCTCTTGCCTTTAGGTAAAGTTGAAGATTTTTTAATACATTGAGGACAGATGATTTCATTCTGTGATCACAATGCTACTGAAACCAACTGCAATCTCTCTCTCCATTAGAAGACACCATTTTTAATCAGTTGTCATGGTCATAAAGGAATATGAAATGGCCAGGCCAAAAAGTATAAGGGGGAGATCACAACAGATGGAGAAGAAATAAAGGAAACTGTCAGAAAATGAGTTAGAAAGGAAGAGTTTTAAAGATGAAAGCAAGTTTGTTAACTATGCAGCAAGAATTCCACAGGCAGTGGAAGGGAAGGTCAGCTCTGTATTGGATCACTTTGTGTGTGTTTCTGGAGAGGGATAGGAGATTGTTAAATCGAGAGGGATGGGAATGAGGGGATAGAAAGCAGAGGTTGGGGTGGGGGGTTGTTCTTTGGCAGTTGAGTGTTCAGTTTTAACCAGATGGGGAGAATAGGAAAGTGGGAGTAGGCGAAGCACTGGGAAATGAACTCCAGCTAAGAAACAATGAGATCCATTGATAAAGGCAGAGGGTAAAAGTTGGACTCCTCATTTTCTTTCACCCTACATATATCATCAGTTGCCAAGTCTTGTTACTTCTCTATTTACAATATCTTTCAAATCTTATCTCCTCTTCTCTACTCCTGGAGTTGCTACCCTAGTTCAAGATCTCATCATCTCTCTCCCAGACTGCAGCAATAGCTTCCTGATTAGCCTAGTCTCTCTCTACATCAATCCACCCTCCACACATGTACCAGAGACATTTTTCCCAAAGTCCTGGACTGATTATGTCATTCCTTGAGTATTGCCTATAGGAGTAGAGCTCCTTGGCTTTTAAAGTTCTTCACCTTCTGGCCCCCACCTTACCTTTACAACCTGATAATATATTACTTTCTTTTCAACTATCTACAGTAAAGCTAAACTGGCCTTCTTCTTGTCCCTCAAATACAACACTCCATCTCCTATCTTTGTATTGGTTGTCCTACATTCCTGGAAAACACCCTCACTTCTCATTTTGACTTGTAAACATTCCTGGATTCCTACAGACTCTATTTAAGTTCCATCTTCTACACCAGTGATGGTGAACCTATGGCACAGGTGCCAAAGAAGGCACGCAGAGCACTTTCTGTGGGCATGCAGCCGGTCCCCCCTCTTCTCTCCCTGCTGCCCCCCACCCAGAGTTTATTACTAGAAAGGCAGAGGGACTCAGGTAGAGCTGCTTCCCTCCCCCTTTCCATTGTGCCTGATGACATTTTTTTATATCAGCTGCCCCTTTGTCCAGCAGCCCAATGGGAGTGCATAGGGGACAAGGTGAGTATCTCATAGGCAGCAAAGCTAGAGGGGAGCACAACACTCAGGCCACTCACCTCCCCGTCTTTCACTCACTAAGAACATTCCTCACTTCACCCAGCCCTCTGCCCAGCAGCCCAAAGGGAGTGCTTCTTCCCTCTCCTGTGTGGGGTAAGGAAGGTCAGGGTGCACCCCACACTCAATGAGGGGGAGGGGTATGGCATGCTGTCTAGGGGAGCAGCACAGCACTTGGCCTGGGGGGGGGCCCAGTACTCTGTCTCTAAAAGGTTCACCATCACTGTTCTACACAGTGATACCATGGATAGAATGCTGGATCTGGTATTTGGAAGTGATAAGTTCAAATCTGACCTCGGACATTTAATAGCTTTGTGACCCTTGGCAAATCATTTAACCTCTGTCAACTGTAAAATGAGAATACTATTGGTAGCCACCAATTATAGTTGTTGTGAGGTTCAAGTAAAATAATAATTATAAAGCATCTGAAACAAAGTAGGAACTTAAAAAATATTTATTCCCTTTTCAAATAAGTCTTGATCGATGACACATGTTAAAACCAGTGTAAATGCATGTTGGCTATAGGGGGAGGTTATGTAAGGGGGAGGTGAAGGGGAAAGTAAGAACATGAATTATGTAACCATGGAAAATTTTTCTAAAAAATAAAAAAAGAAAAGAAAAAATACTTATTCCCTTTTCCTGTTCCCTGAATTTCAGTGCCCTCCCCCATAAATTAGCTTGTGCTGATCTTGTATATACTCATTTATGCACATATTGTATCCCTGATAGAATGTAAGCTCTTTGAGGGCAAGGACGCTTTCATTTTCAGAGTCTAATTGTTGTTGTTTGTCCATCGTTTTTCAAAGAGGACCCAAGTGACATCTTGACTTTTGAGTGAATTGGATTTAAGCAAGGTAGAATTGGGCAAAATTGTCTGCCTCTCTCTCTCTTCCAGTTATAAAAGTCCAGTGGCAGACAAAAGTCAGGATGACTGGCAAAGGTCCAGGGACACAGTGGATGATTTTGGACCATGGTTTTAAGTGAATGAAGGCCCAAAGAAGACTCTTAACCTGGGTTAGCTTTTATAAAAGGTCCTATGTGCAAGAAGGGGATAGCCCAAATACTCCATAACAAAGTGAGTCTTCATAGAATGACAAAATATTAACATTTACATGGAACAAGCTAGAGAATATTAAGGGAAAATGGAAAGGAAGCAGGAGAAGAGAACTTGCATTGTCAGTTCTCAAATTATAATACTGTGATTATCAGAATTATCTGGTTATGAATTAAAAATGGAAAAAACAGAACAAATTAGATAACTCTGAACCCTAACCAAATGTATATTGTAGATTAATTTTAGATAAATCAAAGGTCAAAAGACATTGGGAAAAATTCATCATTCGGTTCCTTAAAAATTATTGGGAACAAGGGGCAGCTAGGTGGCTCAGTGGATAGAGCTCCAGGATGATTGGCAATAATGGCCCAAGATACAGTGTTCAAGCTGTGTCCTAAGGATGTTATTAGCAGGATTAAAAAAGGCATTTTGGAGATACACAAAAATATTCCTACCGGCACTATTCATATAGCCTTGTCAAATACATATCCAACTTATAGGCACTCAAGAGAAATTAGGAGAGAGAATTAATGACTTAAAGAGTGCAGTTGATGCTGTCTTCCATTCCATTCGATGTTAGCTAGTGAAAATGAGATGGAAGCCATGAATAAACTATTCCCTACATCACTGTCAATTCCCTCATACCTATGATATCCTCTGGCTGGCTGTAATTCTAGAGTTTCTTCTTAATCACACTTAATCAGTCAATGAAGAAACATTTGTTAAACGCCTACTATGTGCCAGGTACTCTACTGTCGATACAAAAAGAGGCAAAGGACAGTCTCTTAAGAATCTCCATTCAGGGGGCAGCTGGGTAGCTCAGTGGATTGAAAGCCAGACCTAAAGACAGGAGGTCCTGGGTTAAAATCTGGCCTCAGACACTTCCCAGCTGTGTGACCCTGGGCAAGTCACTTGACCCCCATTGCCTACCCTTACCACTCTTCTGCCTTGGAGCCAATTGGCTCCAAGACAGAAGGCAAGGGTTAAAAAAAAAAAAAAAAGAATCTCCATCATTTTGCTTAGGCAGGGGTGCTGCACAGAGGACTGACATAGCTTGTCTTCCCGGCATCCCTACTCACCTAGAAGGTGCCATGTTCCCTTTGACTTTCTCATTTCCTTTCTTGCCTCATGATGGAGCAAGAAGAAAAGCAATGTGGTGATGTGATCACTCCTTAATATAGTTGCACTTAAGTAGAAAGTCCTTTCCAAAGTATTTCCCGCCTAATCATCAGTTTTCCTGTCGGCTAAGTCCTTGCTCGTATTTCTTCTATTAGAGGAGAAAAGATAGCATCATAAAGTGGATAAAAGGCTGGCCTCAGTGTCAGGAAAGGTTCAAGTCTTCCCTCTAACAGAGGGAAAGTCACTTAACTCTTAATTCAACTCTTCTAAAGCTATGGCTTAGAATTTAATAAATGTCTTATTCACACTTATTTTTTTTTAAACATTGTGAAGTTTATTTGATACTCTTTATAAATGGTAGAAGCTTACAAATCAGTATCTTTATTACATCACCTTTTTGAGTATACAAAATCATTCCACATAAAACTTTTATTTGAAAATGAAACATTCTCAGAGGAGTGGGAAAAGGAGAAAATTTGGAACTTGATTTTTAAAAAATGTGTGTTAAAAATTGCTTTTATATGTAGTGGGAAAAATAAAATACTAAAAAATAAATGTAAAACATTACAATTATTTTTCTAAAAAAACCCTTACCTTCTATCTTGGAATCAAGTCTAAGACAGAAGAGCGGCAAGGCGGATTAAGTGACTTGTCCAGGGTCACACAGCTAGGAAGTGTCTGAGGTCAAATTTGAACCCAGATCCTGCCAACTTGAGGCCTGGCATGCTATACACTGTGCTACCTTGTTGCCCAGAAACATTACAATTCTAGTTAAGAATAGAGTCATGAAACAGGTGAAAAGAATCACCTTCTAGTGCCTTGGTCCTAAGCAGGTTTCTTTTTTCTGTCGGGAAATCAGAAATCAGATCCTGTGAACTCAAATCCCACAGCAAGGTCAATCGAATTGTACACTTAGCTACTGGTTTGTGTGGGTCCAGAGGTACGTAACCAACCCAGGGAAACACAGCAGCAGGCTTGTAACACTTGTATATCTCATATTAGATGGAAAAGGCACCTCCTGGGAGGGTGGGACACCCTTTAGTCATATTTGTCTCACCCTCAAAGACTCGATTGTATAGTTTTCCAATTGCCTACAGAAATCATTAACATTCACTTTCTGACATTTTGCAATCCAGATTTCTTCCTTCCTTCCCTCCCTCTGCCTCTGCTTCCTTAAGGTGGCAAGTCATACAATATAGGCAGTCACTTTTTTTTTTAAACCCTTGTACTTCGGTATATTGTCTCATAGGTGGAAGATTGGTAAGGGTGGGCAATGGGGGTCAAGTGACTTGCCCAGGGTCACACAGCTGGGAAGTGGCTGAGGCCGGCTTTGAACCTAGGACCTCCTGTCTCTAGGCCTGGCTCTCACTCCACTGAGCTACCCAGCTGCCCTGGCAGTCACTTTTTTTACAGAAATATTGGAATTAAATTGGGGACAGGGACGGTGGGGGGGGCAAGGCTTGAAATATTCAGTGTCAGAAATGCTTTTTTGGATCAGAAAATATGTCTGTGTTTGTGTCTATGTAGCCATGACACTTTGGGAAAGTCAATTAACTTCTCTTTGCAAGACTATAATTTGCAAAGGGAACTTCATGAGTGACTGTCATTGGTAGAGGGAATTTCCACACTGGGGAGGGGGGTCCAATCCTGTCCCATCCACTACTGTTTGAGGAGAAGTCCTGATTCCTCCTTCTCTCCTGAGCAATACAACTAGGTGTAATCAAAAATAAAATTTGTATTCAGTTATTTCCAAAGCCATCATTGTTCAATCCACCAGACTGCTGACACAGCTAGATTGCTTTTTTTTTTTAACCCTTATTCCATGTCTTAATATCCATTCTAAGACAGAAGAGACACCTGCTAGATAAGTGAGGTTAAGTGACTTGTCCAGGGTCACAGATAAGAAATGTCTTAGTCCAGATTTGAACCCATGTTAGAGGTTCCCAACTCTAGGCCTGGCACTGTATCCACTGTGCTGCCTTGCTGTTTCCAGATTGCTTTTTAAAAGAGGATGTAGGGGGCAGTTGGGTGACTCAGTGGATTGAGAGCCAGGCCTTGAGACAGGAGGTCCTGGGTTCAAATCTGACCTCAGACACTTCCCAGCTGACCCTGGGCATGTCATTTAACCCCCATTGCCTAGCCCTTGCCAGTCTTCTGCCTTGGAACTGATACACAGTATTGATTCTAAGATGGAAGGTAAAGTTTAAAAAAAAAAAAAGAGGAACAGCTACATTTCTTCAACAATACTGTATCTGTATTTTCTCTATTATGCATTATATATTACAGATGACATAAAGGGTTTACAAGGTTTATTATTTTTTTTTCCAACCCTTACCTTCCGTCTTGGAGTCAATACTGTGTATTGGTTCCATGGTGGAAGAGTGGTAAGGGCTAGGCAATGGGGGTCAAGTGACTTGCCCAGGGTCACACAGCTGGGAAGTGTCTGAGGCCAGATTTGAACCTAGGACCTTCCATCTCTAGGTCTGGCTCTCAATCCACTGAGCTACCCAGCTGCCCCCATACAAGGTTTATTTTTACTAGGTTCATTTTGCTTTACTCACTGTCTTTAAAACCTAACCTCTACATATGATGAAATTAGTGTACAAAACTGATGTGTCCAACAACTGGGGAATGGATGAACAGATTGTGTTATATGAAAGTAACTCAATATTATTAAGAAATAAAAGGAATATGCACAAAGAATAATCAAATGTATCAACACAGACATCCTAACAGTAACAAGAAGAATAGCTAGATTTCTGTATGCAGTTTTACTTGTTACCACATTTGTTCCTTAAAACAACCCGGGGAAGGTAGGTGCTCTTTTTATTCCAATTTTTACAAATTAGGAATCTGAGAATAAGAAAGAGTAAATGACTTGCCCAGGGTCACATAGCTATTGAGAGTATCTGATCGAAGTTGACCTCAGGTCTTCCTAACAAAACCTACATAAATATACAAAAAGGAACCTCAGAAGGGTATTTGGAAGCAAACAGGCTGATTTCATTACTACCTTGTTAAAGTTATTTTTTCAAACAAATAGTTTTTGGTTTGGAGTGTATAAACCCAGTAGAAAGAATTGCTTGTCAGCTCCAGGTCAGGGAAGGGAGAGAACATGAATCATGGAACCATGGAAAAATATTTTTAATGAAATTAAAAAATTATATTTAGACAAATAGTTGGTATTATGTTGTTTTATTTTTTTACAAAAAAACCCCTAAATTGTAGAAGTTTATGGTTTTGGTGAAAATCATTGTTTTGTTTTGCCTTTATCTGTATATATTCAAATATTTGTGACTATTGGTAGAGGTTAAGGAAATCATAAAAAGGCAGGGGGGAAGAAAGTTTTTGAAAAGTCATTTTAGGAAGTGATATAGGCTAGAGGGTTTCGGATCCTAAATTAAGAGAATTTAAGGGAATAAGTGGGAAATGGATTAAGAAAATTTGAGAATAATAAGGCAGGAACTGAAAGAAAAACAAGAAAAGGGAAGAGAAGTTTGTTTAAAAAAAACAAACCAACCACATTTATTGGTATAATAAATAAGGGAGCTGTCACTCTGAGGTTTAGGTGATTAAACAGAGGGCAGTTTCTATGTGGAAACCACAATATACCTTTAGCCTAGGGTGGATCAGAGCCAGTTGGAAGGGTCAGTTATTAAATATTCACCGTGAGCACCTTGCAAATCAAGGCTGGGTTTATTATTTTATTGATTGTCTAGATTGAAGAAAGTAAAGGAGAAAGTGTTAATATTCAAATTAAATGAAAAAAGTATGTCATATGTACTCCCTCCTGAAATCATTTACCAACATGCCCCTCTTCAACCCAACAAGAAAGGAGCACAGCTAAGGAATGAGCTTCTGAAAGAAACAACACCCATGGTATTAAGCTATGCCAAGCTGGCATAAGGAATGAGACTAGGCACCTGTATCTTTTCAAGAAGTATAATTTATAGTCTGAGATTTCCTTACAATAAAAGGTTGATTAAGCCGGTGATCTATGGAAAATCACATATTACATAAAGGAGGTGCCAGAGAGAACTGGGAGGGAATTGCTGTGGTCATGAACAAAGGAGGAGAAATTCCAAATTCCCTGGGTAGCAATGATGTAATAATAACAAACATAAATGTCAGGGAACCTTCTGTACTAAAGGTGCTATGCCGTATATTGTCATAGAGATTGCTAAAAGTAGCTTCAGGGATGGAAATCAGCTTTGTTGAACTTGGGGCCTCGACTGGCAGAGAATTGGGGCTGCTGGAACTGGGAGGGTCTCAGTGATGGAGAGTGTTAGGGAAGGTGAGATATATTGTTTCTCTCTCCTCCTGTCCCTGTCTCTTTCCTACTCTCAGACCTATTAAGAATTCAAGATTAAAATCTACTATTACTTATTTTCTTGAACGAATGTTTATGTTGCCTGCTGCTGAATTAATTTCATTCACTTGTCATTTAACATGCAGTGTCATACTGCAGATTAAATAATGTTCTAAAAGAGTCAAGGGATCCCTCTACTCTGTTAAAATTCTAAGACGTGTCAGAGCAGATGAACTAAAGCCAGAATATTCCCACAGAGGACAAGAAGGGTCATCTAGTGATTTGTCTAATAGAGAAGTTTCTTTGGGGGAGGGATGGGGAATTAAAGCTGATTTTATTTTATTTTTTGTTTTTAATTTTGAAAATTCAATTTTATTTTATTTTTAGTTTCAAATTCTCCCCTGCCCCCACCCACTGAGAAGGCAAGAAAAACCAAAACCTAAAGAGGAAACTTTTAAAGAATATTCCGGATCAGAGTACCCCTGAGAAATAAGCCATTGCTTGTGTCTACATAGGATGAGCCTTTTGAACCCCTCAGACTAAAAAGAGTTTCTCCTCCCTGTATTGACAATCTACTCAACCTCTTTTGAAGTTTATTTTCTTCATCTAGAAAATAAGACAGTTGGAGTAGAATGGAGGCAGATGACCTGAGAAGTTCCCTGAGGATGAGGCTAGAAATGGGCTGCTGATTTCCAAGGTTAGTAAAAGTAGAGATTAGTTGAGATCTCCCTTCCTAAGTGGAAATTTCCCCTTTTATGGCCCAGGGATTCTCAGGAGAGGGTGCATCGGAAGCAGGGCTTCCTTTGGACTCTTGACCCTGGAGTCGGGACCTATTCACTTTGAGCACCAAGGATAGAGATGATTCATCAGAGCCTCTACAAGAGGCAAGAAAGGTCAGGGGTGCAGAATTGGTGGGGGGACAAGGAGGAAGGGGGCTCGCCTGGTTCATGGACCCAAGGGGAGGAAGCTTGTCTCCTCAAGATTTCTATTCTACTGCAAGACTGATCCTTTCTAAAGAAACAGAAAGGTGGGGTGGGCTATGGCCAGGAGGAAATGCCACTAGGTACAAGGATGAGTCCAGTTGTCACCAAGGGTGAGACTGAATGGGAAGAAATTTACTATCAGGTTACAGCTGTTGGAGAGAAGAAAGAAAATCCTAAAAGGTATTATGGGCATCCTTTAAATTTTAGCGCCATGAAATTTAGGCCCAATTGTCTCTTCCCTGGTTTAAGCTTTCTAGCACTCACAAGAACTCAAGACTAGCAAGAGAACTGTAGTGTGTGTGTGTGTGTGTGTGGGGGGGATCTAGGTGGCAACTAGGTGGCTCAGTGGATTGAGAGCCATGCCCAGAGATGGGAGGTCCTGAGTTCAAATCTGTTCTCAGACACTCCCTAGCTGTTACTCTGGGCAAACACATAATCCCCATTGCCTATCCCTTGCCTCTCTTTTGCCTTGGAACCACTGCATGGTACAGGTTCCAAAGACAGAAGGTAAGGGTTTAAAAAAAATTTTAGTGGACAATAGGACAGACTTTTTTGTACCCTATGACATAACTCTGCCAACTTTCTTAAAAAACAAATAGGGCCGGGCAGCTAGGTGACTCAGTGGATAGAAAGCCAGACCTGGAGACAGGAGGCCCTGGGTCAAATGTGGCATCAGACACTTTCTAGCTATATGATCCTGGGAAAGTCACTTAACTCTAATTACCTAGCCCTTACCGCTTTTCTGCCTTGGAATTGATTCTTAGTATTGATTCTAAGAGAAAAGGTAAGGATTTTAAAAAACAAACAAAACAGGGCACCCC
Organism: Gracilinanus agilis; assembly: GCF_016433145.1. Classification (NCBI taxonomy): domain Eukaryota; kingdom Metazoa; phylum Chordata; class Mammalia; order Didelphimorphia; family Didelphidae; genus Gracilinanus; species Gracilinanus agilis. Next base: position 650,494,606 of record NC_058131.1, on the reverse strand, counting down.
ATCAGGCTAGATAGACATGCTACATTATGGCAAGCAAAGGGGAGAGAGGTGATGGGAAGATGTGAAGTTGGTTTTCACAGTAAAAAATACACAACCCAATGTGCTGGTTCACTTCCTGCCTTGATGTCAGTAGTCCCATGTGGTCAGTCTTAAAGGAAGTTCTGGATTGATTGAATAAGCAGGAAGCAGTCACGAAGACAAAGTGGGTTTGACTGAACACCCTAGAAGAAATCCCTTGCATTAAGCCCCAAGGAAGGAACTGGAATGAGAACAAAGGGCAAGAAAACCACGCCGAGGCCAGAAAAATGATGTGTCTCTCACCCTGGAAGATAGTCAGATTTGTCCAGGACTACTATTGACAAGAGTCAGTGGCTTCACTGAGGATGCTAAGCAGAGAGGCAAGACTCCAATGATGAAGAGGATATGGGGAGAAGTGCCCTCTTATACCAGGAGCAGATCCATAAGTCACTCGTCATCTATATGATCATTAGTTCATAAGCCCTCAGTGGCCCCTATTCCTTCTGACCCACTGTAACTCCATTCAGACTCACCCAGAGCACCAAATTCTCATGTCCTGCTACAATTCTATCCCTTGCCCATGACAGGGTAGGAGTCCATGAAACTCTGGTGGTCCACTTTTTTTTCTCCTACTTTGTTTGACCTTTCTCTCTGGCTCCATTCAATTATCTTTCTTTCTTTCTTTCTTTCTTTCTTTCTTTCTTTCTTTCTTTCTTTCTTTCTTTCTTTCTTTCTCTCTTTCTCTCTTTTTCTCCTTCTTTCTCCCTTAACTTTTGTGCATTGGCTCCTTGGTGGAAGAGTGGTAAGGGTGGGCAATGGGGGTCAAGTAACTTGCCCAGGGTCACACAGCTGGGAAGTGTCTGAGGTCAGATTTGAACCTAGGACCTCCAGTCTCTAGACTTGGCTCTCAATCCACTGAGCTACCCAGCTGCCCCCTCCATTCAATTATCTTTTTACCTCGACTCTTCAACCTGTCTGTAAGCAAAGACACACACAGACACACACAGACACTGTCTCTGTCTCTGTCTGTCTCTCTCTCTGTCTGTCTCTGTCTGTCTCTTTCTCTCTCTCTCTCCCTCAGGAAACCTGAAGCTGTAAGCTCCTGGTTGCCAAGAGTCCATCCAGTAAAGATGGGGAAAGATGGGGTCAGGAGTTCATTTTCAGAGAGGAATCCAGTTTGGCCTGATCTGTGCCATTGCTTCAAGTCAAATATTTTATTCCCGTACCCTTCTGTTCGGCCTGCTGGGAGCACACACCTCAGACAGTATCTCTAATATTGGTTAATCAGACTTTTTGACCCACAGGAGGGGAAATGTCTCCAGTTGGAGGGAAATGAAATTGTCAAACATAGTCCTTAAGGAAAGGGAGATTTATAAGGGATAACATACAAAAGCACAGGAATTAAACAAACAGACTCGGAAAGAACACTTAAAAACTCAGCCCAAACAATATATACTGCACGCTAAGTCGCAGCAGGTCATCCAGAGACCCTAGGTCTCCCAAAGCACCACCCAGTCTTAACTTGGCTTTGCCATTGTTCATCCCCCAATAGCCAAGGGCCTTCCCAGAACTTTGACAGGGCCGGAAGGTAAATAAAATGACTTCAGCCAAGGGAAGAAGTCAGGAGAACCACCCATCCATACAAATACTTCTTTCTCCCTGGGATATCTGACTTGTCCTTGGTCAAGAGAGGCAACTTTCAACTTTCCAGCCTAGTCTCATCATTGGTTTAGGGAAGAGCCAGCAAACTCAATACTCTAAAAGAAGACAGGGTCATTAAGGTCAAAGGATTTTTGAGCTAGAAGGAACCCCACTCAACTCTCTTCAATTTACAGATGAGGAAACTGTGTCACAGACTGACTTGCCCAAGACCACATCAGTTGTAAGAAAGAGAAGACTCAAGACTTGAACCGAAGGATTGTAGGACTTGGAGTTGAAACTAGAAGGGAACTTGGGAATTATCTAATCTACAACTCCATTTTAGAAAGGAAGAAATTAAGGCCCAATAAGAAAAGTGGCCTAAGGTTGTACAGAATCAAAATTTGAATCTCGATTCTCTGATTCTAAAACCATTGCTTTTCCCCTTTCCCTATACAGTGATCATTGTCCTCATTGTTCTAGAACGTCCAAGTCCCCAACATTGTGTCCCAAAGACTCAAGACTCCCAACTTCTTCCCACCTTCACAACCTATCTAAGGGTCATTACCAATGTACCCCCGCTTAGCCACAGCAAAGATTCTGAGCTCTGGCCTCTCACTCTCCACAAGCTGATTGAGAAGAAGTGAAGGCAGGCTTCCAAGGTATGTCTTCTTTGGGTGGTGCTGAGAACACAGCTTCATATGAGGTGGCGATGGTGGTGATAGTGGTGGTGGTGTTGAATAGTAATACTCACTGTGTTGTAAAAGATTAGACAATTTCTTTGCTCACTGTTTAAGTAAGGTAAATTAAGGAACAATTGAGGTGCCTTACTGGTCCCCTGGAGTAGTTAGGAATACTTCCTTGGGGAAAAGTCAACAAATCTTATAGTTGAGAGGCAGGAAAGCCCCCTGAGTTGGGTTTCAGTGATTATTTTCAAATAATAATTGCTAAAATTTATGAAACAAGGAGTTGCATCTCTCCTACTGAGTCAAAAGCACAATGGAGCATGGGAGCTTTTGGTGACTCTAAGCCCCAATTGTCACTCAACCTTTTTGAGATCTTTGAAGAAGTAGCCTGGGAGTTATTTGTATAACTCACTCCAGCTGCCTTAGAGGAAGATACAAGATGGAAAAACAAATGGAAGGGGAGCTTTACTGAATCTCAATGGTATAGGTTGACATGAGCAGGCAATACATTGTCCAGGTACTAAAGGAGGAGGTAAGTGGCAACTGACTTGATATGGCTGACCTAGAGTTAGAAAACTTTAATTTTCTGCTATTGTCACATACCAGTTGGGTGATCCTGAGCAAGTCACTTAACCCTGTTTGCCTCAGTTTCTTCATCTATAAAATGAGCTGGAGAAGGAATTGGGAAAACATTTCAGTATTTTTACAAAACAACAATGACAACAACAACCAAATCCAAATTGGGGTAGCTAGGTGACTTGGTGGATAGAGAGCCAGGCCTGGAGAAAGGAGGTCCTGGGGTTTAAATGTGACCTCAGACATTTTCTAGCTATGTATCCCAGGGTAAGTTACTTAACCTTAAGTGCCTAGCCCTTACTACTCTTCTGCCTTGGAACAAGTACTTAGTATTGATTCTAAGACAGCAGGTAAGAGTTTTAAGGGGAAAAAAGAAAAGAAGAGTATAAGCAGTTAAAAAAAATTGTGATTTCCACAACCCCCTGAAGATGGGTATAAGATCAGTGAGCCTATGAGGACCTGAATGTAAAACATTATTTAAATAGGCTAGAGCCATCTTATGTTCTGGAGGTAGAAAAAGGCTGCCATTACCCAGTAGTCCAACCTTTTGAAATACCCACCGAGGAGGTAATGAACAATATATGCTAGAGGAAAATTCAAGGAGGAAATGAAGAAATTCTGTGCAGTGTAATATTAGCAAGAAGGAATGACAAAATTTACCAGAAGGGTAACTGGCAAGAGGAGAGATGCCCAAAAAGAGAAACACACAATAGAATAGTAACATGGAGACAATAATGAGCCCCTTATTGGGCCTCATTCACATTCCTCCTCCCCCTTCTGGCCCTTCTGGCCTTTATTATTTTTTATTATTACATTAGTATGTACTTGAGTTTCTGGTCTAACATCAATGTTGAAACTTTGGCCTTAGGGATGGTTTGACTGACAAAAAAAAAAAAAATGGAGCAGATCTAATATGAGTCAGATCATCCTCCATCCCATCTATCCTCTGTCCAAATCCCCCCTTCTAAGGGTTGCTTCAGGGCAAAATTTGGAATACTAGAATACTCTAACAACTTTATACATTTTTCCCATTCAGCTCTGGGGTAAAGACCCCGTTTAAGGGAGGAATTTGTAGCAATGCTGTGACTTTCCTTTATTCCACTAAGAATCCCTAGTTAGAAGGTGGTTCCAGTCCTTATAGGGGAAAGCTATAGGACTCCGGCAGGGCAAACAGATTTCCTCTTCTGAATGCATGCTAGGGTTTAGACATCTTGAAAGATGCATTCTTGACCCAGAAAAAAACCTTAAGCCATGAACCAGAAACTCTCATCTCACAGAGAAGGCCAAAAGCAAGGCAAGTAAGCAAACAAAAAACCCACATCATTCTACCTGGACACTGGCAACCCCTTGATACCAAACTAAGGAGGAAAAAAGAGATCTCAATAATTAGGGGATGATTTGGAGAATAACCAACATTTAAAAAGACTACTTGACCCTTAAAGACCTCTGAGTGGAGAGTAAGGAAAGATGAAGAAAGAAGTTTCGAAGCATAAATAAGAATGGGAACTCTAACTCTAGTTTTTAGACTTTGCTGTTTCTACCCATCAGTTCCTAGAAAGATCAGGCTAGTGATGGTAGTGAAGAAATCCAATTTTCCTGGTGAAGGGCTAGGGTGAACAATGAGTTTGTAATTTGCTGGATCAAGAGATAGCTAGCTCATGAATGACTTTGACCTAATTGGGAGAAACAGAGCTAAGAAAATCAGATAGCTCTACCAGCAATTCCCCATCCTACCTCTTTATTTTATCTAGTGATAGCTCACAAAAGAAAGAAGTCATTCTAAGGAGATTATTTTGTGTATTGATGGCTTGTGAGACTGAAAGCTTGTAAGGGGAGCTGATAACTACCTTTAGGGGGAATGCCAAGTAGTGAAATTTCCAGGTTTCACAGAAGTGGGGAGCAATGAACTAGATAAGAGAAGGGTCCCAAAATTTTTTATTAGAAGAGAGCCTTTGAGCACAAGAGTTAAATTTATGTAAACTTTTAGAGGTAAACAAACACTTTATATACATACATACATATATATATATATAAAATACATTGTGATCCTCACTGCAACCTTATGAGTTAGGTAGGGAAAGGGTTATTATCCTCATTTTTCAAATGGAGAAATTACATCAAGAATGAAGAAATAGCTTGCTCAAGGTTGCATTGCTAAGAAGAGGTAGACCCTAAACTCAAGGACCAGCCATTAGACTCCAGGACTCTTTTCACAGCTATAATTCTGGTTTCCCTATAGCCTAGAATAGAAGGGAGTTCAGAATAAGAGGGTATCATTGAGGGAGGTCAGAGCACAAGAATTCTGACCATGGGTAAGAGGGCATCATTGGAGGAGATCAGAGACACAAGCATTTTCTCTGTACCTATATCAAAAACAAAGGAGCAGATTTGAAAAATCTTCAATAAGAAAAAATCCCCGGTTATTTCCAGAGTTGTGAATTTTGCATTAAAAACTGTAACTATTTATTAGAACAGAGGAATTCTGAGGTTTCTCTTACTAGAATAGTATCTATGGTATCTAGGGAGAGAAGTGGGTATCCTAAATTTACCATAGGGTATACAGCATAGAGTAAATAGTGAGAGAGTGAGGAAGGGCAGAGCTGATAAAGAAACAGGAAGAGTCTTGATTCTGAGAATGGAACCTCTGGGATTTGAGTCAGCTTGTAATTGAACAGTTACAGGCAGCAGCATTTTTGTTGTTCTTCATTCGTTTTAGTGTCCAATCTTGTTCAACTCTTCATAACCACATTCAGGGTTTTCTTGGTAAAGATAGTAGAATGTTTTGCCATTTTCTTCTCTAGCTCATTTTACAGAAGAGGAAACTAAGACCAACAGAGTGAAGTGGCTTGCCCAGGGTCACACATCTAGTAATGTCTGAGGCCAGATTTGAACTCAGGAAGATGAGTCTTCCTTACTTCAGGCCTGGCACTCAAACTATACCACCAAACTCCTCTTTCTATTATATTACAGGAAATTCACAAAGCCGTAGCTTTTTTTGTAGTCTGTTCTTTAAATGTGGCATTTCATCTTCTATTTCCAATTCTTTGTCTTGGCTGTTCTGAATGCCTGGAATGCTCTCCTTCCCCACCTCTCTACCTTATAGAAGCAGAGCCTTCCTTTAAGAAACATCAAAAGAGGGCAACTGGGTGGCTCAGTGGATTGAGAGCCAGGCTTAGAGACAGGAGGTTTTGGGTTCAAATCTGGCCTCAAACACTTCCTAGCTGTGTGATGCTGGGCAAGTCACTTAACCCCCATCGCCTAGCCTTTACCACGCTTCTGTCTTGGAACCAATACACAGTATTGATTCTAAGACAGAAGGTAATAGTTTTGTTTTTAAAGCACCCAAAGCATCACCTTCTTCTATACAAAGTCCCCAACATGATTCTTCTAGCTGCCAGTGCCCTCCCTCCCTGTCTTGCACTTATTTACCTGTGTTGTCTCCCCTGAGAGAGAAACAGCTCCTTGAGAGTAGGAATTGTTTCATTCCCTGCCTTTGCAGCGCCAACTTAATGCCTGGCACATAGTAGGTGCCTTTTGTTTGCTTGGGACATCAGATTTTCTAGCTTTACTAGATTTTTCAGACTCACAGGGCTAAGGGGTTAAAAAGGCATCCGGAGAAAGGCAAAAAAAATCTTTTCCCAACACAGTACAAGAAGTGTCCTTTTTCCTTGCCCTCTGGCTCTCCTACCATAATGATTAGCATTGAGAATGGCAGCTCCCACCCCCAGACACACACACACACACACACACACACACACACACACACACACACACACACACACACAGAGCCACTGTTTGTTCTCCTCATACTCCATACCCATCTGCATAAACTCCAACCCAACAGTCCTTCCCCTCTCCCTTTTCTGTGGCAAAGATGCAGGGAAAAGTCACTTTTGCCTTACTCTGCTAGCTTCAAATCTGTCCTAGGTTTAGCAAATAGATCCCCCGCTTCCTTCCTGGCTGTTGTGGAGCTGACTAACAAGGCCAGTCAGTTTTGCACCAAGGAAGGCTGCTCATCTGTTTTCTTATTGCAGGGTGCCTAATCCAAAGATGGACAGTCAGTTATCTTCTCCAGCCCCCAGCTCAGAGGGTATTTCCCAGCATTCTGCAAATCTGATGGAGCAGTGTTTTTCCTTCAAGCACTTGGCACTTGGTACCAGAGAAAACTCAGAAGTAGCTAGCACCAACCAAACCCCAGCTCTCTGAAAAATATTGAGAAAAAACCCGACACTGTTGTATTTTCTCACTAATCACTATGAATGCATTCAATTTGCAGAGCCTTTATACTCCTCAAAGAACTGTTGTATACACAACCGAAACAGAGGGATGGAGGGACATCTTCTACAGTCATCTCTTCTCCCTATTCATAGAGGAGAATCCTCACTCTCAGTACATTTCCTCAGGACTATTGTAGATGGAGACTAGTCCTCAAGACAACTGCCTTCACCTGCTAAGTAGGCTTCCTGCTTCCAGCCTCTCTCCTCTCCAACCCCTCCTTGACAACTGTCAAAATAATATTCTTCTTTTTTTTAAAGCCCTCATCTTCTCTTTTAGAATCAATAGTCCATATTGGTTCTAAGCCAGATAATCAGTACGGGCTAGACAATGGAGGTTAAGTGACTTGCCCAGGGTCACATAGTTAAGAAGTGTCTGAGATCAGATTTGAACCTAGGACCTCCTATCTCTAGGTCTAGCTCTCAATCCACTGAGCCACTTATCTGCCTCCAAATTATATATATATATATATATAAATATATATATATATAATCTACATACATACATACACATACTCATTTATTTATTTATTTATTTATTTATTTATTTGTTTATTTATTTATTCATTCATTCATTTATTTATTTTCTTAGCCTTTACCTTATATCTGAGAATCAATACTGGGTATTGGTTCCAAGGCAGAAGAGATGTAAGGGCTAGGTAATGGAGGTTAAGTAAGTTGTCTAGGGTCACATAGCTAGGAAGAGTCTAAGACCAAATCTGAATCTAGGATGTCCCATCTCTAGGCCTGGCTCTCAATCCCCTGAGCCTTCTAGCTGCCCCTCCAATTGATATTCTTAAAGCTTTAGTCTGCCCGTGTCACTGTCCTGCTCAAGAAACTCCAATAGCTATTTCTTTTAGATTACAATACAGACTCTTCCATTTGGCATTAAAAACTCTTCTTGATCTTATTCCAATCTATCTTTTCAGAGTGATTTTCCCATGCCTCCTCTCACTTACCCTACATTCCAGCCAAACTGGCTTTCTTGTGTTTCTACGTGACATTTCATCTCTCAGTTCTTCCCCATTCCTGGACTAGAATATACTCCCTCAATCTCTCCAAGGCTTAGCTCATTGGCCAGCTCCTACTAGGGGCCTTGCCTGATTTTCCAATTTGTTAGTTACTTTCTTTTCTAAAACTTCCTTTATATTTATTTAGTATAGAATTTATTTCTATTTATTTACTGTGTACTTGCTGTCTCTCCTTCCTCTCATCCTCCCTCTGCCCAGGTAGAATAAAAGCTCCTTGAGGGCAGAAACTCTTACAGTTTTGTCTTTGTATTTCTAAGCTTAGCACCTAGCACATATATTTAATAAATGCTAAGTGGGCACAGCTAGATAGCACAGTAGATAGAGCTCCAGAAGCTCTATATGGAGACAGGAGGACTGGCCTCAGATACTTTCTAGCTGTGTAATCCTGGTCAAGTCACTTAACCCCAATTGCCTAGTCCTTGCTGATCTTCCGTCTTAGAAATACTAAGAGAGAAGATAAGGGTTTGTTTTTTTTTAACTGCTTAATGTTTGTCAAACTTCATTGAAATGTCCAAGGTCACTCAGCCATAACAGAGCCAAGACTAGATTCTATCTTGCCTGATTTCAAGTTAAATGTGCTTTCTACACTATTCTGCCAACGACATCAATAACCTATTATCATAGTCATAGGCCATTTGAGCCAAAAGGGACCTTAGGGGTAATCAAGGTCAACTTTTATTTTATAAATGTGGAAACTGAGGTCTAGAGGGGGAGATTAATATGGCCAACGTCATACAATTTCTGGAGAGTAAAGTCTACCATGGGGCAGTTAGGTAGTGTAATGGATAAAGTACCAGGTCTGGAGTCAAGAAGACATCATCTTGAGTTTAATCCAGCCTCAGATAATTGCTAGCTATGTGACCCCGGGTAAGTCACTTAACTCTGTTTGCCCAAGTTTCCTCTTTTGTAAAATGAGCTGGAGAAAGAAATGGCAAACCATTCCAGTATCACTGCCAAGGAAACTTCAAATGAGGTCACAAAGAACTGGACACAGCTGAAAAGTGACTGAAAATAAGAATCGAGTCAAGATTACAATTTGAAGACTTCCAAAGTTTTATTATTCCTATCCAGCACTTTTTCTAACACATCTACATTCCAGTTAGACTGGTGTAAGGATGGGATTTGTGCAAGAGGGATGGGACAAAAGGAGCCAGAGAAGGAGCTGCTGACAGTTACAGACAGTTGAAACCAGAGAGAATGCTGGGAGATTTCTTGGAGGAAGAAGGAGAGGAGAGGTCTTTGGATGGAGGACTGGGAGGAAAGAGGAGGAGGACATCCCAGTTCGGATCCAGTCCTGAGGGCTTCCTGAGGATCTTTCTTTGGAAATTGAAACCCTGATTCCCAGATCAAAGCCATTCCATTGCATCTCACCCATTAAGACGATAGAGTTAGCTAAGTTTTTGAACTCCATTTTTAGAGCGATCTCTTAGTCTCCTTCTCCCATTGTCCAACCTTGCTGAGAGACCCTTTTTCAGTCAAACCTTACAATTATAAAAAAGGATAGAAATAGAGAAACAGAAGGAGAAGGAGTGAGGGGAGGAGCTTAGGTGTGGGAAACACTAGGGATCCCACCCAAGTGATGGACTCCATAGCAATAGCGAAGAGGGCACCCCCAAATCCCTCTGCTCTTCACCCCTTTCCCCAATCCCTGAATTGCAAATAATAAAAGCCATTCATCAGTCAGATAGCGTTCCAGAGTGCCTGAGAGACAACAAGGGAGAGGGGAACCACAGCTTGGTCTGGCTGCCTCCATCTTGAAGCCAGACCACCCGCTGTGAATTTAACTGACTGGTGTTATGTTGATCTTAACAGAGATGTTTGGGAAGCTGAAGAGTTGGCCTGAAACAAGAAACCTGCAGGACTCACTCCTCCCCCACACACAGGCTAGAGTGAGTAAAGAGGGGTAGGTACTCCTTACTCTTCATCTGTCCCACCAAGCAGTTGGAAATCATTTGGAAATGGAGGCAGGACTGATGTCCTCTGGCAAGGCTCAGCAAGGCAAATCTCTAATGATGTTCACTTTTTCAATTTATATTCCCCACAGGTTTGACTGAGGGAACAATAGAAGAAGCTTGATGTCTTGTTTTTATCAGAGACAGACGAGGATCTGACTTCTTTGGCTGGCAACTGAAAGGAACCAAGCTTTAAGGTAGCTGTGAGTATGCCCAAAATAATAGCCAGGCACAGCTACTAAAAGATGAAGTTTTTACTGATAGAAGAAAGGAAGGCAGAGAAGGGGTTTCAAGGATTTGGATAAGATCTGGGAAGCCCTGAACTGTTAGGTTATACCTCCCCCCCACAGGAGGGAGTGACAGACTTTAAACTAGCTTGCCCTCAAGCCTGTAATTATCACTTCTAATATCTAAATATCTAAATAACAATTGTGCTGTTGCTAAAAAGGTCTAATTCAGCTAAACAAGCAAACCACTGGGCTGAACCGAGATGTTTCTTGCCCCAGATGGCCTCCAAAGCAATCCCCAAAACTGGGAACAGCAAGTAAAGTCACCTGCTCACTTCAACCCCCAGGAATCTACTGTTTAACTCCTTTCAAACTGTCTCCTCACCCAGAGTTCTCCAGGGGGGATCCCATAGAATTCTGGGTGAGGCTTGACCCTGTATCTTACAGGAATTCCACCCTGCCATTTTCCATGTTGCACTGGGGGGAGGTTTGTGTGAACCCTGTCCTTATTCAGGATTGGATTGGGGTACCACATACCTCCTCTTATAGGGAAGCCTCACCCCCAATTCCTGTGGGGTGGCACAATCATCCAGGTCACCCAGTTTTGGGGTGACACCCCCTGAAAGTCTCCCAGTGTATATTCTGCCCCAGGGGAAAGCTGGAAGAGAGACCCAACATAAACTCCCCCTCTCTCTCTCCCTTTTATCAAACATTGGTTACTGGCTCTCTTTACAATTACACTGGCCTGTTTATCAAACTCCTCTGACTTAAAAAAGTCTTTACCTTCTGTCTTAGAATCAATAATAAGCATTGGTCCCAAGGTAGAAGAGCAGTAAGGGGTAAGCAATGGGGGTAAGTGACTTGCCCAGGGTCACTCAGTTAAGAAGTATCGGAGGCCAGATTTGAACTTAAGACTTTCTGTGTCTAGACCTGGCTCTTTACCCACTGAGCCACCTACCTTCCCTTTCCTCTGACTTTTAAAGCCATACCTGATCCCTTTGTACCTTTCCAGGCTTCTTACATCTTATACACTCTCTTCCTCCTCCACCATCTACATATTCTGTGATCTAGATCTCCTTATTGGCCCTCATACATAGCACTCCTCGCCCAACTCCAAGCATTTTCACTTAATTTCCTCCATGCCTAGAATTCTTTCCCTCATCATCTCTATCTCCCAACTTCCTTCAAGCCTCAGCTAAAATCTTATCTTTTATAAGAAGCCTTTTCGAATCTTCCTTAATTCCAGCACCTCCTCCATTGAAATTAGCTGCACATTATCCTGTTGATGTCTTTGTATGTGGTTATTTGTATGTTGTCTTCCCTATTAGATTGAGAGCTCTTTGAGAGGGAGAACTATCTCCACTCCCACCCCATCATCCTTTCTTTGTATACCCAGGTTTAGCATAGTGCCTGACACATAGTAGGTACTTAATAAATAGGCCAGTTGGCTCAACTCATTGACTTGTCTCTTTCCCATACATGATATTCCGTTTCTTGCCTCCATGCTTTTTTGGGCCCTCCATGTATGAAGGGACTCCCTCTTTACTTCTGCCTCCTAGAATCCCCAGCTTCCTTCAAAGTATAGTTTAGGTATTATTTATAAAAGAGACTTTCCAGTCATGGACTTCCAGGGGCAGAGCCAAGATGGCAGAGTAAACCAGATCAGCTCCAAGTCACCTTGAGAATCCTCCCCAACCCATATTAAAATATGGCCACAAAACGAATAAAAATATATAACATAAAGAGGAGTGAAAAATCATTAAAGAGAGGAGAGTATAAGGGTGGTGATGGGCAATGCTTAAACTATTCTCATCATAACTGGCTCAGAGAGGGAAAAACAAATATACTCAGTGGGGTATAGAATTCTATCACCCTCCAGAGAAGTAGAAGGGGAACAAGACAAGGGAAGGAGGAGGTAATTGGAGGGAGGGGAAAGTGGGGATGTGTGACAAATAGCAAAATACTGGCGAGCAGGATCAGAGTGATAGGGAATAGGGCAGGATCTACATGCCAGTCATCAACAATTTGTCTTCCTCTTGAAATCACCTCGTTACTTTATATATACATTGTGTATATTTATCTAACTACATGCAGTTTCCACCCAGTAGAATGCAAACTATTTTAGGGAAGAGAATGTTTCCTTTTTGTCTCTGTATCCTCAGGATCTAGCTCAATGCCTTAGACATAGTAGTTGTCTAATACTTGTTGCATTGAATTAGTTCCTCTATGGCATTTTATTTGTGCAAAGTGATTGATTTACCTTTGGGAGAAGGGTTGAGTGGGTTTTCAAAGGTGGAAAAACAAGAGGCTACAGGTAAGATGAACTTCCTTGGTCACTGAAGCTACTTAGTAATCCTAGAATGGGAGTTGATTCCTCTATTGATACTAGTCAAAATCACCATCTTTTAAAAGGCCTAGTACTCCTCTGACCAAGGACTCATTTGCCAGACTTGGAATAGGAAATACTGGGACCTTAGACAAAGGATTAGTGCTGCCCTGACAGACTCCACATTCAAGGTCTAAAATACCAGATCTGACACAGCTGGTTGTATATTCCACATGAAGGATAGAGTTTGGAAGTGCCTCATGCCACCATCTTGGGATGCAGCTTCAAAGCTATTCTCATTTGAATTCATTCTGGTCCCTGGGTGCCTGCATCCAAACTCCTCATCATTCTTAGGAACCAAGCATCTGGAGAGTGAACATACACCCATGTCACCCTTGGAAGATGGAAGCCCAATTGGTATTTCCCTGTCCTATTGATAGCTATATCATACCTTTGATTCCTTTAATGGTTATGATTTAGAATTCTAGTCTCCCAAGATCAAAACCCCCTTTTCATGTGATAAATATGAAAAATGATAAAGGCTGGTATAAATATATATATTAGTAATTTAATTAAAGCCATGTTTATAGATAAAGTTATCAGACCACGCGCTTGTAAGCATTCAAAACTGCCGCCTCCATTACTGTCTCCTGTCTCTACCTCCCAAATCTGCTGGCCAAGACCCTACTGGCAAAAGAGCCCACTCCCTCCTAACCCAGGAGATTTAAGCTCTTCCCTGCGACAAGACGTCAGCCTCCCCAAGCCCAAAGACCCGGAAACAGAAACAGCTGGACCATGTTGGATCACGGGAAATGTAGTTTTGATACATTTCCCCTGTCCATAGAAATATATACACTTTTAGATGGCATTTTCCCAATTTTCACTTTTACACATGACACATCTCCCAATATTATTTCTTCTAGTTCTATAAGACAGTGATGGGCAAACTTTTTAAAGAGGGTGCCAAAGGAAAGGAAATGCTCATCTGTCAGTCTGTTTCTAAGGCAATTCTTTCGAAGGTTCATTGTATTGTATCCTACTCATTGTATTCGTCAGATTAGGAATAATGTTGAGCAGCTGGATAGAACATTTCAGGGGACCTCATCTGGCCCATTGGTCGTAGTTTGCCCATCACTGCTATAAGATAATTTTTTGGTAGTTTAACTGATATGGCACTGAATAGCACTTTGAAAATCTTAAAGAGCTATATAAATACTTATTATAATATTGCCATTAATGTTATTATTTTAACAAATTCCCCTTTATTCTAAATCCTATTCACGCTCTCTGTCTCTCTGTCTCTCTCTATCTGTCTGTCTCTGTCTCTGTCTCTGTGTCTCTGTCTCTCTCTATGTATCTCTCTGTTTTTGTGTCTCTCTCAGTCTCTCTGTGTCTGTCTGTATGTCTGTCTGTCTCATCACAGGAACCTGGCTCTTTTTAGAAAACATAGATCCCTGGCCCCTTTTCAGTGTGGTTTATGTATTTTCTTATGTTCCTTGACCCACTGGACCAGAAAGAGTTTTCATACCCCGTTTCTACATTGCCTATTCTAGTTTTTTCTTCTGACATCATCTTTCAGCAACCTTTAAGGTTCACTCAATCTGTATCACTCAGTACATTTCCTTGTTGTTGGATTCGACTAGTTTCTAGGTTATACTCACTCCTTTTTCAGAGTTTAGTTCCTGGCAGTTTTCTGTTTTCCTCTCTAATTCATCTCCATACCATCCCTGAAAGGAATATTGGGCTGGCAATCAATGAATCATAGCATTACAGTTTTAGAATGGAAAGGGACCTTGGAGGCCAACTCCCTCATTTAACAAATGAGGCACAAAAGGGTGAAGGTATTCATCCTGTGTCATCTAGCTAATAAGTGTCTGGGGTGAGACTGGAACCTAAGCCATCCCGATTCTAAGTCCAGAGCTCCTTCTAAATCCTGCCTCTTAGTAGTTGTGAGACCATGAGCAGGTGCTAAATCTCTTTGGGTCTATTTCTTTGTCTGTAAAATAGAGATAATGATAATACTGGTTGTACCATATTACAGGGTTTCCTAAGGCTTATATGAGATTAATTATATGTGTATATCTGTCTCCTATTTATCTATACATACACACATATATGTAAAATGTGATTTGCCAAGCATAAAAGGCTCTACAAATGTCAATTATTATAATGAGGAACTTCAGTCTATAAGTTGATTTCCCCCAAATACTCTGGCCAACTAGTTCATCAACCTCCTGAATTCTCATGGCCTATATCTTCATTGTGCCTCAGCAGGGATTGATCTTACCTTAAATGTCACCATTGCCTCTAACTATGCCTCTTATATGATGATGAACTTTGAAATTCTTCCCGCTGACAACAATTAGCTGTCCTTCTACCTATCCTCCCATCTCACTCCTCCTTAAAACTATTCTTCATACTCAACTGCAACCATGAGTCACTCCATCCCTTCTCATTCCTCCTCTAGCACCCCTATTCTGACCTTACTTTCTTCTCTTTATAACCTCCTCCCTATAGTTAACTCACTAATTGTACATTCTTCATACCTTGTCCTCCTGTCCTTCCACTGATCTCACCTTTCCCACCCCTGCCATCTACCTTCTCTCCTCCTACTTTCACATTGCCTAAGACCACTGATGAAATCATACCACCATGCACCTGGTTCAAATTCAAATTATAACTGGGCCCTCAATGTTGCATGGCATTTTTAAAAATTTGTAACCTTGTGGGAACTTCCTAGAAATTGGGAAATATATATATTGGTCTTTCTTTATATTCCCAGTATCCCAGTATTTGGAAAGGTACCTGGCAATAGTAGCTTTCCACTAGTTTTGAGGAACTAATTTTTTCAAACCCTCACCTTCTATCTTAGAATCAATATTGGTTCTAAGGCAGAAGAGTGGTAAGGGCTAGGTAATAGTTAAGTGACTTGCCCAGGGTCAATCAACTAAGAAGTATTTGAGGCCATTGAGGATCTCTTTGGGTCAACATTTATTCAAAACTATTGCTCATCAACCCCCAGTGATGTGTTTGTTTATTTTTTTTTAAAACCCTTACCTTCTGCCTTAGAATCAATACTATATATTGGTTCCAAGGCAGAAAAGTGTTAAGGGCTAGGCAATGAGCGTTAAGTGACTTGCCCAGGGTCACACAGCTAGGCAGTGTCTGAGGTCAGATTTGAACCTAGGACCTCCCGTCTCTAGGCCTGGCTCTCAATCCACTGAGCTGCCCAGCTGCCCCTAGTTTATTTATTTTTAACAGTCATCCAGAGAATAAATTAATTTGTTTGCAAAATGCACTTATGTAGGATAATAAACAAAATGACAAGAAAAGATCTCCCCTCTTCCCAACACACACCCCTACTCTCTCATGTTACCACACTACCAATGGAAGAGGGCACAAACTTAGTGAACATATATGACCAAGGAACATATAAAGATAGAAATATCAAGAACCCATTTTTTTTTTAATTTTAAACCCTTAACTTCTGTGTATTGACTTATAGGTGGAAGATTGGCAAGGGTAGGCAATGGGGGTCAAGTGACTTGCCCAGGGTCACACAGCTGGGAAGTGTCTGAGGCCGGATTTGAACCTAGGACCTCCTGTCTCTAGGCCTGGCTCTCAATCCACTGAGCTACCCAGCTGCCCCTAAGAACCCATTTTTTTGATGGCTCATGATAGAAGGTATAAACTAGGAGAAACATGGTCAAGGCACACTTATGGCAGGAACAATGTTCTTCATCTCTATTGAGCCAGGTCATCCCTACTATAATTGTTCAAAACTGCCTGTCTTCTGAGTCTTATGGTCACTGAAGTTCACTCTATTGCCATCTGTTGGACTTCAACTAGCTAGACTCTTCAGGGCCAACTACTGGTTTTTATTAAACATCTTCTAGGATTTAATGGTGAAAAAGCCTCTCCCTAAAAGGGAGAGCTACGGATTTTTTATTTAATTTAATTTTGAAGATACAGTGGATAGAGTGCCAAGCCTGAAGTCAAGAAGACTCCTCTTCCTTACTTTAAATCTGGCCTTAGACATTTACTAGCTGTGTGGCCCTAGGCAAGTCACTTCACTCTGTTTGCCTGAGTTAACTCATCTATAAAATGAAGATGGAAATGGAAAACCACTCTAGTATCTTTGTCAATAAAATTCCAAATGAAATCATGAAGAGTTGGGCATGATTTAAATGATGATGAATGATGAAATGCATAACATTTCCTCTTATATGTCTTGGAAACATGCCCTATTTATCGTTCTTCCCGCCTCTTACATATTCAATTTCTTCCTTTCTACTGATTCTTATCTCATTTCTCCTTTTCTCTTTTTAGTCCATACTCTTTACCTTAGAGGTCTCCTCTCTTTCCATGAGTTTAAGTATCATTTCTATGCAGAAGATTCTCTGATCTAAGTATTCAGCTCTAATATCACTCCTAAACTTGGTCCAGGACTTCATCATCTACTCATTCTTGACTATTATCTCTTTCACTACCAATATTCAGTCAGTTGCCAAGTCTTGTTGATTCTATCTCCATAATTTTTTTTTCTCTCCCCCCTCACATTATTTAATTTACTTTTTAAAGAACATTTTCCCATGGTTACATGATTCATGTTCTCTCCCTCCCCTTTTCCCTCCCTGCTCCTGGAGCAGACAAGCAATTCCTCTAGTTTATACATGTCTTATTACTCAAAGCCTATTTCCATATTATTCATATTTGTAATAGAGTAATCTTTTAAAACCAACCCCCCAAATCTTATATCCATATAAATGAGTGATAAATCACATGTTTTCTTTCTGCATTTCTACTCCTATAGTTCTTTCTCTAGATGTGGATAGCATTCTTTTTCATAAGTTCCACAGGATTGTTCTTGATAATTGCTTTGCTATTGGTAGCAGTTTATTACTTTTGATTGTCTCACAATGTTTCAGTTACTGTATACAACATTCTCCTGGTTCTGCTCGTTTCACTTTGCATCAGTTCATAGAAGTTTTTCCAGTTCATCATTCATTATAGCACAATAGTATTCCATCACCATCATATACCACAATCTGTTTAGCCATTCCTCAATTAAGGAACACCCTCTGATTTTCCAAGTTTTTTGTCACCACAAGAGCATAGCTATAAATATTTTTGTACATTTTTTATGTCTTTGGGGAACAAACCCAGTAGTGGTATAGTTTTATCAAATGGCATGCAATCTTTTATAGCCCTTTGGGTATAATTCCAACTTGCCTTCCAGAATGGTTGGATCAATTCACAACTCCACCAGCAATTCATTAATGTCCCAATTTTGCCACATCCCCTCCAACATTTATTATTTTCCCTTTCTGTCATATTGGCCAATCTGATAAGTGTGAAGTGATACCTCAGAGTTGTTTTGATTTGTAGTTCTCTAATCCCCAGCTTCCTAATCAGTAGGGATTTAGAACACTTTTTATGTGATTATTGATAATTTTGATTTCTTCATCTGAACATAATTTTAAAATTTAAATGTAACTTAATTTAAATTAAAAAATATAAAAACAATTTATTGGTATGTTTTATTTTTACATTACATATAGTTACAGAATACTCTTCATGAGAAATTTCTTGTAACAAAGTAAAACAATCAAGTAAAACTAATATTACAATGACTTCATTGGAAAGTGTATGCCACATTCCATGTCTGTAGCACTCCCAATACACTTTTTTCTCTATTTTAAAATATTAAGAGAAATTAATTTCCTCTCCCTTTCATCTTCTAGGGAAAAAGAAAAGAAAAATAAATTTCTTATAACAAAAATACAACAAATTCCCTCAATGTTGGTATATACATTATGAGATGTTGTATAGTCAAGTCCAACTCTTTGTGACCCCATTTGGGGTTTTCTTGGCCAGGATCATGGAGTGGTTTGCCATTTCCTTTTCCAGATCATTTTATAGATAAAGAAATTGAGGTCAATATGGTAAAGTGACTTGCTCAAGGTCACACAACTCGAAAGTGTCCAAGGCTGGATTTGAACTCAGGAAGATGGAGTCTTCCTGACTTCAGACCTGGCACTCTATCCACTATACCACCTAGCTGTCCCTTATAAACGTACACATATGTTTAATGTACATATATTATATATGAAACATCCATGTTTATTGCATGCATGTACATATGCATATATTTTATATGTAGTATGGTGTATAGATTTTAGATCTAATATGCATACCTCAGATATGTGTGTGTGTATGTGTGTCTATATCTTATATAGTGTGTATATGTGTATCTTATATAGCCATTGAGGGAATTTGTTTGACTTGACTGCATTTGTTACAAGGAATCTGTTTTTATTTTCATTTACAAATATGTGTGTGTCTATATATACACATGCAAACAGTAGGACCTCATTTTATGTGGACTCAACACATGTGAATTCACACACATTCAGACATACCTGATTGACAATTTTTTAAAAAGGCATAAAAATAGATAAAATAAACATTTTAATTATATGCTAAATTTGTGCCATTTCCCCAAGTAGACTAAAGTCTCTCAGCAATTTGTCTAATCACATTCATCGCCACTCTGAGAAGCTTTAGTGGGAGCCATTATATTGTTTTGCACCAAACGTCACCTCTGCAGCAGTCTGTGTCCAGAGCTTCTTTTTGTTTCATTAACACTATTTAGTTATTAATAACGGTGCCAAAGCACAAGAGCAGTGATGCTGGAAGCTCTGATAAGCTCAAGAAAAGCTGTAAAAGCACCTAGATATGTTTGTATAAGAAATGCTTATTAAATAATAGGGTTCGCAATCATGTATGATTTTCAATTTATGCTTAGGGTCTTGGAAAGTATTTTGCCACATAAAGCAAGGTCCTCTTGGTATAAATGCACTCTAAATTGTGCACTCAAAATCCATCATCTCTATGTCACAGAGAGCACGTTTCCTTATCGGTCCTCTGAAATCATAAATGATCACTGTATTAGTCATAGTTTGTCCAGCTTCCAAAGTCCCATATAGCATTTCTAAAAACCATCTCCTTCTCTAAACCCATATCGAACATAGGATCAAGGACTGCCAGCTGGAAGATACCTTAGCAACCATCTGATCTTAACTCCTTCATTTCACAGCCAAGGAAAAGGAAGGAGGCTAAAGAGATGAAGTGACTTGCCTATGGTCACACAGGTAGTAAGTGACCAAAGGTTTAAATCCAGGTCTTCTGATTTGTGTTTGTATCTTGTTGCCTCTCCAATATCCCACATCAGTCCCTCGATATCTCTTTCTTTTTATATAGGGAGTCCCCAAAGTCTAGGGATAGCTGAAAGTTTTAGTGTCTTTAATTTACTAATTTAAGTGTTTCGTAGTGTTCTCCTCAGGCTCTCTGCATCACTCAGCAGCTAAAATAATCTTCTTAAGGGGCAGGTGTGATCATATTACTTCCTGTTAAAAAAACTTCAGGACAGGGGGCAGCTGATTGGATTGCTCAGTGGATTGAGAGCCAGGCTTAGAGACAGAAGGTCCTAGGTTCAAATCTGGCCTCAGACACTTCCTAGTACTTTCTAGTTGTATGACCCTGGGCAAGTCACTTCACCCCCATTGCCTAGCCCTCACCACTCTTCTGCCTTGGAACCAATACACAGTATTAATTCTAAGATGGAAGGTGAGGGTTTAAAAAATAAAAACTTCAGGAGCTAGCTCCTTGTTGCCACTGAAATAAAATGTAACGTCCTCAGTTTAGCATCTAAGACCTTCCACATGCCATCTCCTTCCATGAACTAGACCATTAAGTTTTCTGAACTCAACACTCCATTTCCAATGTCTTGGTTCATTTGCTCAGACTGTATCCCATGCCTGGAATGCCTCCCTTTTCATTATCATCTCTCAGAATTCATATCTTCCTTCATGCTAAGGCTCTACCTTCCTGGTACTTGTTTGAGCTTTCTCCCTCATTAACCCTATATTAGTTATTTGTGAACATGTTATGTCTCCTGGTAGAATGTCATGTCCTTGAGGGAAGGAACTGTTTTGGTCTTTGCATCTAACATGATGCCTTACAGAGGGACAGAACAAATCACGATTGAATTGAATTCAAGAAAACACACCAGGGTACCAGATTGACTTTCTATCAATACTGAATTCTGAGCAAGTGACTTATAAACATCCCATACAATCACCTCATGATCTCTTCTGTCCACTAAACCAGTCTAAGGCTATACCCCTTCCTTCATTACCAGGTCGAGAAGCCAAGATGTTCTTAGATAGCATCACAGTCTACTGGCCAGTAGAGAAAATTAAGTGACCAGACACTCTTTTCCCACCACATCCTTTCTTCTCTTCTGAATTATCAGAGTTTGCACCTTCTCTTTCTCTTCATCTACCACAATGGAAAGGTAAGCTAATTCCACATCATGTCATCTTTTCTCATATTTCCTTGTATTTTTCTTTTCTTCTAATTCTTATCTAGGAAAACTCTGGAAAATCTTTCTCTCTTCATTTTTATCTGGGAGCCAAAGACCCCTTGCTTTAAAAGATGATGGCTGGGATATGTGTCTTCTTTCACACATGATGAATATGGAAATATATATTACATATGTTATATTACATATTCTATATCGGATTACTTGCCATCTGGGGAAGGGGAAAAGGAAGGAAGGAGGGGGAGAATTTGAATCAAAAAATGTCAGGGAACAAATGTTTAAAGCTGCTTCCATATAAAATTGGGAATTTAAAAACTACTAATAAGGGGAGAGGGACATTATAGCATGAGAACTCAGAAGAAAACATAACCAACTACAACTTCAAACGACTGATAATGAAACATATTCTCCCAACACGTGTCCTGGCAAAAATTTTATGAACTAGAGCAGTAGTTCCCAAACTTTTTTGGCCTACTGCCCCCTTTCCTGAAAAAACATTACTTAGCGCCCCCTGGAAATTACGAAACTATTTATTGAACTCAGAATAGAATGTAATACAAAAAAAGTACGGCCATCACCGCTTCTCTGGATCGCTGCAGTACCCACCAGGGGGCAGTGGCGCCCACTTTGGGAATCACTGAACTAGAGGGACAAAAAGAGGCATGCATTCTCAACTATGATCAATTGGGTGATTTGTTCTGCTCGAATATACATATTTGTTACAAGGGAGAGCTTCTATTTGGAAGATACAGTGAGGACATTAGTGCATAGAGATAGCTACAGAAGGGAAAGAGCACCAATAAAAGATTTAACTGTGCAGAAGAAAACATAAAGAAGTATAAAAGGGAACACAATTATTTTGTTCCTACTTTGTCAATTTTATATATAAATATTTCTTTTTAGAAAAAACTACACACATAAGGATTTTATGGTTTCTTATATAATCTTTCTTGGTTTTTGATAAGTGTTAAGTTTATAATGAAAAGAAAGTTTAAAAAAAAATATCATGGGAGCTGATGAGGTTTTCCTAAAAAGGAAGGTCTTTAGAGTCAGAACTTGAACTCAGTTACTCCTAACTCTGTGGTGGACTCTGTGGCAGGGCAAGGAGCAGGGAAAGAGGGAGAGAGATAGGAGAAGAAGAAGAAGAAGAAAGGAAGTGGGGAAAGAAGAAGGAGCATGAAAAGGAGGAAGAAGGAGGGAGAGGAAGAGAGAAGGTGAAGAAGAGGAAGGGAAGGGAGTTGAGAAAAAAGGGAGAGAGGGAAGAGGAAGAAGTAAATAGAAGTAGGGAGGGAAAGAAAAAAAGGGCAGAGGGAGAGATAATGAGAACACAGGACAGATAGACACATTACAGAGAGAAAGACTTTTTTTAAAACTCTTGCCTTCCTTCCTTCTTAGAATCAATGCTGTGAAGTAGTTCCAAGGCAGAAGGGTAGTAAGGGCTAGGCAATGGGGTTAAGTGACTTACCCAGGGTCACACAGCTAGGAAATGTCTGAGGTCAGATGTGAACCCAGGACCTCCTAACTTTAGACCTGGCTTTCAATCCACTGAGTCACCTAGCTGCCCCTGGGATTTTTAAAAGGTATGATATGCCATTAGTTCCTACAGGTGCATACCATTATTACAGCGTTTGCAGCACCTACTTTAAGTGTCTGTGTCCAAAGGATAATGGAAGCCTAAAATAGGAGAGAAAGTCACTTTATATTTCAGGGAAATGGTGGAGGGCATGATCCTTTCCTGGTCTCACATGGGCTCTTTACAAACCTTCCACATGGCTACCTCCATTGCCAAGTTGTCTAGACAATCTTAGCTTCACATAACATAGAACCGTGGTGGTTTCCCTAAGGAAACTAAAGCCCAACAAAAAACTAAGCCAGGCTTCCCAGTGCTTCATGGAATATTGTGAGTTCCTTTAGCAACTACTGATGAAACCATATCGTAGGGTAAACTTTCATGATTGGTGGAAGAGGGCAATGATTTCTCACAACCCCTTGTTATGAACTGGGGATCAAAGAGTGCACTCCAGAGGTGCACCATCTCCACCCCACCATGTCAAAGAGCAAAGTGCAGAAATAATCGTAGATCTAGACCTGGAAGGGTTCTCAAAGGTTATCCATTTCAACCCTGTAATTCTACAGATGAGAAAACTGAGTCCCAGGGGAATTCATTGGTTCACCCAAGGTCATTGACCAGGTAGTATTGGAGGTGGGATTTGAACCAAGGTTTTTTGATGCCAGAACTAGAGTTTTTCTCACTGTCCCACACTAGGGCAGGCAGCTCAGAGGTTACATCCTCCAGTCTCAACCCTACATGAACTATTGCACTGAAGTAAACGGGCTCACACACACGTACACACAAAACAATGCATTCAGCTGTCTAAAAATTAAAAATGATTCTTTGAAGGAGGTGGCCTTCCATCAGCTGGAGAATAGCTCTCAACAGAGGACAGACAGATCTAGACCTTGCTTACCCTGAACTGAGTCCTTCTTACCCCCCACAAATATTAGCACCAAACTAAGGAAAGGGTTAAGCTGTAAAGACATCCTCATTGAAAAAATAAACAACTCTGAGGAAGATGGTAAGAAGTCTTTATTGCCTATGTCTCCTAGTTTCTTCCACTGGCTTTTAAAGAGCAGGCAGCAGTCCTCATGATTAGCATTCTCCTAATGCTGCTGAGTGAGTTTGCTGCAGGGATAAAAGATCAATTCTTGGGTGTTAGGTCAGTGATGGAAGAAAATGGATTCAGTTCAGATTAAGTGGTGCTGAGAATGAATGTGCAAATAAGAAGAATCAGATAATAGAGTCAACTCAAGCATGTGTCAGCTATGAATATTGCCCTGTGATCCAGGTGCTGGGGACCCCTCTGGGTTGAAGGTGAGTTTAGAGGCTCAGTAACCCCAAAGGAGTAGATGAAGATGCCATGGGTAGAGAGAATTTTGTCTGAAAATGATCCAGGAGTTTTAATGGACATCAAGCTCAATACCAGCCAACAATGTAAAGGATGGAGCACTAGATTTGGAGTCATGAAGATTGGAGTTCAAATCCTGTCTCAGTACTAGGTATATGACCCTGGGTAAGTCACTTAACTTTTGTCTGCCTCAATTTCTCATATGAAAGTGGAAATAATAATAGTACCTACTTCCTAGAGTTGTAGTGAAAACCAAACTATATATGTGAAGTACTTTGCAAACCTTAATCTATTATTAACTCTTTTGTGATCTTAGGTTGCATTCAGAGAGGACTAGTTGAGGGATTGCCTTAAAGTCATTGATAGAGAGCTGTGCAGAGAGTCAGAAAGACCTGAGTTCAAGTTCTACCTCTGATCATAATGGATGTGTGACTCTGCGCAAGTCATCTAACCCCTCAGGTGACCTAGGCAACTTTCTAAGGCTAGAAGTGTTAGTGTACAGTGGAAGAGAGACTTGTTTACTGAGAGCTCCCTTTATCAGTGAAAGGAGAGAGAGAGAGAAAAACAGAGAGACACAGACAGACAAGCAAATAGGCACAGTGTTCTGGACTAGAGAGATGATAATTCCTCTATACTTTACCCTTGTCAGATCACTCTGGAGATTATGTTCATTCCGGGTATTACCTTTTAGGAAGGACCTGGCAGACTAGAAAGTGCTCAGAGGTAAGTAATCAGAATGGGAAGGGACTATAAGAGTCTGACATATATTAAGATCCACTGAAGAATTTTGGAATATTTAGCCTAGAGAAGATCTGTGTGGAGGAGGAAGGGAGAGCATAATAACTGTCTTCAAGGGCTGTAATGTGACGGAAGAAGTACCTTTGTTCTGCTTAGCCCAACATGGCACAACTAGGAGTTCTGGTAGAAGTTTCAGAGACAGATATAGGCTTGATATAAAAAAAAAATGTTTTCTAGAAATTGAAGTTGTTCCAAAATGGAGTTGGTAGCTAAGTGGCTCGGTGGATAAAGTGTCCATCCTTGTGTCAGAAAGACTCATCTTCCTGAATTCAAATCTGGTTTCAGATACTTACTACCTATATGACCCTAGGTATGTTATTTCATCTTTTTGGCCTCAGTTTCTTAATCTGTAAAATGAGTTAGGAAAGGAAATGGCAAGCCACTCCAGTATCTTTGCCAATAAAATACCAAATGGGTTCACAAAGTCAGATATGACTGAATAACAACAAAATGGAATGAGCTGATTTGGCAGGTAGTGGGACTTCCCTTCATTCGTGGTCTTTGAGCAAAGGCTTGAAGGATGAATATTTGGGATGTTGTGGGGAAGGCTTTTGTCCAGTTATGGATTCAACAAGTTGGTCCTGGAGCTTCCTTCCATCTCTGAGATTCAATGAGTAGAAGGGTTTGAATCTTGAGTTGTAGAAGCATAGGGTTCAGGCACTAGGGTGAGAGAGAAGCTGGAGCTCTCCAGCCTTGCTTGGGGCCCTGAAACTGAGTGCAAGCTTTAGATCATACTTGCCTTTCCATGTACCAAAATTTGGAAAGCAATATAAGTAAATCATGCCTGTTTCATATGTGAATGATGCAAGAACACTGACTTTGAAGTCAGAAGACCCAGATTTCTATTCCCATTTCTAACATTAACTACCTGTGTGACCTTGGACAAATCAGTTAAATTCCATAGGATTCAGTTTCCTTATTTGTAAAATAAGGGGGTTAGACTAAATGGTCTCTGAGGTCCCTTATAGCTCTGAAACTACAACCCAATTCTAGCTCTAGATGGCACTATCTTAGCATTTTCACTAATTGCCTCCCATGCCTGAAACTCTTTCCTCCTCAACTCCATCTCTCCTAGTTTGTAAGCTCTATCTCAGCAGTGTGCTGGGCTACCTCTGGGCTATTGTTTTGAAATAATTGACACAATTCAATTATACTAAGAAAAATATTTCTTACTGCATAGTACTCTTCTAAAGAAGATTAAGAAGTATAAGAAAGATTAAGAAGGAGTGGAAGGAAGCAAAGGGCAGAGACAAACATAGGGAAGATGGGTGTGATCTAATTAATTTATTTTTATTTTAATTAACTACATTTTTAAATTTTATTTTTATTGTCATGTAAAACATGTTTCCATATTGGTCATTGTTGTAAGAACAAAGTCATACATAACCCAAACCTCAAAATAAAACCATAAATGCATTGATGTGAAAGACGACTCCAACAGTTCTTTCTCTGGAGGTGGATAACATTCCCCATCAAAAGTCTTTCAGGATTGTTCCAGATCACTGCATTGCTGAGAATAGCCAAGTTTTCACAGATAATCATCTTTCAATATTGCTATTACTGTGTATGATGTTCTCCCAGTTTCTGCTTATTTTGCTTTCCATCAGTTCCTGCAGATCTTTCTAGCTTTCTCAGAAATCATCTTGCTTATCTTATCTTTTTTTTTTGTTTGTTTAAACTCTCAACTTTCTGTGTATTGGTTCATAGGTGGAAGAGTGGTAAGGGTGGGCAATGGGGGTCAAGTGACTTGCCCAGGGTCACACAGCTAGGAAGTGTCTGAGGTCAGATTTGAACCTAGGACCTCCCATATCTAGGCCTGGCTCTCAATCCACTGAGCTACCCAGCTGCCCCCTTTGCTTATCATTTCTTAAAGCACAATAATATTCCATCACCAACATGTGCCATAATTTGTTCAGCCATTCCCCAATGAATGCTATACCTTCAATTTCCAGTTCTTTGCCACTAAAAAAGAGCTGTTATAAATATTTTTGTACAAATAGGTCCTTTACCTTTTTTTTTTTAATTATTATTATCTTTGGGATACAGATCCAGTAGTGATATCAAAGGGTACGCACAGTTTTATAGCCCTTTGGGCATAGTTCCAAATTGCCCTACCAAATGGTTGGATCAGTTCACCACTTCACCAACAATGCCTTAGTGTTCCAATTATGTCACATCCCCTCCAACATTTACCACTTTCCTTTACTGCCATATTGGCCAATCTGATAGGTGTGGAGTGGCACCTCAGCATTGTTTTAACTTTCATTTTTCTAATCAAGAGAGATATAGAATATTTTTTCATATGATTATTGATAGCTTTGACTTCTTCATCTGAAAATTGCTTGTTTATATGCTTTGACCATCATGAGGTTTAATTTAAACCGAAATGTCAAATGCATAGCCCACCCACTAGATGTAAGCATCTCAAAAACTACCACATACAGCCTAACCCAGATTAAAATGAAATTGTGAAATAATTCACAAAAATAAGTAAAAAAATATAATGCAACATGGATCATATTCATCTCTGGTTTTCTAAATCAATATGCTGCTAAGGGAATTAGGTTGTATTTGAATTTGATAGCAATGGAATAGAGGATAATAACTTATAATTATGTAAAGTTTTATTACATTAAAGAGCTTTCATTTAACTGGCTCTTCTCAGCAACCGCATTGTTTCCTTTTTGCAGATGGGTAAACTGAACTATAGAGAAATGAAATAACAAATCATAATAGTGAACATTTATCATTGTAAGGTACTTAGCACAGTGCCTGCCAGATGAGGAAACTGGGGTTAAAAAGTGATTTGTCTGTCTAATAAATTACATAGCTGGGATTTGAAACCAAGTCTTTCCAGGGTTAGGCTGGCATGCTTTTCACTAGACAAATTGTTTCCCAGAGAAGTGTAGGCTATGAAACAGATGACTTAAAATTCTTCCTGCCTTAAGTTTCAATTACTGCCTGTGTAACCTGGGGCAAGTCATTTCATCCCTCTGGATTTATTTCCTCATCTGAAAAACAAGAGAAATGGGACTAGAAGGCCTCTTAAGATCCCTTAAAGCTCTCAATCAACGATCCTATTTGGCTACAATTTCTTTTTTCTAGGGAAATAGTTCAGAAATAAAGGTTAATGTGCTCTAGAAGGCTATTCTTGAAATAAGGAAATGATTCCCCCTTGTGGTCATTTTCTAGAACTTCCCATTCATGGACCCATAAGATTATTTTTTTGTGGAGATGTTGCTAGTTATCAAAGTCAGACTCTTAAGGCCTGACGATTTATTAGATTCAGCCAACTTGAATTGCCTTTAAAAAAATTCTCTAACAAAAGCAATAACCCATCGACTGGGGAAATACTTAATCAAATTGTGGTGCCTGAATGTAATAAAATATTGTAAGCTGTAAGAAACAATGAATATAGAGAAAAAAGTAATATGAACTGATGCAGAGCAAAGTAAGCAGAACCAGGAAAAGAACATACACGATGACCACAACAATGTCAATGGAAAAGAAACCACCACAAATCAATTTTTTAAAAAAGAATATTTTGAAATGATAAAGAACATGGATATAAAGAGGCATCTCCATATCCTTTGCAGAGAAGGCAGTTGGGGATTTGAAGCACTACATGTGCTATATATTGAGGGGCAATTGGGTGGTTCAGTGGATTGAGAGCCAGGCAAAGAGATGGGAGGTCCTGGGTTCAAATCTGGCCTCAAATACTTCTGAGTTGTGTGACCCTGGGCAAGTCACTTAACCCCCATTGCCTTGACCTAACTGCTCTTCTGCCTTGGAACCGCAGTATTGATTCTAAGATAGAAGATGAGGGTTTTTATTTTTTTTAAACCTATATATTAAGAGATTTTAATAGATGCTTTCCTCTTTTTAAGTTTTTTGTTATAAGGGATGGATCTCTAGTAGAAAAGGGGAAAGATGGGGTGAAATCTAGATAATATAAAAATTATCAATAAAAATTTGCTTGATCTTTGTGAATGGTATAAGATATCAGTCTATAATAAGATAAAATCAAAATGGATACATGATCTAGACAAAAAGGGAGTTATCATAAAGCAAATTAGAAGAACAGGATCTGATTTATGGATAGGAAAGGAATTTATGAGAGATGGAAAACATTGTGAGATGGAAAATGGATAATTTTTAGTACATTAATTGAAAATTTTTTTACAAATAAAACAAATGTTAGCAAGATTAGAAGGAATGCAGAACATTACAGAAAGATTTTTCATAGTATCTTGGAAAGAGGTCTCCTATCTAAACAATATAGAGAAATTTGTCAAATTTATGGGAATAACAGCCACTCCCCCAACTGATAAATGGGCAAAAGAATGAATAGGCAGCTTTTGGATGAAGAAATCAAAGCCATTTGTAGGTTAATGAAAAATGCTTTAAATCACTACTGATTAGAGAAATGCAACCAAAACAATTATGAAGTATCATCTCACACCCATCAGATTGATTAAAATGACGGAAGGGCAAAATGTTGGAGGAGATATGGAAAAGTAGGGACACAATTATACTCTCTGTGAATTAATCCAGCCATTGTGGAGAGCAATTTTGAATTACATCCCAAGAGCCACAAAACTGTATATACCTTTAGATCCAGCGCTGGGTCTATTTCCCAAGGAGATCAAGGAAAAGAAAAAGAACCTATATGTTCCAAAATATTTATAGCAGCTCTCTTTCTGGTGGCAAAGAAGTGGAAATTGAGGGGATGTCCATCAATTTGGGAATGGCTAAACAAATTATGGTATATGATTGTGATGGACTACTTCTGTGCTGTAAGAAATGATGAATAGATTAATTTTTTAGTTGGAAAGAACTACATGAGATAATAAAGAGTGAAATGAGTAGAACCAAGGGAACATTGTGGCTAGAGATTTACTATTTGAAGACTTAACTTGTGAATGTTCACTTCCAGAGAATGAACTGAAAAATGGAAACATGAAAGATATAATCTATATATACATATCTGTTTTCTGGATAATGCCAAATGATGCCTTTTATGGAATGGGGAAGAGAAGGAGGGACTGAAATACCTGGAAATAAATTCAAACAGTTAAAATAAATAAATAAAACATTACCACCTAAAAAAGTATTTGAAATTTTTAAAAAATATTTTCTTAAAGTTTTAACCTCTGCAGTGATTTTTATGTCTTAGGGATTTTTAATTAGACAGGGAAAGATTGTTGCAAGGAAACCTCTGGGGCAAAGAGCAATATGGTTTTTGTAAAGGGAAGTTATATTTCCAAAATTATTAAATTTCTATTAGAAAAGCTATTAGAAACAAAACTGAAGGAATTGTCTTACTTTGAAGAGAATTCCCCCCCTCAGAAAAACAAAGGAAATCCAGAGAACAATTGAAATGATCAGATGGACACCATAATATTTGCTCTGCCCTCACTGTTAGAATGCATATAATACATTTGGTAAAACTCAGAGCTTTATGTAAAGGTCAGCTATTATAGTTGCCCCACACTTCAATGACTATTTGGTTAGATGGTTGTCTATGGTCCACTCCAAATGGCATCTTTATCTCATATCCTTATGTTCTATAGCAGAGATGTTAAACCTTTTAGAGACGGAGTGCCTAAACCAGTGATTCCCAAAGTGGGCACCACCGCCCCCTGGTGGGTGCTGCAGCAATCCAGGAGGGTGGTGATGGCCACAGGTGCATTTATCTTTACTATTAATTGCTATTAAAATTTAAAAAAAAATTAATTTCCAGGGCGCTAAGTAATGTTTTTTTCTGGAAAGGGGGTGGTAGGCCAAAAAAGTTTGGGAACCACTGGGCCCTAAACTGTAACCCTCACACAACATGTGAGCCACTCCCTTACCCCCGACAGGGGAGGGAAGAAGCACTCCCATTGGGTTGCTAGGCAGAGGAGTGGGCGATGTGAAAAAATGTCCTCAGGTGTGATGGAGAGGGGAAGGGGAACAATATGTATGAGGATATCCCTGTGCCCTGAGCCACTTCCAGAGATACATGCTCTCTGGTCTTTCCTTAGAACTGTGCTATGAAATAGCCCAACAGATCAGAGGGGCTCCTCTGATTATACTTATTAATTTTATTTTGCATTATTTGTATTTTGTATTAATTTGTATTATAGTTATTAGTTTACATACGTTGTTCCCCTTTCTCCTTTTTCCCACCACCACCTCCCTTATATTTTTTTTTTTAAAACCCTTATCTTCCGTCTTGGAGTCAATACTGTGTATTGGCTCCAAGGCAGAAGAGTGGTAAGGGTAGGCAATGGGGGTCAAGTGACTTGCCCAGGGTCACACAGCTGAGAAGTGTCTGAGGCCAGATTTGAACCTAGGACCTCCCATCTCTAGTCCTGACTCTCAATCCACTAAGCTACCCAGCTGCCCCCTCCCTTATAATTTTTTAATTCTACAGGGTCATGGACTCTATTTCTCTCCCTCTCTCTTTCCCTCCCTCTCCCTCTTCCTTCCTTCTTCCCTTGGTTCCTCCTACTTGTCTCCCAACAGTAGACACTCTATCCATTTGGTAAACTAAATTGCTAAAATAGATTTTTACCTGGGGAAGGGGGAAAAGCTGCAACTCATAAAGGAAAATAAACTTTTATTTTTAAAAAATGAATTTTTCTTAAAGATCAAGGAGGTATGCATCAGTGTATGTATATGTATACATAGATATATAGAAAGTTTGTGAATTTTGGTTCTGTTTAAACTTATATTGTCAAATGATCATAAAAAGATAAAGCAAGGGGAAATGCAGGTGAGCTAAAAAATATCAATTAAAAAATTTTAAGAAGAGTGTGGAAAGTTAATATTCATCTGAAGCCTTTTTTTGGCACCTCAAGACAACCTTGGGATTTTATAGGGGGAAAAAATTGATCTTAAGATAGAAGCTGTAGTTTGCTTTTCTCCCTTGCTGAAACAGGGTGGATATAAATTGTTTATCTGTAAATGAGTCTCTTGAATGGTGAAGCAATTAAATGAGCTAGGCAAAGCCAGACGGAGAAGAGTGCACATGTGCTGTGCAGCTATTTTAAACCTAGCTGGTAGTGACTCCTGGTGTCTGGAAGACCTGCATCTTGTTTGGACTGAGATTGGAGTCCTCCAATCAATGAGGCTTGGGAAGGAAAGAGGGAGAGGTCACAGTATAAATTGGCATTGGGGAAAGGAGATCAATATCCTTGGAATAGAAAACTGAGGAGGTGTACCATCAGGCTTGGGGCTGGTCCAAGTAGCTCAGGGAGAAAGCATCTAATAAAGTGGCTGACCACATGTGGCTGGTGTTTTTTCTTTCTCTGGGCTGATTTTAATTATTTAACATAATTAAATTAAGAAAAAGTAGAGAATTTTAATCATAACAAGAGTTACGAATTTGTGAAGTTCTATAGGTATTTTTTGTTTGATTTTATAAACCCTTAGAATTGAGACCGTTCCAAGACAGAAAAGCAGTAAAGAATAGGCAATTGGGGTTAAGTGACTTGCCCAGGGTCACACAATTAGGAAGTGTCTGAGGCCAGATTTGAACCTAGGACCTCTCATCTCTAAGCCTGGTTTTCTCTCCACTGAGTCACTTAGCTGACCCTGTAGGTATTTTGAAAAAAAAAATTCCTGAGAACTTTATTAGAATCTAAAAGGGTTAGGTCACCTCCAGCTCAGATACACCAAAAAAGGATGTGACGATAGTAGCAAATAACTGGAAATAAGGGGGTGCCCATCCACTGGATAATGGCTGAACAAGTTATAGTATATGAATGGAATGGAATATTACTGTGCCATAAAAATGATGAAAGGGAGAGTTTCAGTGAAACCTTGGTAGCTTGTCTGACTAGATTCAGAGGAAGCAGAAGAACAATTTATACAACACTGTAAAAACAAACAACTTCAAAAGCTTAAGGAACTATTAATGCAGTGATCAGCCAAAGTTCCAGGGGACTAATGAAATGAGAAAATTACCCCTCGATGAAGATGGGTTGAAGAAAGAGATTTGTATTTTTGTAGATGGCCAATATGGGTGTTATTTGGCTTGATTATGCATACTTTAAGGGTTTTCTTTTTCTTCAATGGAGGAGTGGGAAGGAGAAAAATGGATTTTTATTCATTGAGAAATTTTTATTTTGTTTTTTAAAGTATGAGACAGAAATCAAGGCAATTTGGCTAGAATGGTTGGTATTGAGAATATAAAGATAATTAGGGCCTTCAATCATATTTTGGAAACCTTACATTTCTACAGGAAATAAAAACAATCAGGTATTAATGTGTATTTGGCATTTAAATATCCCTTGATATTTAATTCCAGTCTTCCAAAATACTACTCCCCTCCAGGAACTGGACAGTCTAGTCGCAAGGTCCTACTTGCTGTTGCTCACACACAATATTCCATCCTGATGTTGCCCTGGTTGCTCCCCATGCCTGAAATGCTCTCCCAGCTCTCCATTCCACCTCTTAGACTCTCCTTGATTCCTTCGAGTCTCAATTGAAGCTCCATCTTCTGCAGGAAGACGATTTTTAGTCCTTCATGTCTCCTCCCCATAATTCCCTTCCTCCTACAGACCTCCCAGGCCTTTATCTATAAGGTTATTTAGGATCTACTCTGCATGTTAATTTGTACATTCCTCTAAATTCCACCTTTTAGAATGTAAACTCCTTGAGGGCAAAGAGGGTTTTCTACTTTTCCTTGCATTCCTAACAGCCCAGGGTCCTGGCATATAGTGGGTATTTTTTTTTTCAAGACAAAAACCTATTAAGTGCTTAATATTTGCTTGTTAAATGATTAATATTCAACTGGGCTGTCATTCTACTTTTTTGTCTTCTCAGAAAAGCCTACGCTACTGTTCTGATATTAAAGAAATCTAGGAGAACTGTTTTCAATCCACTGTTGCCAAAATGTCCCTTCCATGGTGCTTTCCATTGTCTGACAGTGCCCAAAAGAACCAGTTATTTCAATAGAGATCAATTTATATACTGTATCAAATGGTAAATAGTTGTTTGCTGACCTCATCTCATTCTCTAGCATCTCCTTCTTTCCTGGAAGCTATTCTAAAATAGAGTGGAACTCATTTCCAGAAGGATCCAAGACCCAGGCCCAAAACATCTCAATAATGGAAAATAAAACAAAAATCTAAAACTGATTCTTCCATTCCTTCTTCATTAGATAAGGAATGAGAAAAACCAAGCCTTCTTCAGTGTGCTAGAATGGAGAGTTTCCTCAACTTTCAAGAACCCCTTCTCTGTTTCCATAGCTCCAGTGCCTCTAATTTATCTCTATTTGAGTGTGTGCATTATCTTCTCCATTTGCTGTGGGCAGCTGTCCTTTCTTTCCACTGTCCTGCTAAGCTGGGAGGCCCTCAGGTCTGCTCTTGCAAGTACTCCTCCCTCTATTCCTGGGTGCAGCTGTCTAAAATGATGGTAAGCCTAGGGTTAGGGTTCATGTATGTGGGGCTGAAGCCTTTCCCAGTTCTAGCCTTTTAGGACCAACCAGCTGGCCATTTATCACTTCCCAAATAAGCGTGTGCTTTTGTTTGCTTTGCTTCTACTAGAATTCAAGACAGCAGGACGGAGGGAAAGGGTTGAGGAGGAATAGAACAACCCTTAAGACCAAGCTTGGGGTACAGCACCAGAGGAATTTAAGCTGAAGGCTCTATGGCTCCCAGCCCACCTTCTGTCAGGATATAGAGGCAGGTGTCAGGGTAGGTTTATGATGAAACCTGTGTGTGTAAGTAGGTATATTGCCCATTGTTTTGGGGACCATCATCCCTGTAAGGGCAGGAGTGATTAAGTAAGGCAGTCAAAGCATTTTTCCCTACTTAAAGTAAGGGAGAAGATAACACCCCTAGAAAGCTTAACCAAGTGAAGACAGTCTCCATGAATAAATCAAAGGCTTTAGGAGAAGGTTGGAAAAAGCCCTTGATGATCAGAGTGATTTTGAACAGGAAGAGTGTTTGGATTGGCTAAGGAAATAGTCATGCCTTGAGGTTGTAATACTAAGAGATTCAAACAAATCTAGAGGAGAATGTTCCAGCTTAACCCTTGGAATGGAATTGACTGGGGGGGAAAAGCAGAGCCTTTTGACCTCTTCCCTACTCCCTTTGACAGGAAGAGGACCTTGTGAACCTTGGAGGTCTGGAGGCCTTTCCATCTTCCCATTATTACCCTAATTGTGTTCCTGGATCCGCTGATGGCAGCATTTGCATTGGGAGACAAGGATAAACTGGATACAGTTCTACAAAGAACCTTGCAAAAAACTATACCATATCCAGGAGTATCCTGGAGCCAGCTCAAACTAAGCTGGAAAGAACCAATTGTTAAATTTTCAGTGTAAACCTTTGTTTTTTGGAAATCCCCCAAACTAAGAATCAAGTTTGATTTTTTTTTAAGTCCTTACTTTTCATCTTAGAATCAGTACTGTGTATTGCTTCCAGGGCAAAAGAGTGGTAAGAGATAGGCATTGGGGGTTAAGTGACTTACCCAGGATCACACAGCCAGGAAGTATCCACTAAGCCACCTAGCTGCCTTCTTGCTTTATGTTTTTTTTTTTGTTGTGGTGGTTGAACATCTAAACTTAAGAAAGTAATGGAGAAATATAGACAATTCAGATTCAACATTTCATGCATACATTTTATTTTCTCTCCAGAAATTCTTTTGTTAAACATTTACCAGGATACCCATAAAGGTAGCATCTTCAGGACTCCAGCAAAAAGAATTCTAGGGGTTCTGAGTTACCCATTTGCCTGATGTATTCTCTAAGCTTGAACCCACTTTGCCTTGGTCTCTCTATATCTTAGTAGGAGAGACTTTGGTCGGGGGAATACTTGTATCAACTCTGTTGTTATTGTTCAGTTGTTTTCAGTCATGCCTGACTCTTTGTCATCCCATTTGGAGTTTTCTTGGCAAAGCTATTGGAGTGGTTTGTCATTTCTTCCTGTAACTCATTTTATAGATGAGAACTGAGGCACACAGGATTAAGTGACTTGCTCAAGATCACACAGCTAGTAAGTGTCTGAAGCCAGATTTGAACTCAAGAGGATGAGTCCTCTCAACTCTAACCATTGTGCCACCTAGCTGCCCTGAACCAACTATATATAACACAAGTAAATACTCCTTTTCTAAATTGAGTCTGGCAGACAACTTGCTTATCAATTGGTAATCTTAATGGGAAGCATACTGGCGGAGACTTGTGAGATATAAAAACTCTAAGAAAGCAACCCTTTACCCCTTGGAAATACCCCCTTCGACCCCTGAAGGAACCTAGTAGTAACCTTCTGGAAACCCAACTCATCAGTCCAAGTAGAGTTGGGAGATCTGCCTCAGATCCTGAGGGCACAAATGCAAACAACAGTGTTCTTAGCACCTAGCAGTTAACACAAATACGGAGCTACCCAATGGCAAGAGTGAGCTCCTTCCCTTCCATCACCACTGTGAGCATCAGCCTCAAGCTTGTGTTTTAGATGATGATCCAGCTTCTCCAACAACTGAGGACAAGCTCCATGCTATTTACCCTGTGCTTGCTCAACAGTCAGTGCTCAAAGCACAGAAATTCCTAGTTACTAATCTGCCTTACTATTAATGTGGTGTGTATACCCTTACTATGAGTCTGATTAGTAATGTCTATATCTCTTTTTTTAAACCCATACCTTCCATCTTGGAATCAATACCATGTATCAGTTCTAAAGACAGAAGAGCGGCAAGGGCTAGGTAATGGGTGTTAAAGTGACTTGCCCAGGATCACACTACCAGGAAGCACCTGAGGGCAGATTTGGACCCAGGACTTCCCATCTGCAGGTCTGGCTCTCAATCCACTGAGCCACC
The DNA here is from genome assembly GCF_016433145.1 of Gracilinanus agilis. Classification (NCBI taxonomy): domain Eukaryota; kingdom Metazoa; phylum Chordata; class Mammalia; order Didelphimorphia; family Didelphidae; genus Gracilinanus; species Gracilinanus agilis. The sequence continues at coordinate 650,457,986 of NC_058131.1, read as the reverse complement.
TGGCTGCCCTGTTCTCTATATACTTCGGCCAAATCTAGTTTTGTCCATCCCATCCTCCAAGTCCAATTGTATTCCTGAGATTATAAACTTCGCTGGGTTAGAGATCAGAGTTTCTCTGTTCTTTGCAAACCCTTACAGACCTTACAATCCTGGGCAATCAAAATCTATCTGCTAATGCTATGGTGTGAAGGATCTATTCCTTCTTAGTAATCAACTATGGGCCTTCTGGTGATTTCTCTAGTAGCCCTTCTCATTCCCAATCCTAGCCCAGAGTCTAATTGAGCCTGGAAGTAGAATGGTGAAAGGATTTTTTAAAGAGAGAGAGTCCCCTACAAGAGCCCTTTAATGCTAGTATTTTATGTGGCCAAAATGTCTTCTGCCAATGAATCATCAAACATTTATCAAGGATCTTACTCTGTGTTAGGCACTACAGAAACAAGATAGATCCAGAGATAAAAAAGGAAACTCTCATGCCATCAAGGAGTTTAGATAAATGGTAGATGGATAGATAGACAAGGAGACAGATGGACACACCTAGTGACAGGCACAATGCTAAGTGCTAGGTCTATAAATATAAACAATAAAAGAATAGTCCCTGCCCAACTCAAAGAGCTTACACCTCAATGAGGAGAGACAACACAGAAGAGATCTGAAAAGGGAAGGACCATGTGGGATAAGGTGGAAAAGTCTATAGAATCAGGAGCAAAGCCAGGAAAGAAGTCCAAGCATTCCCTCAAGTGGAGGTTCCAGACAGGAATTTACCAATGGGAGGACAAGCTCAACCCCAGGGACAGAGGCATCTCCAAGGTGAGCTTACATTCTATTGGGAAAGACAACATGTACTTATACAAGTACAAGGTAGAGAGGGAGGGTATTAGCAAATTGGGGATCAGGGCAGCTAAATGGCATAGTAGATAGAGTGCTGGATCTGAAGTCAGGAAGACCGGGATTCAAATCCAGCCTTGGATACTTACTAGCTGTGTGATCCTGGGCAAGTTACTTAATTAACCCCATGTGTCTCAGTTTCTTTATCAGCATATGAGCTGGAGAGAGAAAAGGCAAATCATTCCAGTATCATTGCCAGGGAAACTCCAGCTGGGCTCAGGAACAACTGAACAACAAGAAGTATGCAAGTATTAGAGCAATTCCAGGAGAGAGGTACTTGACTTCTGTTTTACCCCATGGGGTGAAATGTCAGAACAGGGGACACTGAGCCCCTGAAAGCTATCTCAAGGATATGATAGGAATAAATTAAATGTAAGGATTAAAAAGCTGTATAGGAAATGTGGAAATTAGGTTCATGACTGATAAAGTCAGAATAAGAGTATTATTTTTCACTTTAAAAATTGGGATGGAGGTTAACCCATTATCTCATTGGTAGAGGATAATTCCCTCTAGCAATGCAGGTTGGTGACTTCTCTGCAATTTATAATCTCAGAGTGTTCCCTAGAATTCTGAGTGGTTGAATGACTTGCCCAGAGTCCCACTGCAATTCACAGCAGAGGCAGGATTTGAACCCATTTCTTCAAGCCTGGCTCTCTACTACATCTTAAATAGCTCTGCTTAAATTTACATAGCTTTAGGATCAGCCTCAAAAATCTGGAAACAGTCACTGCTTGTTCCACCTGATCCCTCCTCCCCTATAAAAAGATCTGAAGAAGAGAAACTTGATAAAGGAGTGTTGGGAGAAAAAGCAGAGAAGCTGCTAAGGAGGAGTTCACAGAATTACATGGAATCACAGCAGCTCCCTTTTGGAAGAGATTCAGAGGCCATCTTGTCACCTACACTTGAATGAAATTCTCCATTATGGTACCCCTTACAGATTGTCTGCCAGGCTCTACTTGAAAAAGTCCAATGAGGGAGACCTCACAACTCCCCACCAAAAGTTCATTTTACTTCTGATTCGAAGTTTCTCTTTCTAAACCTAAATCCAGGACTCTGTAACTTCTCTGCACCTTCCTATTTTTCCATCTTCTGGGGCCAAGATGGGAAAGGCAAATCCCTCCTCATGAAAACCATCTTTCTTTCCCTAACCCCACCCACAAGTCTTCCCTTCTCTGGAAGAAACATCTTCAACTAGTTTTTCTCTAGAATGGTCCCAAGGACCTTTGGCATTGGACTCACCTTCTTTTAGAATGTCCTCTTCCTTATTCATCCCTCTCTTAAAATGCAGAATACAACACTACACAAGATTTGAGACGATGTCCAAACAGGGCACAGCTGGATGACCCCTTGTTTTCCAGATGTCTTTGAGAGCAACAATTAAGCCTGGAACCAAGGCACTGCCTGAGAGTCTAGGCACAAAAGATCTTACTCTTTCAGGGTGTAAGAGAACTAGATAAAATGCCTCTTGTTTTGGACTCAGAGATAGGGGGTTGGTAGGAGTAAGGGTAGACCAGCAAGGAAGGAGAGGGGAAAGAAGGAGATTTTTTTTCTCCTCCCCTGAGGACTGGAACTGCAGGAAACATCTGACCTGGGGAATAAATTAGGAAGCAGAAGTGAAGACAGCTGTTAACATGCTGATTGTGTTAACCTATGACAAGCTAATGTGAATAATGAGCCTTTCCTTGTAATTACCTTCCTGAATATAGTTTGTACCCAAGATTCTCTAGGTCAACAATTGACTGTAGAGATGGGTGGAGCTCACACTGTGTGAGGGGTTCTGGGGAGAGGGAAATCTGTGGAAATTGTAATAGAAGAAGGGAAGGTGAAAGGCCAGGGACCCAAAGGCAAAGTCTTTGAAAGAAGAAACATGTCTTATTCTCTGAGGTGGTAGGGAAGGCAAGAAGTTATCTGGGAATCTTCTGGTGGCTTTACATGGCATAATGAGTTCTGGTCTTGTACTTAGAAGAGACTTGGGTTTGAATCCTTTCTCTAATGCTCACTGGTTGCTTGGCTGAAGAAGGCACTTCACTTCTGTTAAGGTTCAGTTACCTAATATATAAAACAGAAACATTTGCTGTACTCTCCCTTTAAGGTCATTCTCCCAATCTATTCCAAACCCATACTCAAAATGGCAGATTGGGTCCCCAGAGAGTGGGGGTTCCTTCAGAGTTCTAGGTAATTCTTAGAAGCTGGGATTTCTAATACTATTGTTTTAAGCCCCCATCAGTGTACTTCTCCTCTCTTCAAGACTGATTAACCAACTAACATCAATCAGTTAGCTTATACAAAGGGAAATTTATCAAAAAAAAACTCATAGAAGAATGGACAGAAATTACAAAAACATCCTTTCAGGGGCAACTGGGTAGCTCAGTGAATTGAGAGCCAGGCCTAGAGATGGGAGATCCTAGGTTCAAATGTGACCTCAGATACTTCCTAGCTATGTGACCCTGGGCAAGTCACTTAACCTCTTTTGCTTAGCCCTGACTACCCTTCTGCCTTGGAACTGATACACAGTATTAATCTAAGACAGAAAGTAAAAATTTAAAAATAACAAAGCTGTTCATATACTTCTTGATTTTTATTTATGGAAATGTTTGTTGATAGTACTTAAATTTATACTATAAAAGAAAATTAATTTTCTTTTTTAAAGGGTCCTCAAAATCCACCAGGTGGCTCAGTGGATGGAGATCCAGTCCTAGAAATGGTAGGTCCTGGGTTCAAATCTGACCTCAGATATGTCCTAACTGTGTGAGCCTAGGCAAGTCACTTAACCCTAATTGCTAAGCCCTTACTGCTCAATACACAGTATTGATTCTAAGAAGTAAGGTAAGGTGAGGTTTTCAGGGTTTAAAGGTAAGGTTTTTTTTAAAGGGGATTCTCAGCTCCTGTATAGATACTCAGGCTAATAAAAATATTGATTAGGAGTCAAAAGAATTGTCCCTGAGTCATTAAGCAGTCAAGACAATTCTTCTTCCCTCTCCCATGAGCCCTACTATCCAGGGACTTATACAGATCTCTACATCCATAACATTACCTTGGATGGGCCCTGGAAAGTAAAAGTACTGGTGTTGCTAAAGAGTTATTTCTTCCCCATCACCCTGCCCCTTCCCTGGAACCTATATGATCCACATAACTCACATACCAATAAAAGGCAAGGTCTAGGTTTTTTTCTGCCATATCTTTTTTAACCCTTTACTAAGATCCCTCTCCCAATGATCCAACTCCATTATGGACCAAGAACTCCTAATCTTGGTTATTAACTTTACATGGTCCGGAAATTCCTTTACAAGTTCCAGGAGGCATTTAGAACCCCCATCTTCTCCATCCCAAACTTCCAAAGACTTCTTTCCTACATGGCTTGCTGGAAGAGTTGTATGACTATAAGGGTAACCCACCAGGGAAATGTGTAAATGTTCACAGCTGACCTCTTTCTATTTGACCTTTTAGGTCAGACTTTCCTTTCTAGCTTTTCCTTTTAAAGGCCATTCCTAAAGATGTATCCCTAATGGATTAACTGGTGATGAATCAAATGATGAATCAATCATTTTCCATGTGACACTAATGGGGAAAGCCAGGACAAGGCAAAGAACTCACACCCTCTCATGGAAACATCATTAATGCTAGAACAAGTTCCTCACCAATGGATGGAAGAGTGGAATGAGACCTCCATACCTTGAATAAAGAGAAACCATCAGTACTATACCAAAGTCCTAATCAGTGAGGGCAAAGAGGAAAATAACTGGGCACACCTAGTATAGTTAAACTAAGAAGTAAAAATGCCTTCTTTATTTCTTGGTATATAGCTCATCCCACTATGCTCTGATTTCCCATTTTGCTTGTGATAAAGAAACCAGTTGAGCAAAACCAATTGACAAAAATCTCATCTGACAATGTGTGTGATATTCTGCCACCATAATCCCCCACTATCTCTCTACTAAGTGGAGAAATGGTCTATCATTAATGAATTGTTATTAAACAAATTATAATTATTTATATGATTAATAATGTATTCTATAACTGATATATAATATAAAATAATTATAGGTACCATAATTGTATATTTAATATACTATACACAGAACAATTTAATATAATATCTTTATATATTATAATATTAGATATAATTATATATTATTATAATTGTAATGAACAAATTAATAAAAATTGTTCATTGTAAATAAATCACTTTGGCTCCTGATATCTCTGAACACAGACTCTCTACCTGGGAGTTTCAAGTTTTCTAGAAAAATTTGTTAAATTTCAATTTAAATTCAAAATTTTTAATTGTTCATAGCAATTAATCTGAATTCAGCTACCTTATAGCCTTGTTTTCATTTGCTGTCATATAGTAATTGTGTATATTGTTTTGTTCTTTTCTTTTTATCACTTCATATGAATCTTCTCATGTTTCTCTGAATTCCTCATACTCATAGTTTCATAATGTCACAATCATATTCCATTTGATTCATATAATTTTGTTTGTTTAGTTATTCACCAAGAGATGGCTACCTTGCTTGGTTCCAATTTTCTGCTCTCACAGAATGATGCTATGAATATTTTGTTACATAATGGACCTTTTTCTCTGTCGAAGATCTGTTGGATCAAACTCAATGGGCAGTTAAGTAATTTTTCTCACATAATTGCAAACTATTTTTGAGAATGGTTGAACCAATTAGAGCTTCACTGACAGTATATTAGTGCTGAGATGACTTTCCATTGGATATCAGTCTTCCTGAAACATAGTGCCTTCCCTCTGAGATTGTTCCTAATTTATCCTGCCTTTATTTTGTTTGCATATGTTTGTGTGTCATCTTGAGATCCAATTTATATGTTTCTCCTTACCTTTGAATGGCTGTGGGAAGAGATGCCCATGAAGAGGAATCTTGAGATTTTGCTAAATCCCCTAGGTATCAAAGTTTGGACAGTTCCAGGAAGGAGTGATAGATTCTGCAGGGTAAACAACCTTTGCCAAAGGAAGTTAATGAACTTGTATCTTGCCTCAGGGACTAGCCTAAGGGTTGCTCAAAGTGTGACATTGCCATAAGCATTTATCACTTTCAGAGGGATATAAAATGATTTAGCCAGAGAACATATTTCAGGGAGAGAAGCAGCAGGGAATGGTGGGAAGAAGTCTGGGTATAGAATAATAACACCAGTGAAGGAGAAAGACCAGGCAGCTAGGTGGCACGATAGAGTGTGCATTGGACTTGGAAGCAGGAATACTTCTCTTACCAAGTTCAAATCCAGCCTCAAATACTTAGTAGTTATGTGACCCTGGACAAGTCACTTAACCCTGATGGCCTCAGTTTTCTAATCTATAAAGTGAGCTGGAGAAGGAAATAACAAACCTCTTGCCAAGAAAACCCCAAAATGAGGTCACGAAGAGCCAAACACACTGAAACAACTCAACAGGAGTTGTCTGTGGATCAGTGGATTTGGAGTCAGAAATGCCTGTGTTCAAATCCTACCTCAGGATTTGTGTGACACTGGGCAAATCAATAACTTCTTTGTTTCTTTGCCTGTAAAATAAGGGAATTAGATTCTACCAAGATCTTTCAGATCCCAGCTCTAGCACTTATTGGCTTTGTGACCTTGGGCAAGTCATAAAACCATAAAGCTAAAACTAGAAAAAACACCTCCTAGGTGTGTGATCTTGAGCAAGTCACTTAACGCTTGCCAGTGCTGGTGAACCTTTTCCTACTCTGTGAGCCCCCTCATTACCAGAGAGAGCTGAGGGAGGAAGTGATTGCTTTGGGTGGTGGAGCATGCAAAAAAATGTCCTCAGGCACTGAGAAGTGGGTGAATGGAGCAGCTCCCTGAGTTCTGGCTCTGCACTCTTACCACATCTTCACCAAAACTGGCTGAGACCTTATCTCTCTTCTGCCTTGGAACCAATACACAACATTGATTCTAAGATGGAAGATAAGGTTTTTTTTTAAATCCTACCTTGGTGATATCATAAGAAAATCAGGAAAGCATGGGATATTTTAACTGTCATATCTGTGGATAAGGAAAGAATTTATGAACAAAGAAGATGGAGAGCATTATGGGAGGTAAAATGAATAATTTTGATTATATTAAATTTGAAAGGTTTTGCATAAATAAAACCAATGTAGACAATGTTAGAAGGAAAACTTATTGAATCCTTTCCTTTTACCAATAAGTAACTGAGGTTTGGAGAAATTACTTACCCAAGGTAACCTAAGTGTGCAACAGAACCAATATTCAAACTCCTAGACTCTCTTCCTTTGTGCTAAATGGACTTCAGTTTCCTCATCTGAAAAATGGGGTGAATGACACTTAAACAACTTGCTTCATAGGTTCTGGGGAAAGCCTTGTCACTCTATTAATGTGAGCTACTCCACAAAACCCTATGATCTTAGGAAAGTTCTGGATAGAGGCTATTTTCTGTAGAACACCTGTAGAACCCCATCTTTGACACTAGAGGGCTCCTCCAGGACAACTGCCCTTTAGAAATTTAAGTACAGAGGGGAAGCATTTCAAGTAGAATTGGCAACAGATGGGCTTAGGGTGGTGGGGATTATACCTAGAGGCAGGGAACACTGATGCACAACTGACCACAGGGCAATGGACTCATCACCAGAGTCTCTTCCTACAGCAGCCAGGAATCGGAGGGGGGAGGCGTTTGCCTGGATTTCTCCAGCCCCCCTATGCATTGGTCATCCTAAAGAAAAGCCTACTAGGCTCATGGATCCAGAGAAACTCTTGGATGGGGACTTTAGTCAACACCTGAAATGAGCCTCTGAGATTCTAGGGAGGGCTTTGGGAAAATGCACACTTTACAATGTGTCTGTTTGCTTTTATTCTTGCAGAAAGAATGCAAAATCCAGAATAAATCTTAGGGATGGGGAAAAGGAAGGGTGAATTGCAGAGGCAGGATAAGAGAATTGCTGGGCCAAGTAACAAGGCAGGAGAAAGAATTAAGTAGAGGAAGTAGGAAGGAAGGAAGGATGGATGGGGGATGGTTGGGACAAAAACCAGAGGCAAAGTGATAACCTGCTTCTAGTTGCTCCTCTCCGAATATCCAAACTGAAAGAGTTAAAGGAGACAAACAGGAGGACACTGTTGTCTTTAGGTTTCTGCAAGCTGACTGTTCAGTAGCTGTGCTTTGCTTTTAGCCCTTCTGGTCAGCTTTGAATCTAATCCTATTCACTCTATAAGAGCTGGTGACTTTAGTCTTGAGATGATAGAATATAGAATCAAAAGCAAATACAGAAATAATAAATTTTAGATTTCTGATTTTATAGTTAAGGAAACTGAGGTTTGTTGTCCCAGTGGTTCAATTTATTGAGAGTCAGGTATACAGATGGGAAGTACTGGGTTTAAATCTGACCTTAGACATTTCCTAGTTGTGTGATGCTAGGCAAGGCATTTGACCCCCATTGCCTAGACCTTATCTCTGTTCTGCCTTGGAGTCAATACATGGTATTAATTCTAAGATAGAAGGTAAAGGGTTTTCTTTAATCCTACTTTGGTGATATCATAAGCAAATTAGGAGAGTATGGAATATTTTATCTGTCATATCTGTGGATAAGGGAAGAATTTATGACCAAAGAAGATAGAGAGCATTATGGGATGTAAAATGAATAATTTTTATTATGTTAAATTTAAAAGGTTTTACATAAACAAAACCAATGTGGCCAAGATTAGAAGGAAAGCAGAAAATTGGGAGGAATTTTTTATAGCAAGTTTCTCTGCTAAAGGCCTCATCCCTCAAATATATAAAGATCTGAGTCAAATTTATGAGAATGATAGTCATTCCTCAAATGATAATGGTCAAAGGATACAAACAGGCTGTTTTTAGTTAAAAAAATCAAAGCTACTATATGAAAAAAATGCTCCGAATCACTATTAGAGAGATGCAAATTAAAACTATACATACCCTTTGACCAGCAATTCCACTAGTAGGTTTGTATCCCAAAGAGATTTTATTTTTTAAAGGAAAAGGATATATATATATAAGCTCTTTTTGTGGTAGCAAAAAAATTGGACATTGAGGGGATGTCCTTCAGTTGGGGAACAACTGAAAAAGTTATGGTATATGATTGTGATGGAATACTATTGTGCTATAATAACTGATGAGCATGATGATTTGAGAAAAACCTGGAAGGATTTATATGAACTGATGCAAAGTGAAGTGAGGAGAACCAGGAGAACACTGTACATGGTAATAACAATAGAGTACTATGATCAACTCTGAATGACTTCTCTTTTCTCAGAAATACAATAACATGTGACATTTTTTTAAAGAATTTAAGATGAAAAATGCTTTCTACCTCCAGAGAAAGAACTGATAAAATCTGAATGCAGAACCAAAATATACTTTTAAAAACTTCACTTTTCTTCTTGTTTTTTTGTCTGTTTTTCCTTTTGCAAGATGGATAATATGGAAATGTTTTGCATTATTGCACATTCATCATTTATATCAAATTGCTTGCCTTCTCCAAGAGGGGGAGGAGAAGAAGGGGAAAGGGAGAGAATTTAGAACTCAAAAAAATTTAAAACAAATGTTAAAAATTATCTTACATGTAATTGGAAAAAATAAAACATACAGATTTAAAAAATATCAGGAACTTATAACTATCTGACCCTGGATCATAGGATAATAGACAGAGATAGAAAGGACATCAGAGGTCAAGTAATCTAACCCTCTCATTTTACAGATGAAGAATCTAGGGCTCATTCAAGATAAGTGACTTGACCACGGTTAAGTAAAATGAGTACTAAGTTAGAAGTTGGAATTTGAAGCCAAATCCAGTCCTTCTCCCCCATTATTTCTTACTATGTCTCAATAATTGCTTATGAACAATTAAGGACAATTACTATGAGTCCTTTAGGCTATTTTAAAATTTTCTATGAGGTTGAATAAAATTTTTCCAATACCTGATATATGTATTCTTCTTCTTCCTCCTCCTCCTCCTCTTCTTCTTTTTCTTCACCTTACCTTCCATCCTGGAATCAATACTGTGTATTGGTTCCAAGGCAGAAGAGCAGTAAGGGCTAGGCAATGGGGGTTAAGTGACTTGCCCAGGGTCACACAGCTAGGAAGTGTCTGAGGCCAGGTTTGAACCCATGACCTCCCTTCTCTGGGCCTGACTGTCAATCCACCCAGCTGCCCCCAATATATACATTCTTAGCTTGAGTGCTTTTATAGGACAAGGAGTCCCTCTTACCATGTTGTAGAAACTTAAGCACAAGCTATATTTAAATGACATTCTGAGACTTCCTAGAGACAACTATGAACAGAGGCAAAGCAAACCAAAGAAGAAATGATTTTTTTTGAGGGGTATCTCTAAGATTGGATGTGGTACCTATAAATGGAGTCTTAGGTGCTGGGTCAAAGATTAATCAAAATAAGGACCTTTCCATTTAATCCAGAAGACACAATGTAAAAGCACAAGTCAATTCTAAGACCCAGAGACAGGGACATAAATAGGCAGCCCTTATGTTGTCATGGCTTTTCTCCTGATACGTAGAGGAGTCATATTTAACTTCCCAAGACAATTAAATTAGGTGGAATGGAGCTAATAGAGAAGCACCACATGAAGGAAGTTCACTGATAAGTTGACATGACTCCACCCAAGTGAGTTGCTCTTTTTTTTTTTTTTTTTTTTTTTTTTTTACACCCTTAGCTTCTGTCTTAGAATTAATACTGTGTATTGGTTCCAAGGAAGAAGAGTGGTAAGAGCTAGGCAAGGGGGGTTAAGTGACTTGCCCAGGGCCACACAGCTAGAAGTGACTGAGGTCAAAATCTCTAGCCCTGGCTCTCAATCCACTGAGCTACCCAGCTGCCTCCTGAGTTGCCCTTTCTTCTTCTGGTCTGGGGATCCAAACCACATAGGGTGTTCAGGATAAGCAGTAATTCTGGTAGCAATAGTCTCAAGGTGCCCCAGGTTTTCCATCTTCTTGAAATCTCTGCCCCAGTTGAATTTTCCCCAAGTGCCAAATTTCTGGTTGTATCTCTGGGCCTCAGTTTCCCCATCTGTAAAACTAGGGAATTAAGTAAGATGATCTCTAAGGACTCGTCTATTTAAAATGTTCTTTGATTCTAATGAAAGACCAAATACAAGATTGTCTAATGAATTCTTTGATTCGAACCATAAATTCTCCCTTGCCTTCTTTCTGAGATGATATCATTATAGAAGCTTTGACTTGCTCCATTTTCAATCTGGACTAGTTTGTCTCTCCTTTGGTAGCATGGTGGTTGTCTCCTATTCTCAGGGGCTCACCATATTGGCCACTCACCCAATTGTCTTGTTCAAAACTCCTAAGCTTGAGTGATCCACCACTCTTAACCTCCCCAGTAACAGGAGCTGGACAGGGCATCAGTGACTACTGAAAAAAGGATGGTACAAACCTATGCATGTCTGGAAGACACGGGAAGCACTGGGAAGGAGGAATGTAGGAAAAGTCCCTTAGGATCTGGGAAGAGATTTGATCCAGAGGCAAATGGAGGAGTCCACTTTGAAGAGGAAGAAGCTTAGTTTATTCCTCTGAGACTACAGGAATAAAAGGATAGAGACAGAGACTGATGATATGCTGAAGTAAAGACTAGAGTAAACATTAGGAAATGGAGATATTAAGGCAAGAAAAGGTCTAGTACAGCTGCTGTGGAAAAATTACCAGAGCAGACTAGAGATAGAAAAAACAGACGAAATAGTGGTGACTAGAGAATGGGCAGTAAAAATGATTACTTCATGGTAGATAGAGGTCCTTCAAATGACCCTTCAAATTTTCTGTCTCTCTTATGCACACACACACACGAAATAACACGTCAGCCATTACAGTCAAATTCATTCCTGCCAGTTTTGGAATGAGCTACCCTAGGAGTTCTTTGGAGTTCCATTTTACTTTCTTCTGCACAATTGAACCCAGGCATTCACATCCACACGTGGGCCCAGGGGCAGACTTTCAATAAAAACTGCCTGATAATGGACACATGGCTAACACATAAACACATCTCCACCGATTTCTTACTAGGGGACGCTCCTCACTGCTCCTTCCTCTTCAGAGGCAATATGTTGCAGTGGTAAGAACACCACATCTGAGATAGAAAGACTTGGCTTTCAATTTGGGTTTGGCTTGAGATGTGCTGAAGCCAGCTTCGAAGGGTTTTCTTGAGCTGATTGTTAAATTTCAGGTAGAAGCGCTTACAATACAGAAATGAGCAAATGACACAAATCAAGGCCTGATTGATTGTTTTGTCGATTGAACCTGATGGAGAAAAAGTCAATAATACAGATTGAACATAAAACATTCTCTCCCCCAACCTCCAGAGAACCAGTTGTTCACTTTATCAGTGTGCCCTTGATTCTGCCTACATCTACGTCTGGTATGTGATCTTCATGGGTCTCAGTTTCCTCATCTGTAAAATGAGGGGTTTTAACTAGATGACTTTCCAGTTCTAAATTATGATCTTTGCAGAGGAAGCAGTTTTACTTGACAGTCTGCTCAGTTTAATCCTTTGGTCTCAAACCTTTCTTGCAGGCTTCCTCAACCTCCATTCCAGTTATTGATGTGTTTGTTGCCGTGGACATGGTTTCTCTTTCAAACCGCAGCAGCTGCTCTGCTCCAGTTCCCAGATGGGACCACTATCCATCACTTGATTGTCTCTGATGAGGGAACCTGAACCCCAGAACAGCCTGTTTACTTCTAGGTCTTTCTCTCTCAGTAGCCAGAGGGAACCTTGTACCAGAAGTGAATCTCCTCTTTTATCTCTAACCATTCCAGTGAAGGAAGTCTTACTGCTGAGCTCCAGGCTTCTTGCTCCGTGGTATACGAAGGCAAGGGACAAAGATGAGAAGTTCCAGCCTGGCCCAGAAGGAAGACGAGCTCTCCTTCCACTAGCAACACAAGACCTCTAAGTTGCTATGGATTTTTGACTACTCATTCACTAAGCACAACAAGTATTTAATGTATAATTAAGTACAAACCTATAAGAGGTCTAACTTAGTCTGGGAATGCTACTATCCAAAGGCATGGCCTGATTAGGTACAGATGCAGGGAGGGGGTGTAACACCTGTTTAGGCAAACTAATTTCTTGTTCTGCCAGACTGTGGCTCCTTCTGTGGAGCTGGGCATGTGTTCTGGTTTTTCTCTGTAGGATATGTGCTCTGGCCCCTTGCCAAAGGCCATTTACTTTTTGATGATGAAGAAGCAACTCCTGATTTGAGTTACATTGAAGGTGACTGGTCAAAGAATCAGGAGGATCTCTCTGTCTCTCTCTCTCTGTCTCTCTGTCTCTGTCTCTGTCTCTTTCTCTCTCGCTCTCTTTCTCTCTCTCTTTCTCTTTCTCCCCACAACTCCTCCTCCTCTCCTCCTCCTCCTTTTCCTCCTCCTCCTTCCTATCCCTCTTTCTCTTTCTTGTCCTACCTCTCTCTGTTTCTGCCTCTTTCTCTTCCCACCTCTGTTTCTCTCTTTGTCTCTCTCCCCTCTTTCATATATATCAAAGGGGAGAGGGGGGCATTTCTCTCTTCCTCCTGCCAATAGCTATAAGGACATGACAAAAAGAACATATACTTATCTAAGCAAATCTGAATACTGACCAACTTGTTCTGCTTTCTGTTTTCTACCATGCACCCAGGCCAGTGACCACAGATCCTTCTCCACTATTGCTGGAAGTCCAAAAGGGAAAATGCTGGAAGAATCCCAAATAAGAGCCAGCTGTTCCTCCTCAGCAGCTCCTCTTATAACCCAGCAGTAAGTGGCTCTTCCTGATTCTGCAGCCAATCAGCTTCAATGCAACCTCATCACTGATGACCAGTCAGGAGCTATAGCATCATCTCAACAAGGCAAATGCCCTTCAACATGAGGCCAGAGCATACATCCCACAGAAAGGGACCAAAACACATGCCTAGCAATATGGAAAGTGCCCCTGGCCAACAGATTGGAGGATTCCATGATCACCCTCATTACAAATGTAAAAGGAATTGCCAAAAGGATGTTAATTGTCAAGATGAATGGAATATTTAAAACCAAGATACAGAACTATTTTATGAAAGGCACACTAAGAGACTACCATGGACATGCCAGAGAGAGACCTCATGTACAGTGAACCTACTTCATCAAGATGAGTGGGAAGGGTTGTTCTTCCTGTAACAGCAATAAAAGGACCTCCCTACACACACACACTCTCACACACACACAATTAAGATTAAAATTAATATCCAATAACTCCAAGTATTACATTTTATATGATTCATTAATAATCACTTGAAGTAGAGGAAATACAAAGACAAGAGTAAAAGCCTGAGTAAAGAGAAGTTTTCCCAACTGTGTTAGTGGGAGAACAGAGCAAGAGACAGGGTTACGGAAACTTTATCACTAAAATGTGAAGACATAACATGAGGATGAAAGTGGGATTCTGGGAAATGGAGTCCTGGGATAAATTCCCACTGTGATTCCAATGGAAAACAAGCATGTAGAAATCTCCCAGATTTACATGCCTAGTTTCCACATGGAATCAGAGCACATACCAACTTATATCTCTAAAGATCTTTAACTAGAGGTACTTCCAATATTGCAATTTCTAAAGAGAAATAATTTTTCTCTTTTAGAACATTTAGAAATATTCTCTTTAGAACAATAATTTTGGGATAACAGGTAAATAAAAGAGAAAAAGAACAAAACCAATTATTACTACATTGACAAAAAACCAATTAGGGGTCAGTCCCCTTTGGCACAAGAGTGTACATTCAAAATAAATGCCTCCAACCCCTCACAGTTCAAATCAACACATCCCAAAGTTCACTTTGGATCTTTTGGTGCAGTGTGTGGTTTCTGCAGGCATCTTCTTGGCACCTTCTCCCAAACAGCTCACTTTCTTGATTCACGGAGGCAGGAAGTTTCTTATCCTAAAATTACTCTCAAAAGAATTTAAACTTTGCATTATAGGATAATAATACAATCCCCCCCTGAAGAGGGTATTGACAAACACATGGATCACCCAGGGATATATGGCTGAGGTATGAGGTATATGAATCAATTGTCAAAAGAAATCAAAAACATCAAAAATCCAAATAAAAGAGAAAAAATAACTTCTGGATGAAATATAAAATATCAAAGTCTTATGTGTAAAAATTCCAAGTAAGGAAAAATAAACCTATAATAGGTCCTTGAATCAGGGCCCAATTAAAGTGATTTATGTCCCACAAGCCTATAGTAGCAATCAATTATGCACTTACCCAATCAGCAGCCAGGACTAAAGAAAATTGCCACACTATAAAAGACAGAAAAAGGACTAGATGTTGGTGCAGACAGGAAATAACATTCCTTGGTCTGATTTTACCTTTGCTTTCAGGGATAGGGGAACCAGAATGGCCACCAAAGTGAGGTACTTGGTAGAAGTGTGGATGTGGCACAAGGGAATCCTACATCTGATTTTGCAAATAGCTGTTTCCTCAAACCCCAAAATAAGTTCAAGTCCCCTGTTGTGGCAAAGAATCTCATCAATCTCACCGAGATTGGTTGGTCTCCTTGACTTGTGCTCTTTGGTACTGTGCAGATTAACTTTGTGCTTCTTGGCACTGTGCAGTGTCTCTTTTGAGATCCCTTCTCATAAGTCCCATAATATTAAACAATCAATGGCAGGTTTCCATAGACTAAAGCTTTGGGGTATGCATTGACATTAGGGCTAATGGACATTTTAAACTTACCCTAGTGCAAAATCAAAAAACCATTAATACTCATAACATATGCTTAAAGTGCAAAAAATTAGAGAGAAAAAAGAAAACTCAAATACTCTATTGCACATGCAAGGAAAAACAATAATAAAAATTTTTTTAAATCAAAAGTATATTGTTCACAATCAGTGACACACTGTTTTGCTCAGGAGAGGCATAATATAAAGGTTTCTCACCCAAAAATGAGATCCATTTCCTTTTTAACTTGGCCATGATCCATAGTGTGAGTGCACATAATTTTCACCAAGTAACAGCTTTATAAAACAATAGTATAACAGGTAATGCACATTCAAAGAAGTACCAAAATCCCCAAATCACAAGAGCCCATTTAATGACAATAGCAAAGAAACCCACTATCATTATGATTCACATGAGTCTATAGCCACTTCCTTTGTGACATTTTAAAACAAACTATGAAGCTCATGGATACTTGTCACAAATTCTACAGATCTAGCCAATCTTTCAACCTTGGCTGAGACATTTTTAACAAAGTCTATTACTGCCATCATTTTAAAATTTGGCAGAGGAGCCCAGAAAAAAACAAACAAACCTCTGTACTGCTGATGAAAACCTTTTGGGTCTAAAACATCACCAAGAATCTAGATCATTCTGGTGGAAGGGTAGAGTAAGGAGAAGAGTTACAAATATTAAACAAACAGACAAACAAACAAACACCTTTCTAGCGGTTACAAAGCCCACTTGGAAAATCTTCCCACCTCCTGGTTGAGCTTATAACCCATTAAGAGGTAATCAAGTGCTTGAGAAACCTCCCTCCTCTGGTATGAGACTATAACAGTATAAAAGGCATGTCTTTATATGTCCCATCCATTGCAATGTGGAGGCAAGGACTACAATAGTGAGAATCACTTCAGATGTCTCATCCATTACATTTTTATAAATGTGTAGGTAGGGAATGCAATAGTGCTATTTGCACTTCAACTACTAAATAGATCCTTACCTCTTATTACAAACAACTCAAAGGTAGGTAAATGATCAGTCAGAGGTAGTGGTGCTCCTAGATATCTGAAAATCACTTCTGAAGACCCCTTAAAATTAATTTAAATTCTTAGGTCATTAAATTCTCCAAAGGTTGTATACAGGTTGTAACCATTTGATGGATTCCATCCATCATCATCTATGTGACGATTAACAAAAACAAAAGGGAACAAAAGGCCGTTTAGGCAACATTCGATCTTGATGGATCTGATAACAAACCCAGCATCCATAAGGACCTATGGTTTTGCCACAGAAAAGGATTTGTCCAAGTTGTTTATGGACTTTTACAATGGTACTTTCTCCAGTCCAGTCATAGGGGGAGATACAAATAAAGACAATGTAACAGAACATATTGCTAATGGCCAAAACTCAGTAACATAATATATTAGATTAGATCAATATGTGAACTTAAAGAAACAAAATTATATCTTAAAGCAAACAATCAGCAAATACGATATATATAACAGGATACAGGCACTGAATTCAAGAGTTCTTTTCTCCATTTCTAATAGCTGCGTTACAGAGACTTCTTCACTATTTGGAGGGGAACAAACTCAGTTAGCAATGGAATCTGAAAAGCTAAAAATTTACCTCTAGCCTCTTTAAGGTTCCTTCCCCTCCCCAATATCATCATCCATCTAGATTCCTTTGGTCTCACCTCTGGGGTTCCCCATATCCACATTAAGCATAGTGTAGACAAAAACCATATTAGGTGTGTTGCAGAGACTGGGCAGGCCAAAATGGAAAAGGGGTATAGGGAGATGAATCTCCCTTATGAATCTCGAGATTACTCACACTATCAACTGCAAGGTACCCCAACAATACACCCATGAATAGTAGTAAGAAAAGACATCCTAAAGCTACAGTGCACTGTTCTTTCATAGAATGGACCATGCTTGCAATTCTATTTCCTGTCTGTAGGTGGGGTTACCCTAGTAAGTGCTGGTTAAAATTAAAAAGTTTGGAAAAGTATTCTTCCTTTCCCTCTTCCCTAGGGGCAAAAACACCAGGGAGAACAAAAGGGTATTTGAATAGAAAATACAGATTCCACCTGATGTTTGGGTCAGGAAACTCCAGAGGCTAATTTCCAAAAATTCTGGCTTCAAATTCACTGACCTGCTACCTGCCCCCCTCCATTATGCTGGGGTTTAGGGTATAGAGGGTGGCACAGGATACCCTCCTGTGGGGTAACCCCTCAATTTCTACCCTCTTAGCCAAGAGTGTAAAAACTCCCAGGGTCAGCTTAAAAATCAGCTTGGAAATTAGGAGGGGTTTGAAGTGGGCAGCAGGTAAGCAGCTGCTCTCCCATTCACTGAACTGCTGGTCTAAAAACCTCCTCAGCTGCAAGTTGGAACCTCAAACAGCTACCCCTCACTTGAGAATTGCGTGGGTATGGAGAGTATAAGTTAAGTTTTGCAAGGTTTTGCAAGAAGCCATGCCTGTGGGCACAGTTTTCAGTTGGACACTTGAAATCTTGGGAGATTCTTGATGCCACCCTGGGGCATGAGACTAATTGTTGGTTGGGTTGTGCCCTATATAAGGGAAGCAGAGACTGGACCTAGGGACTCATTTTGGAGCCTGGGATCCAGGGTTAAGGGTGGAGAATGTGGGTTTAGATAACTTAGGTAGGTTTTATCTATCTTAGTTGACCAATAGCAACATATCATTGACAAACCCAACAATCTCTTAGGAAACAAAATATATTTCAACCAACTAATTATTCTTTGTCTGGCTCAGGGCTTGTCAGCCCTGGGTCAGCAGTCGAGCATCAATTAATCAATTTATTTTCAATCAAGCTACCATCTAATTTTTCTATAGGCAAGCAGTGTCCACCAAAGCAGGCCGGATGGACCAGTGGCCTGCCTGGGCCAGTGGGCCTGGTCAGTTCAGCTATCAACATTCTGAAGCTGTTAGATATAATACTTAGGGTTAAGATCAAACTTCATTTAGGGATTCCTAATAACCCTCTTTCTTTCTATCAGCTTCCTTTGTTGTTTTGATTAACACCAGTAAAAGATTTGTTTATAAAAGTCAATCCAGCTACTGACCTTTGTTGGTTGACCAGGCAACAGGTTAGCCTCAAGGAAGTTATAGGGCAGGGGTCGGCAACATATAGCTCTCGAGCCATATCTGGCTCTTTTGAGGGCCAGATATGGCTCTTTCTGCAGGAGCCATAAAGTCAATTTTTTTTTCAGGCACTGTTATAGGAGCACGCACTGTGAGCACTGTATGGCTCTCATGAAATTACATTTTAAAAAATGTGGCGTTTATGGCTCTCATGGCCAAAAAGGTTGCCGACCCCTGTTCTAGGGCAAGTTGAAGGGTCAGAGGAGGATCCAGTCTTACTCCCTGAAGTTAAGCTTAACTACCATTAGTAATATCATTAGTCAGATGCGTTATTGATTTATCATTGTTATTCTGATACTATTGATTTAATTATCATTAATTGAAACATCAATTAGTGCCAGGAGGCTAGTCTTCCTGAAGAAACACACTGTGATTGGTTGAGGGGATTCTACAAGAAGTTTAGTTGTGTTATCTGATTTCCTGTTTATACCTAAGGAAAGTTTAAACCTTTGTTAACTGGGGCTTTCTGCTTTACCTTTTCTTAACAATTACATCTTTACAATCAAGTCCTTTAACTATCATAACAGGAGGGTGTAGCTTCAGCCAGAGGAGGGTGGGTAGTACCAGCCACTCAGCTATTAGCAATATAGGGGAAATATATACTTTACCTTCTCCATGGAGACTAGGAGACTTGGGGAATCAGCACTGGGAGGCAGCAGCCAGGAGGAGCTCCTCTCATGGTGGGTGAGTCCCCACCACTGGGAAAACTCCCTGTCTTTATTCAAAGGCTATCTTAAAAAAATTGAGAATTCTTTTTCCAACTTCACTGGTTGTCAGAAATTTAAGATTTAAATTAATATCCAATAACTTGAAGCATTATATTTTATAAGATTTATTAATAATCACTGGAAGTTGTAAAGATTGAAATTAATATTCAATGCCTCCAAAGTATGATATTTATAAGGATATTATTTAAAAGGCCTTGGGGAAGAACCTCACTCACACTTTACCACGGCACCTTCTCTCCCAAAAAGCCCCGACACCACGCCCACCATAACCATATCAAAAACAGCCGTGAAACCCACAACCAATAGGAAAAGGCTAAAGGCCTTATGGGTATGGTGAAAAGGAGTTTGGGTAATGTAGTTTTAACTCACAACCAATAGGAAAAGGCTTAAGGAATTATGGGTAATGTAGTTTTTAAAGTGCGTACAAGGTATTTTCAACTTTACATTCCCCCCTGTGATCCTTTGGGAGACAAGTCTCCCCAGTGGATCATGAAAACAATCAAATTAAAGTTTACAATAATTCAGAGATAAAAGGGAAATAAAAGGGAGAAAGAACAAAACCAATGTTTGATGCATTGACAATAAGCCATTTAAGGGGCAGTCCCCTTTTTCTGGCATAAAGTGTCCATTCAAAATAAATACATTCAACCCCCCAAAGTTCAAATTCGCCATGTCTCGAAATTTACTCTGGATCTCTTGCAGCAGTGTGTGGTCTCTGCATGCATCTTCATGGCATCTTCTGGATTCTGGGAGATAGTCTTCTGTTCTAAATTAGGGTGTAATTCAAGTCCAAATTTACAGAAGTAACATAGTCACCCAGAGGAGAACAACTTTACATTTCCCCCCTGAGGAAAATACGGGGATACACATGGGAATCACACAGGAATACATGGTCAAGGCATAAGATATATGAATTAATTCTCAAAACATCAAAAAGTCCAAAGAAAAATAAAAAAGGAAGAAAAAAAAAGAAAAAGAAAGGAGAAAAAAAAAACCTCTGAGGAAAATATAGGATATTTTTTTTTATTTTCCAGCGATATAAGCTTCATGCAAACATCTGAAGAGCCTTGAGACTATGGGATTGTGATTTAATGCCTCTCTGATTCCAGGAGAAGTGCCGAGCCACATGATTACAGACATTTGACTGAGAATCTGCATGAATTGCAGGAGTTCTATGCCAATACTTGAAGGGCTTGAAAATTGGGGTTTGAGTCCTGGAGTCCCAGTCTTTTCTAAAACTTTAGAGGACGTGGGTCCCCTCAACTTAAATTCCTAGTGAAGCACCTAAGATTGGCTATCATTTAATGGCTCATTCCCTGAGAAGGTGCAGGGAAGAATCGGATCAAAGAAAGGCATTTCCCTTATTCCTCTCTCTCTCTATATATATAGTAAATGGCAATTTTTCTGTAGTCCTGGCCCTAAATGGGTTATAGCATACTGCTTAAATTGCTTTCATTGGGTCTTGAATCAAAGGCCTGTTTATTTCCCTTACATTTTTTGCACATTTTACATTTCATTCACAAGTTAATTTTTTCTCCTTTTTTTTTGAATTTTATTCTTTTTATTTTTTTTATTATTTCTTTTGCCAATTGATTTCATGCACCCCCATGACTCACTTAGCCATGCATCCTTGGCTGACTTTTTCAGGGGATAATGTGTTAGTTAATATTTTCCTCAGAGGGGTGTGTGTTAAGTTTTTATAATCATAATGTCTGAACTATAATCTATATTGCAAGTCAATTTTTACTCCTTTAGAAGTAACCTCAGGGGGGTAATGTTAATTCTCAGAAGAAAATGTATGTTTTGTAATCTATAATGTAAAGTTTAAATTCTTTTGAGAGTAATTTCAGGATAAAGATTATACCATCTCCCCAGAATCCAGACAAAGAACCTGTTTGGTAGAGGCACCAAAAGATGCCTGAAGAGCCTTCACTGGATCATGAAGATCCAAATTTGAACTTTGGGGCAAAGTTGATCTGAACTATGGGGGTTGAACGAATTGAATGCATTTATTTTGAATGGACACTCTTATGCCAGTGGGGGACTGCCCCAAAATTGGCTTTTTGTCAACGCGGCTAGCTTTTGTCCTCTTTTCTTTTGGTTTAAGATCCACTGAAAAAGACAAGTCTTTTTCACGGATCTCAGGGGGGTAATGTGTTAATAAAAATCACCTGGGGTTCTATTTGGAAGGATTGAACCTCAATATAGTGTTTGACAAACTTCTGTGGACCTGCGGGGGTCCTTAAAACTACATTTCCCATGGTCCAATGGGTTTCCTATTTTGGATTACGTATTCAAGGTGAGGGACTGTTTTAAATAGGGGGGAAGTGACTTTGAATTTCCTCTTTAGCTACCTGCCTGCCTCTTTAGCTACCTGAGCTTGTGGAGAGAGGAAAGGTAAATGGCTGAGGTGAGGTTGGAATAGGTTTCTTACAGGTGCATGGTCAGTTTATCTCTATCAGCATGGCTTTTATTAAAATACTATTCTTCCTTTTGATCTCGGCCCTCATCATTTTTAATCATAACAAAGTAGAGGAAATAAAAAAGGCTATCTTAAAAAAAAATCCAAAATCCAAAAAAATACCTCCCTTCCTTTCTCCTTCCTAGAACTGGCAAGCAATTCAAACTGGGTTATACATGTGTTATCTTGCAAAACATATTTCCATATTGTTCATTTTTATAAGAGAATAATCATATGAAATGAAAACCCCAAATAAACAAGTGAAAAATTGTATTCTTTGATCTTCATTCCTACTCCAATAGTTTTTTCTCTGGAGGTGGATAGCATTCTTTGTCATAAATCCCTCAGAACTGTCCTGGATTACTGTATTGCTGAGATTAGCTAAATCTATCACAATCAATCATTCCACAATATTGCTGTTACTGTGTACAATGCTCTCCTGGTTCTGCCTATTTTGCTCTGTATCAGTTACTGAAGATCTTTCAGCTCTTTCTGAAATCATCCTGTTCATCTTTTCTTATAGCACAATAGTATTACAACACCAACATGTGCCACAATTTGTTCAGCCATTCCCCAATTGATAGACATCCCTTCAATTTCTAATTCTAATTCACAAAAAGAATAGTTATAAATATTTTTGTACAAGTAGGTCATTTCCCTGTTTTGGGCCCTCTTTGACATATAGACCTTAAAAACAATTTTAAACATTCATTTTATTTTTAAATTTTCAGTTCCAAATTCTCTCCTGCCCTCTTTCCCTTCCCTGAGACAGTAAAGAATCTGATGGGGGTTTTATTGTATGTATTCAATCATAAAATAGTTGCCATATTAGTCATTTTATGGATGAGATCTTGAAAGAAAATAAGAAAGTGAAATATAATTATGTTTTTATCTGTGTTCAGACTCCACCAGTTCTTTCTCTGCAGGCAGATGGTATTTTTCATCATGAGTCTTTGGGATTGTCTTAGATCACTGTGTTGCTAAGAATAGCAAGGTCATTCATACTTGTTCATCAAACAACATTATTGTTACTGGATACAATATAAAACATGGATTCTTAACCTAGTGTCCACAGATACCACCAGTGTGAGATTTCAGGGGGTTTCTGAATTTAGATGGGGAAAAAATTTAGTTATACAATTACACAGAGACATGGTTTATAAGAAGAAAAAAGTATCTCTTTAAAAAGTCGAAGTTTTCATAAAATCCTCTTTTATTCTTCAGTTTCACAACTTAGACAGGACAACTTAAGGGGTTACATTCTTGTCCCCCTAAAAATGATCCCTTCATTTCCCCTTCTCTCTCCAACTCTTATATGTTGTACTTTTATATCTCATAGGATCATAGAATTTAGGACTAGAAGAGACCTTAGAAAGACCAACCCTCTAATTTTACAGATGTGTAAGCTGAGGTCCAGTAACAAGCTGCCTGTGACTTATCCCCAGTACATGAGTTATTGTTGTTGCTATTTCAGTCCTGTCTGACTCTCTGGGACACCATTTAGGGTTTTCTTGGCAAAGATATTGAAGTATTTTGCGTTTTCTTTTCCAACTCATTTTACAAATGAGGAAACCGAGGCAAACAGGGTTAAATGACTTGCCCAGGGTCACTCAGCTAAGTATCTGAGGCCAGATTTGAAGATGAGCCTTTTCTGACTCCAGACCTGGCGTTCTATCCACTGAGCTAGTGAATAAAATCCAGATCGTCTGACTTCAATTTTCTCTACAATTATAAGTTGGTTTTGATGTGCATTATAACCAATTTCACTTGTATAAAGATGTTAAGAAATAAGGCACCCTGGGCCAGCTAGGTAGCACAGTGGATAGAACACTAGGAATGAAGTTTGGAGGACATGGGTTCAAAACTGGCTTTGGGCACTTCAGAGCTGTATGACCCTGGGGAAGTCAGTTAACCCTTAACAAGCCCTTGCCCTTCCATCTTAGGGAAGGAAGGAAGGAAGGAAGGAAGGAAGGAAGGAAGGAAGGAAGGAAGGAAGGAAGGAAGGAAGGAAAAAAGAAAGACACCCATGCTATGTGTTTTGCCCCTGGGAATGACCCTAGTCATGTTTTCACCTGATGACCAAGGCAGTCTGATATAGCAACCAGGAAGGAAGGAAGGAAGAAAGAAAGAAAGAAAGAAAGAAAGAAAGAAAGAAAGAAAGAAAGAAAGAAAGAAAGAAAGAAAGAAAGAAAGAAAGGAAGGAAGGAAGGAAGGAAGGAAGGAAGGAAGGAAGGAAGGAAGGAAGGAAGGAAGGAAGGAAGGAAGGAAGGAAAG
>NC_058131.1:650393394-650424087 GCF_016433145.1 Gracilinanus agilis | reverse complement strand
CAACCTCCGCCCCCCTCCCCAACCTCCCCCTCTCCACCCAGCTCACAAAAAGTGGGGAACAAAACCCCCGCGCATTTCTCCGTCCCTCTGTTCAGTAGACTGCTGCACAAAGCCCCCGCTCTGAGAAGCAATAGGGGAGCTCTAGGGGGACGTCAATCCAGACGCGCTGGGGTTTTTGTTCGTGCAGGGGACCTCGCCTTCCTACCACACCTTTTGTTCTGGACTCCAATAAAAAGCCATTCTTTCCGCACCTTCCCGGCCCGGAGCCGCCTTTCAGCTTGGCCCGGCCCCACAATGGCGCGGCTCTCTAATGCCTCCCCATTCTCCCGCCTTGGCACGCTCACAATCGGGCCGTGTGGCAGGGCTGCCCTCGCACAGACATTCTCCGCAAGTGACTGGGAGCCCGACAAAGCAGCGGCTCCCGAGGAAAGAGCAGAGTCCGGCCCTACCAGGACTGAGGCGGGGGTTGGGGGTGGTAGAGAGAGAGGAGAAAACTGGGGGGGGGGCGGTACGTGGACAGAAGTGGGATGAAGCACCCCCACCTTGGGTGTCAGGGTCGGCTAGGGAGGGAGGAGCAGCTTCCCAGCTGGTCTCTGGATTTGTGGGGGGAGGTGAACGCGATTTTCTACTATCCCGGGGCTCCGCAGAGCCTGCGAATCTCTAGTTTTAAGGCCGAGTCTGGGCCCCGAGTTCAACGTGGCCCCAAACTCGAGCGGGAGCATCTCTTCAAACTGGGGAGGGTGCGGAGGCAAGAGAATGGGGGGGGGGTCCGAGCCAGGAGAGGGATGGGAATCTTTGCCGCGCAACTAACATTAGATATACTTTCAAAAGAGGAAAAGAGTCCTGTGACAAGGGGCCCCATTTTACCTCTAAGCATCCTATAGGGCAGGGCAATGGAAATGGTATGGCGGAGGAATGCGATCTTAATTTCTCTGTTCCCTCCTCACCACAGACTTACTTTACTCTTTGATTCAATAAAGTTTCTGTAGCCGAATATGGATTTGAAAATATTGCACCTTCTTTATTAATTCCTGTAGTGTGTATGGCGGCTGTTGTGTACACGGTGTGTATATAGGTATATATATTTATAATATGTGCTGGATACAGAATATGGAACAGAAAAGAAACAAAGTAACACCTTCCAGGGTGCCAGGAGCTACACAATTTGTTTAACCCCTGAAGCCCTTTGATCTCGGAGCTTGCTCCGCTAATCTGCAAATTGGACTGGAAAGCTTGAGAATCCTGGGGCACGCCTGCTCCCGGGCGGCCTTGGAGGGGAGGCTGAGAACTCTCCCGCGGCCATCCAGGAGGTGGGCCGGATGCTCTTGGGACCTACTTCTTTGCAGATCCCCCTCCCCTCAGCCTCCAACCTAGTAAGTCTGCCTGGGGCGGGGGTGTGGGTAATGGTAGAGAGGGCTCCCGGTACGAGAGGTAAAGACAGTTGAAGGACTCCAGAGAAGACTGCTATTATGTTTGTGGGGATGTGGATTCAGGTCCTTTTCTGAAAACTGGATAGAGAGAGGCCCGAGAGCTCAGAAAGGTAGCACAGGGAGAGGAGGGAGTATGGGATCAGGTCACTCAGAACCCTTTTCTTTTCTTTCCTCGCTAATACTAATTCTTAGTGCAAGCTGAGGGAAGGCTGGGGGAAAGAATTCCCTCGAATCTGGCGCTTAGAGAAGAGGGAGTCCCATCACTGGCCGCCCCGGGATGCAGACTTGCTAAGAGCCGCCAGCCTCTGGCCTGTTCTCTGAGTTTCATTGTGATTGGCCTCAAACATGTTGCTGTTACATAGTATAGCTTTAAGTATATATGTATAGACCATTATTTCTCCTCTATGCCAAGGAGCCATTTCTGCCAAATACAGTCTGGTGGGGTAGTAACGGGGAGCCCTGCTTGTCCTCCCTGTCCCCACCATTTCCGGTCCCGAGTCAGCTGCACTCTGAGCCCTGGGGCCGGGAATTTCTTTAGGTAGGGGACGCTGCCAGGTCCATCTTCCCCTGGCCAGGTCTTTCCCGCCCTTCAGTCTGATGAATGCCCTGCCGGCTGCTCCGGAGCTTCCTTGCCCGCCACTACCAGGCTCGGATGCCCTGCAATGTGCCCTGGGCGCAGGCTGGCACTCCGCTGCCCTGGTGGAGGCTCTGGAGGGGCTGTGCCGCGCCTCCGAAGCCTCCCAGGTTGCTCACGTTCACAAAGGGGCCGCCTCCCGCCGCGTTGCAGGCTGGCGGGATGGCCGCGGCTGCAGTCGCGCCGCTGCTCCCGGGATAAGTGCAGCCGTAGTTGCCACTATAGGCGGCTGCCGCGGCGGCGGCGGCCGAGTTCCCGTAACCGTAGCTCGGGAAGCTGTTATAGGAGTAAGGGCTCGCGCCCACACTGTAAGGAGCGTTATAACTCTGCGCCCCACTGATACAGGGCTTCCCGTCCCGCACTAGCACTGGCACCGCCACCCTCCTGGGAGGCGGCGGGTGTGGGTGCGCCCCCATCTCCAAGGACTTGTCCTGACGCTGCCTCTTACACTTGTACCTCCGGTTCTGGAACCAGATCTTCACCTGCGTAGATGTGAGCTTTAGGCTACTGGCGAGGTGCTCCCGTTCCGGCGCAGACAAATACCTCTGTTGCTTAAATCTCCTTTCCAGCTCGAAAACCTGAGCCTGCGAGAAGAGAACCCGGGGCTTTCTCCGGCTGCGCTGCTTCGGCCTTTCGCTCTCCTCCGCCTTGCACTCTCCTGCCTCCAGCGGCTTCTTCAGTGGGCAGCTCTCTGGGAAAGGAGCAAAAACAACAGTGTTCCTTAGCGTCCCCCTCAATCGCCCTTGTAGTACCTTCTCTGCAGGAGGGACTGATTGTCGGGGGTCGGTGTACTAGTGTGTGCTTGCGTCTGGGATCACTTGTGACTCTGGGTACAATTTTGGGATGTGAAAGTGCCTTCCTCTGCTTGAAGGGTGCATCGCCCCTTCTGTTCCCCTCCTAAGAAGGGAAATCAGCTTGGAACACATTTATTTACTGTCTCAAAGACTGTATGAGACTGTGCTTTTACAGTGAAGTGCAATGTCTGTATGCAAGTGGCTTGTGAGATGTGTTTTTATTCATAGGCTGGGCTCTTCCCGAATAGGCTGTGTACTGCTGTGCAAGGCAGAATCTTAAGAGGGTGGAAATTTCTCGGTGTGAATTTCCAGTGGCTACTCTCACAAGGAGACAAGCCCAGAGTGAGTGAATGAGTGAGTGAGTGAGTGTGTGTGTGTGTGTGTGGTGTCAGCTGCAGGTAGGTTTCAGGCCCGTGGTTATGGCCAGCTCCCCACCAACTTGTCCTGGAGGAAAGCAACCGGGCCTCCAGTTCCTCATGTAAGAGAGGGCTGGCCTGGATGACCTTTACCATCTCTTTTAGTTCGTTTCTTCCAGTGTGGTGCTACGATTCTATGCCCCTTTGACAAAGTCTCCCCAGAAATCCTGTGAGGGATCTTGGTCAAGCTCTTTCTCCGGAGCTCAGTCGAGTGGTCCCTGGGAAAGTCAAGGGCATCTTCTATCGTGACACAAAACAATGCTCTCTCGGAGTTTTCAGCTAGGGCTAAAGCTTGAAGGCTGAAGGCTAACAAGGCCCAGATCGGGAGCTGTTTATTCGCGCCACCTCCTAAAAACTCTGGATCTGCCATAACGGAGCTCCCCAAACTGAACGGTTCTGGCCTGCATATCTGCATTGTGATTACTAGGTGGGAGCGCCAGGGCTGCCCCTGGAAATGAGGGCCAGATGGTCGGGCATAAGAACCTCTTTCTGACTCTGGGGGATAGCGGAAAGGGGAAGGAGCTTCCCTTTTCTATTACACTTAATTATCAGCTTTGGGAAAGAGGGGAGGAAAATACAAGTTCGCAAAGCAGGATAAGTTCTCAGGCCAGGGCAAAAAGGCTGCTGGCAGCTACAACGTCCGTGGCATCGATCTCTAGCGAACTCCCCAGACTCCCGAGAACGGGCCCATCCCCACACTTGCGATTTGCAGGGTGACAGCCTCGCTCTCCAGTCTGCAACAGAGGTTTCCGGGGTCACCTCTTCCCCCAACCCCCGCCCTTGCTCCCTCGCAGGTACCTGCGTTGTGGCAGAGCTGTCGCTGCACAGGACCGGGGCCTGACCCCCACCAAAGGCTAAAGGAGCGAGAGGCCCTGCTGGCAGTTTATGGGAGGTGTGCGGGCCTCCGCCTTTGTTCCAGGTGTGCGGGCGTTTTTCCTGTCCCCTCTACTCACTCTGGCTCCTGTCCCTCACGACCCCGTCGGCCTCCTCTTCTTGGTCCTTGGGCCCGCAGGAGCCTCGGAGGACCGTGTGGACATAGCTGTCGGGACAGATCCCCGTCTCCCCGTGGCTCTCGGCTGTGGCTATTGAGTTTAAATAGGGCAGTTTCTCTCCCTCCTCCTCCTCCTCCTCCCCCCCGTCAGAAAATTGGGCCGCCTCCCCAGCAGCCAACATGCAGGAGGGGGCCGAATGGAAATGCTGCTCCAAGTCCGACTGCAAGTGCCCGCCGTGGTACTGTTGTTGCTGCTGCTCCAGATTCAAAATGTCTTTGACAGAGAAAGGTGTGGAAGTGACCGGGCTTGGTAACATCATCAGAGCAACTTAATTGCTCAAAGCAAATACTCAATAAATCCTCGACCGAGGGGCGGGGGAAGCGGTTCCTGCTGTCCTCCTGTCTCTACCTCTCCTGCCGAATAGGACTTTTGACAAACGATGGACGAGGTCCTGCTGCAGTCTAAATTGCCTCCATTAGCCTGGAACCGGGGGTCTGGGTTTTGTTAAAGACACTGCAGGGACTAGGAGCTGCGCTCAGAAGCCGCCTCTGTCCCTGGTCAAGACGTCACGGTGGGGGCTGGACCCGGTCCCCGGGCTTCTTCTCTATTGGCTTAGGTGGAAGCCAGCCACGCCCCCTTTGCCCCTTCCAGAGACCCAGCAGTCCTACCAGAAATAGAAATTGACTAAGGAGAGAATCGGGAAAATCCAAGGCTTCCCAGAGCAGGGCCTGGCCCAAGCCGCTAGGTGCAAGGTTGCTGGGGTCAGAGGGTCCAAGATTGGCCCAAGCAGGCACCAACCGCTGGTGCTCCCGGCTTCCCTTAGCCCAGAGGAGCTGGATATTTTTTGTCTTATGGACCTCTCTGGCAGTCAGGCTGGTGAAAGCTTGGAGTATAGTGCTTGCAAGTGCATAAAATAAAATACAGAGGATTAACCGAGGAAATGAATTGTATAGAAAGACAGTTATCTATCTACACAAAGGAAGAAAAAAATGACATCGTTAACAATTCTCGCACTCCAGCTCTTTTAAGAATCCTTGCCTGTCTATTCAGCCTCAGAGGAATTTGAGGCTTCCAAGGGGAAGCTGTCTATTGATCCACATGCCTTTGAATTCCTAGGCTGAAAATCTGATGAATTGGAAGCAGGCAAATGAATGTCCATCTAGATGGATTTATTGTAAATAATAATGATGTGGCAATAATGGTCTCTGTTGGAAGTCACAATACAAAATACAACATGGATAAAAATGTAATCGTGGAGGCAAAGACTGTTTCTTGGCTGTCTTTGTATCCACAATATCTCGCACAGTTCCTAGTACATATTAGGTGCTGAATAAATGCTTGCTGGAGTATGGAGTTAACATGCAACAACATCATCACGGTCTCACTAAGAAGTGGATACTTGTAATTAGTCTATCCAGACTTTCCCCATATGGATAAAGTGAACTTTAATGTTTTCAAATGTTGCCTCTCCTATGAAGCTTAAATGATGAATATTAAATATTAAAGATGGAAGGCAACGTAGAGGTCAGAAGATGGAAGCTTTCCATGTGAAAGGGTTCACCAGGGCTCATTTGGGCTAACCTGCCTTCCTATTCCACAGATGAGAAAACTGAGACGAAGTCAGAAACCTTGCGAGTAGTAGGATTGAGACCACTGACACCACCACCTCCAGCTCTCTTCCTACTATATAATGCTGCTTCTCAGCACAGGAGGCATTCTCTCCTCTCAGATCTCTTGTCCAAATACAATTCTCTACAGCACAGTGGAGTGCGGATGGCGCTTGCTCTGGTCTTGTGATGTTCTCTGATTCTTTCACGAGTGTCAGCTTTCTCTTTTGATGAAATTATAAGCTTGAAGGCAGGGGACCGTGTCTCCTGTATTCCTCACAGGGACTAATCCTGTTCTGGCAAAGGGAGCAGAAGCGAAATACTTGACTTAATTGTCTTAGCCTTTTCGACACACATACGGAGCCTTTAACGGGAAACCAGCTGGATCGGAGACAGTCCGGTTTATGGAAAGTCCTTGGGCCCATCTGTGTTTGGAAAAGAAGGTCATCACAGCAGGGCCCGTCTAGGCCCAACTGCTTCTGCCTGCTCTGTCCAGCAGTTCTCTAGTTTGGGGCTTTCGGAAACTCCGCCCACCTAGAGGAAGATGATAAGTCAAAGCTCCAGGCTAAACGCTGCTGACCTCTGGGGTAGGAATGAAGATTCGTAGGCACCGGGAGGTGTAGGATGGGGGGAATGGAGTACGCAGGGGCTGGGGTAAGGGGGTGAATGGGATGGAACAATTTGTGGCTCAAATTAAGCAGCAGAACTAAGCTGGAAGGAGGATGGGGAAGCAATAGCATCTCTGCGCTGGGGAAGACAGCTGAGACCCAGAAGCTGGAAGGAACGGGTGGGAAGTCAAGCCATAAAAAGAAGAGATGGAAAGGTCTCTCGATCAAGACTTCATGGCGGGAGTTTTCTTGTCTGGGCTAGAGAACTCTAAGGTGGGGAGGTGGGGGTGGGAAGAGAATAAAGCGACCTCCTGAGAAAGAGAGCACCTTGGGAATGTCCGTCGAAGAAGGAGTAGGGGGAAGGGAGGAGCCTGCGGAGGGGGCGGAAATACCACTGGGACCCTGCCCTTGGGGCTGCCTACGGGAGCTGGACACGTGGGCTGGGGAATGCAGGAACCTAGAGGGCGCCACGGCTGGCAGAGGGGGAGGGGGCGGAAGAGTTTGAGGTGCGCCCTCAGCGGGCGGAGCTCAGCAAATGGGGAGGGAGCGTCCCAAAGCACAGCATCTGACTAATGTTTTGTTTCTATTTAAAATAATAATGAAGATGAATGCTCAAAACCCCGACAAAATCCAATGTCTTTTTTAAACGAACCGTCTATGGACTCGTTTTTGGTTTTGTTTTTTTGCAGATTCCAACAGCTTAGGTCTCGCGTGGAGCTAGGGTAAGTAAGCTGCAAGGAGGAAAGGTGGTGTTTGCTAGAAAGGGGAAAATAGGAGAGGGCCCCGGAGGAAGGCCTGGGGAAGAGGGGAGGTTAGAGGAGAAAGCTTGGACCGTGGCCTCTTGGGTGACTTGGGTCAGGAAACATCCCTGGTCTGCCTGTCTCCAATCTTAAATTCTTGCCTTATTTTTTGTATTGATTCTCTCCCTGGACTGCGGAGGTGGAAGGCAGAGCAGGAATGTGGGGGGATGGGGGAAGAGTAAACGACGGAAATTCTTTGGATCTCCTATGGATCTATGAATTTATACATCTGTTTATCTGAACCTTTTCTACTTCCGCCTCAAAACACTTGAACAAGATCCTTCGCACTGGTTAGTGGGTAGCCACCCTGCCTGTGACCGAAGGCAGGGTTGGCCAGAGAATAGTCGTACACCATTACACCTAGAGGACCCTGCTATCACACCCCGACTCGTACCCCCCGCAGCCACACATACGCTCGCTTAATTGCGGCCTTGAGCCTCCCAGTAAGCTTACTTTTTTTTTTTTAAATCCAAGGAACTCTTCAAAATAAAGAAACAAGAGATCATCAGCGACCCTAACCCAGAGGTCCCCTTTCTCCCCCGCAGACTCCTCTCTTCCACCATCCCGCTCTAGCCCCTAACCTTCCTCTACCGCCTTTAGAGCAAGGGTCCAACCAGGATTTACATTGTAGGGGACTAACGAGTCTGACTTAAGGATTGATGCGGGCATGGGGAGAGGGAATTGGAGACGAAGTTGTCCTGGTTCTTTTCTTTCGGCTTCGAGCTCCTGCCAGAGGCAGTCTACCGCCCCTCTCTCAGTCTCAAGCTATAAGCATCTCGAAGCTCTAGCTGGGTGGGCTGCGACTGCGTCCTTCCCCGCCCGGCCGCCCGCCTGAGAGGAAAACGAAGATTAGGCCATATCTAGAGAGCTTCGGGAGACCCGCGGGACTGGGAGAGAAGTCCCATTGTTCAGTTGGGCGAGACAGTACCTCAGAGAATATGAACAGGGTCCCCAAATCGTACTCCTCCCCCAACCCCAACCACCCCAAAGCTCCACAAGCCTCCTCCGTGTCTTAGGGAGCCGAGAGGAAGAGCCGGCTAGAAACCTCGGGGATGCGGTCTGGCCTGGCCCTTAGCTTTAGCGCAGTCTTAGGATAACCAGATTAGCTCCGAATTAAGGAGCCACGCTCTGCTTCTGGAATCCAAGCAGGGTTGAGCGCTTCAGCCCACTCACCCAGAGTTTTCCCTTTTTTGCGCATCCCTGGAATAATGAAGGCCGTTTTGCCTGACTTTTCACATTGATTTATATTTAGAAATACAGTCAGTCCAACACAGATTACCCCAACACCTCTCCCTTCCTCCCTACCCAGATCAACCCTTAAACACAGTTCCTTTTCGCCACCATCAGGTTCTATGAGGGTTTTTTGCCTTATCTACCTCTCAAGGCAGAAGTCCATCTCCCTTTCCTTTTTCTTTAAAATTTCATTCCTTTTCAGTATTTCTCTTTTCGCCTCGAGTCCACCTCGGTCTATCTCGGCAGGGCCCGACAGTGTTTGCCTTAGGTCTTCTTCATATGGGGGGCGGAGAGGGGGAAGAGGGTTTAGGCAAGAAATCAAGATTCTTCATAGGCGACCCAGCTCTATATAGGAAAAGGGCAAATGAGCGGATTTCGATTACCTAGGATTCCTTGTCTATGAGCTCGCAGCTTCTGGGAGCCCCACTACTCCATCTGATTACATTTGCAGTTTTAAAGTTGTGGTTTACAGGCGGTTTGAAAGTTAGCATAACTGTGGTTTCATTCTGTGGATTTTTGTATTTAATTTTCCCAATTTAGTAGCTGATTAGGTCGTCTAGATCGATTATAGAATTGTGTTTTTTATTGGCCAAATATAACCGATTGGATTCCAATCCGTGGCTCCACGTTTTCAATGATTACCAGTCGGATAGAGATATCGTTACTAATTTAGGGAGTAGTTAATTTCCATTCATCCCAATTATTCCTTTATTTTGCATTTTAAAACAATGGTCATTATTCTATATGAATAGGTCAATTTTACCCAGAGATATGTCATGAAAATGAACTTGGTTCCTTTTTGGAGGAAAGATATATTTATTTTATTTTAATTTTTAGAATATTTTCCCACGGTTCCATGATTCATGTTCTTTCCCTCCCCCCCCAAACCATCCCCCCCAAGGAAAGATGTTTTATTCAGATTCCCAGGTAAAAACCATAATTACAAATATTTCGAAGAAAGTTGCAATAAATACACAAATACGACTACAGTCAAACTATAAACGCCTGCACTTATTTTCGAATGTATCATTGTATTTACCTACTAACTCTCCAGATAATTTGCTTATGCAAAGATTAAAAAGTTATAAGTGAAATAAAGAACTGTTTGACAACGTTTAGGAAAAAAATGATTATTGCAGGAAGATCTAAAACAATAATAGAATACGGAAAACTAATTTATTTAAAATGTTTTCTACTATTTACCTCAAAAATGTCATTAAGATGATCTTAAATGAAAATATTTCCTCCTCGGGTTCAAAATTTAAATCCTTTCCCTAGAAGGGTAGTTTTTTTTTTCTTTTCCTTTTTTTTTTAAAGGGCAAGAGAAGCTTTCGAAAAATTTAAATAGCATATAGATAACAATTTGTCAAATGTGGGAAGTATACAAGACGTTTTCTTTTTTTTTTTTTTTTTTTCAGACGAATGCCCGGCTTCTCACTCCGGGGAAGAAATAACCCTAACAAATTTCCAATAGCGTGTGCTCGATCCATTTGGTTTATTTTCCTAGAGAGGGTTGAGTGTTGCAATTTCCCCCCTCTAAGGCTTGTCCGATTTCAGTCGTTTCTGCCCGGCATTTACCAGCGCAGGAGATGGCCTAGATTTTGATAGGAATCGAATCCTCTGCCAGACTGCCCAGGAGACGGTGATTTTTCTGTTACGCAATCTGTGTTGTTCTTTGTTCATTTCAGGAGCGGACAATTAATCGAGTTTCGATTTCAACCTGACACAGAAAGTCTACTTCTGTTTGTACAAGTCCTCCATTAATTACCTAAAAACGACAATATTAAAAGAAAAATATTAAGTGCCACTTCCTACTTCGCCCCAAGCTACGTTCTTTTCTTCCAACATCACTCAGGTCCGGGGCGGGCTGACTAGAGCATTTTGGTCGAAAGCAGATGGGTTAAATAGAGACAGAAAGGAAGACTCAATTAATGGCCCAGGGTTGTGCTTGGGAACGCGTGAAAAATGGGGGCACTTTTAGTTGAAAAGTTCAATTGTTCCTCTGAGTGCCATCGTTGAATTTTTGAAAATTCTGTGTCAAACGGTGAAAAAGAACGGCTTCCTCAGTGGTCCTTGGGCCTTTACAGGCTGTGCTGTGCTCAATTCAACAAGTATTTATTGAGCGAGCCTTCTCCGTGCCTAGCACCTCCCAGAGTTCTAGTGCGGAAATATAGCCCGGTCGTTATTCACACTGAAAAGCGGTATCTCTGTCACTCCTCCCCCGTGTTTTCACCGAAGTTCCCTTAGTCGCTCCTTCTCCAGATATCTCACTCTCCTTTGGATCTCTGACTGGGCTGTCTGAGCACTGCTTCTCCTCATTCTGGGGAAGACTTGGAGGTCAAGAGCTGCAGGGGTACTTGAGAATGAGAAACAAAGTTCCTAAAGGTTGGTCCAGTTATTCGGGCCGCCAGATCGCCCTAGAAGCCGGTAGCTGGAGGGGTTTAAGGCCTTCCTCCTAGAGGTGGCTCAGCAGCATTTCCGAACCTTGGGATTTGTGCACCTCTGGTTCTCCTGGAGGAATTGACTACTCCTTGGGGCTGTAAGTAGAATCTGATTTCCTGGCTACCCCATCCCCCCACCCAGGCATTTCTAGACCTCGATGCTGGCTGACTTTCTTTCTTCTCCCCTCCAGCTCTGCTCTGCTCTGTTCTTTTCTTTAAGCACTCTGTTCTTTTCTTCCCTAGCACATTGAAACCAGGGCTCCTCTTGGCCTTGCCCAGATCAACTCAGGATCGGAAAGGAGCATGCACCTCATAGGGGGGATACGTTTGGGGGCTGGATTCAGGAATGAGAAGAAATCTTGAGTCGAGCTCCACATTTGAGGCTTCGAAGTGAAGGTTCCCACTTTGGGGACTCTCACGGTTCTCTTTTCCGGGTTATGGAAGACGGGAGGCAGAAATGACAGCTTGGCTTCTAAGATTGCCTTGTTTCACAGGCTTGGTCCTCATGGCCCATCCCAAATGTTTAAGTCACCAACCCCATTTGCCTATTGATAGTAGAGTTCTGAAAAAAACACATATCTATGCTATATCCAACAGAGACCTGAGAACTTTTCCCACACTCATCCTTTTAGCTGTTTTGGAGAAAGTTGTTCACAGAACCAGCTGCTGGCCTAGGAAAGGGGGTTTTAGATCTAGACAGGGCAGAAAATGAGAACTGGGCCAGCTTCTGTCACTTCAAGCTTGATTTGGACTCCCGGGCTTTAATGTCTACCTAAAATGCCCTGAAATGGGAGATTCACAAGCATATCCCTGAAACCAGGGTCGGCCTAGACCTGTCCCTGCTGCCCCACAGCTCTGGCTGCCAGAATCTTTTCTCCCCCCCCCCCCTTCCTCTTCTACTAGATACTTTATGGGTCTGCTTCTTTACTTCCCAACTTCCCTTTATCTTTGTTCCCTTGTCCTTCCTCCCCATAGCTCTATAAAGACATGATTAAACTAGTAGGACCAATTCTGGGAATAAAAGAGGAGAGTTGGGGATGGGGAAAAAAGCCATTAGTCCTATAACCAAACCCTAAACATTTACATTTTTGTCTGATGTCTTTAGACACAGAGGTCACATTATTAATACCCCCAAGTTGCCTTCCTTAGCTCTGGAAAGTGCATTTGTTCCGCAGAGGTCTAACCTGTCTAGCTCTTCTCTCCCATCACAGGGCAGCCTTCACTCTTGGCAAAGTCTCCAAGCAGCAGAGGTCCAGCCCTGTCTACATACTCTTCTCAAAGAGGAAATGGTATTCTATGCTTTCCCAAGGTCCCAATCTTTTCCATGGAAATCCCCCAAATTTGCAAATCCAGCAAGATCTCCATGCATGTGCCACATGGGATGGGAACTGGGGGTATGGCAACCAGGAGATAATTCTTATTATCTCAGTCTTAAACTCCTGTCTTCCTTTTCTTCTCTCCTCCTCCACCACTCATACTATAAATAGTGTAAATGTAACATCTTCTGTTTTCATTCCTTATAGTCCCAGTGGGTAAAATGTAAGACTCCAGATTTTGGAATCAATAAAATGTGTCACCAAAATCTGGGAGAAGCAGACCCCAGGCATAAGCAAGGATTGAAAACACTCTTGAACTCCTCTGGTTGGGCTTGACTTGGGGAGGGTCCACTTTACAGGGGCAGGGTGGGAGGGTGGGTGGGAATAGGCACAAAAGTGCCAAAAGCATTAGGGCATAGTTAGGCCAGAGTTCTCACTGAATTTTGGAGCTCTCCTCTGTTTTCCAGATCTTTGGGTTTCTTTTTTCCACCCTTTCCCTACCAACTTTTGTGCAGGTGACTTCAGCTATTTCATCCTGGGAAATAGAGAATCCAGAGACTGAGGCTAAGTGAAACATATGGCATGTAATTCCATACACATTCCATGTCTCCATTGAGAAAGGCACTGTACTAAGTCCTAGAGAGCTGAAGCTAGATATGTCATAGCTCTCAGGAAGTTATAATCCAGTGGACCCATTAGTATATCAGAGTACCCGGAAGTGGGTAAGATATACATATATTATATACAACAAACATACATAATGAAAGCTCATTAACTTGTACTACTTTGACATTTGCAACCATTTAGGTCAAGGAGTTGGTTTAAAGTGCGTTTTGCTGGCCAAACACTGTTTTCACAGATTAACATATGTAAATAACAAGCGCGATTTGGGAGGGAAACTTTAAAATAGGGAGGAGACTCAATAGGGTGAAGTTTCATTTTCCACAGAAGCTATTTTTAGGGGATAATTTTAAATAAATGTTATTGACATCTTTTGTCTTTGTCTCAATTTCCCCTTGCATCCTCCTTCCACTCTCCTTCCAGAGAGCCACCCCATCCCATTTTCTTTTAAGGCTTGTGTCCCCACTCTTGCTTGTTTGACTAGGTAGTGCGGTACTCAGTAGCTACGTTTTAAAGTTGGCATCCTTTCTGCTCATTATTTTGAAATAATTATTTTGAAGATATGCTTAAATTCGCCTTCCTTTATGACTCTCCCTCCTACTTGAGAGGAACTTTTAAGAACCCTTGAGCTCTCCAAAATTACAGAGATTTACACAGAAGCAATTTAGAGGCTAACTGCAGATTAGCCTTTTCTCTTCATTAAAGCATGTTCCCTTAGGACCTCACAGTTAGACTAAATAAATGAATGAATGAATGGATGAATTAATGTTAAAAGCAGAATTCCTATACCAATGAAATCACAGGTCCAGACACTCCTCCTCCCCCCCTCCCCCATCCAGAATGCAAACTTCTAAGT
The DNA here is from genome assembly GCF_016433145.1 of Gracilinanus agilis. Classification (NCBI taxonomy): domain Eukaryota; kingdom Metazoa; phylum Chordata; class Mammalia; order Didelphimorphia; family Didelphidae; genus Gracilinanus; species Gracilinanus agilis. The sequence goes on along the minus strand of NC_058131.1, from coordinate 650,410,339 downwards.
GCCGGATATCTTCTGCGTTAATTGTTTCTCCCTGTGCACATTAGTACACAATTCATATGTGTATACTAGAAAACACATGCCCTAAAACAAAAACAACCCCTCCCCCCAAAACGAATACACCTGCTCCACACCCACACCGCCTCTCCGACTTCTGCGAGAATGAGGCTGGTCCTGACCTTTCATTCACACCTCATACACTAATCACATAAACTGATAAGGTCCGCGTGGACACTTCCTCTTTCTTTTTCTTTCCTTACACATTTGCGTGCTTGGGATTCAAGGGGGAAGAGACTGGGCCTGGAAACTGAGCGATCTGCCAAAGCAGGCGGATGTGGGCCCAGAGACGGGCGGATTCCGCTTTGGCCAAACTCGTCAGTAGAGGAAGGCGACTAGAGCTGCTCCACTTTCGGCCAAGATCTCGCTGGTCCCCCATTTCCCACCCGCCCCAGTCCCTCTGCAATCAACATTGTTTGCCTTCTCCAATTAAGGTAAAGCATCCTCTTCGTAATTAGATTTTTACTCAATAAATCCCCAGATATAAATACATCCATCCCCAAATACATTTTCTTTCTTGAGTCGATTACCCCACCCATCCCAAATAGTGCTACTGCCACGAGATCCCTTAAGCCCGACCTCAGTTTCCAGCACTCCTTCCCCCTCTCCCAGCCCTCGGCCCCCACAAATGCATCATTTCTAGCTGCTGTAAACAAACCCAAAAGTTTCGAGTCATTGTTATCGTGTTTAGATAAAGATCTGGCCAATTAGTGTCCAGACTGGAATGCAGATAAATCAGCTAGCTGCAGAACCTACCCGGCCCGGCGAGGGAGCCGGGAGAGAGGGGGGCGGAGTGTGCCTTCTCGCCTTTTCCTCTCTTCTTAGCCTTCTGGGCTCACCCAGATCAGTTCATCCTTCTCCCCTTCTCGTTGTCGTCATCCTCCTCCTCCCTCTCCCCCTTAGCCCTTTCTTTTCTCCCTTGCTTCCTCTCCCCCCACCCCCACCCCCCTTTCTTTCCTCTCCTTCCTCCCTCCTCCTTTCACCCCTCCGTGGGGGAGGCCACCAAGAGGCCTGGGACAGGCAGGCAGTCCCTCCGGGACCTCGAAGGCCTCCCCTCTCGGAGGATTCTTAATCAGGTCTCCCTGGCCCCTCGATTTCCCCTAGACTCTCCCCACCCCCACCGCCTCCCACAGAACTTTAAATGCTTCATAAAAGGCAGAGGCGACTGTTAACAGCTCCTAGTGAAGAATGTGCGCCAGTGACGGGATTTACTGGAAGCTGCAGGATTTCTGGGCTTGAGATAAACACTGCGGCAGCCCGGGTGGAGAGGAGCCCCCTCCCCCAGGAGCTGCAGGCAGCCCCTCTCCAAAACTGCTTTATCTTCTCCCAGCGCCTTCCCACCCCCACCCCACCCCGAACCCAAATTCACTCTCTTCTCTCAGGCCCCTTTTTCTTCTCGAAACCCTCCAGCCAGTAGCGGTGTCTTCAGGGTTGGTCTCAGAGACCCTTCCACTAGGCAAGAGATCGGGCCCGGGATCAGTGCAAAGTCCCTTTCTCCCGGGTGCGGGGCGGTTGAGGATCCCCTTCCTAAAAATGAGGGAGGGGGGCGGAAAGAGCTTGCCTTCGAAGGCTGGAGGGGAGGTGTTCCAGGCTTCCTGGAAGGAGACAGAAGTCCACTCTTCGCCAAAGCTCCTCTTGCCCCAATCCAAAGGTGATTCAGCACCCCAACTCCAGCGGCTTCATCCCTTTCAAAGGGAATTTATTGAATAAATACAGAGGCGCTTGCGGAGCGAAGGAATTCACATCTAACGCCCAGTTATACACAGTTTGGAAACCCTGCTTCAGAAAGGGCTCAGCTGCCTGGAGGCTGATCTGGGCCACTGCAGGTGTATAATCAATGGGCCCCGTCCCACTCCCAAGGGCTACTGGGTCGTAGCAGCTTGGACATTTATGCCGACGCCAGAAATTCCCCTCCAGGAAAAACAGGTTCCGAGGAAGAGTAGACAGACACTCATCTCTCTCAATCAGCGCTTTAGAAACGTAGCTTTCTTGAGCATTAAATGTAACGACCATATAAATCTCCCGAAGGGTGGATAAGGGAAACCCCTGGACTTGAGGCTTTATGTTCTGGGGCAGGGCATGTCTAAGTTCAAGAATCTTGGATGTTCCTGTGTTTATAGCCACGTTGGTTGGTCAGTGTACAAACACATTTGAGAGATGGAAGCAGGGCTCCGAGAGAAGAGTTTGGAGGCAGGAGCCCTGCTTTGAATCCCATCTGTGCCATTCATTGGCCGGGCAATCTTGGACAAGTCACTTCATTTTTGCTTATATGAGACAACTGAACGAGATCAGGGTTTTTTTTTTTTTTTTTAACCTGGGTTTCGTGGAATTGTTCTTTAAATTTTTTTTCATAACTATTTCAACATAATTGGTTTCCTTTGAAATCCCATCTATTTTATCCATTTAAAAAAATTATTCTGAAAAGTCCATACGTTTCAACAGATTGCCAAAAGAGTCAGTTCATAAACATTTATTAAGCGTTTAGTTTAGGCCAGGTGTTGTGATAAGAGCTAGAGATAAAAAAGAAAGGCAAGAGATACACAAAAGATACACAAAAGAACCCCTGGTGTAGATAATCTCTAAGGGCTTCTCCCTCTAAATCTGTGATTCCTTGTTTAAAAAAAAAAAAAGACTGAACTGAGTTTGGGCTCTAGAGGGTCCTTATTGAAGTCATGTTTGACTATTTGATCTACCTAAGTATGTACACTGATATCTGAGGCAAGGGTGCGAAGGTTTTTGGTTTGGTTTTAAATAATTATTTTGTTTTTATTGACAATAGCATCAAGCCTGAATTAGCAATATAAAAAATCCATATCAAATGTGAGTTATTAATACTGTTATTAATGTGCTATTATTATTAATCATTAATTATGTTATTATTAATATGTTATTCACATGTAGCTTTAAGGGTCACAAAGCCCTGTCCTCACTACGGTCCAGTGAGGTAAACTGTAGTATTAATAATATACCTGCTGTCCTAATGGGGAAACTGAGTCTCCTATAGGTCAAGATTTGTTTATGCCACACAGCAGGTAAATTTGGCAGAGTTGGAATCCAGTTCTTTTGACTTTAAGTCCAGTCTTCTTTTTCCCATATCGAACGGTGTTGGGCTTGGCTTGGCTTGGCTTGTGGTGTGTGTGTTCTAAATATTTGGAGCCTGTTCTAGTAGGTGTATGAGTGTGTGTGTGTGTTTGGGGGGCGGGAGGAGGGGAATTTGCTATATAGAAGTTTGTTTTCGAAACGTGTATGATATCTCGGTTGTGCGTGTGCGTGTGCGTGTGTGTCTGTTGCGTGTGCGTCCGTTTTCGATATCTGCGTGATGGATGGGGTCTTGCTTTTGAGGCCGTGTTATTAACGTGTGTCGGGCTGACGTGTGTGAGGACTCCTCACCTGCGCTCGGTTTAGATTTGCCCAGGATCCGGAATTCCCGGCTGCTCTGACGGATGCGTGGCGTCCACGCTGTATACACAAACCCCACAGCGCCCCGAGTCCCGGCCCCTCTGTCCCCGAGTTCATTGAGCGATTTGCGCTATTAATGGTTATTTTATTTATATCATTAGAATTGTCCCCAGGACTCTGTTTACATCAACGCCTTGTTGTCTGGGCCTCCGTGGCCGCAGTGTTTGGACAGGGGATTACAGTAATGGATGGAGAGTCAGGAGGAGAGGGGGAGAAGGCTGGAGCCAAGCCTCCAGGACGTGCAGCTCAGACTGGGAAAGAGTGGGGGAATAGGGGCTCCTCATGGACGCCACTTGTTGACCTTGGGAGGAAAGGAAATAGTGTCCTGACTGAGATGCAAAGAGGAAACTTCTTGGGTCCGGGCGGGGGAAAGGGGAGGGTGGCGGGATTGAATGTGAGGTGGTGAGGGGATGTAGCTTTTTCCGGTGCTAGGTTTCCACAAAATCCTAATTGAGTATAGCTCTGATCACTCAAACGTCTCCCTAAACACTGTCTAGTCCCTCCCTAAAGCCCTCGAGTAAACAAACAAACAAACACGCTAATCCTGCCCCCGAGCTCCAGGGTGGCGGGGATCTCCGCCACTTTGATTCCCTCAGTTGGCTGGGAGGGCTCCATGCTTTATCTCTTAATCCGGATTAAGGTAGCTTCCCCTGGCCAGCCTAGAGCTCCCGGCTGCCTGGAGCTTGTCTCACTTTAAAGGATGTCTACTCCTCAGGTAGCCCTTAAACCTCGTGGCTCCTCGTCCTCGGAGCAGCAAGGGGATGCTCGAAACGGTTCCAAGGGGTTTAAAAATTACGGACACTCTATATATCTATGTTTGGGGAGGGTGGCCTCTGGGAGACTTTCGTTTGTGTGGAAGGTAGCTTGGGGTAATATTTGGAGCACTGGCCTTGGAGGTCAGATGCCGGGAGTTCTAGCCCCAGTTCTAAATCTAACTCAGCATTGCCTTGAACAAGTCATTTCTCCTTTTCTGGGTCTTTCTTTCCCTTTCCTACAAAATGAGAAGTGTTGGGTGGGGGTTGCACTAAAAAACACTAAAATGGGAATCCTATGAGATGGGTTCAAATCCTCACTTTCCTTCTTAATGCTTACTTGAGGTTCTGCCAGTCATTTCTCCACTCTGACCCTCCCTGATCTGTAAAACTGGGGGGGGGGGGAAGCAGCAGAAGGGGGGAGGTGCAGTAGACTGCACGAGACCTCTATGGTCCCTTCCAGTACCAAATCTATGATGCTCCATGATCTCCAGGACCTCTCCTTCCCTCTCTAACATTGCCTACTTCTTGGATTCCAAATGGGTATCTCAGTATCATCCTATAGGTTCATGTATGTACAGGATTATTTGGGATCTCCAAGACCTCCTTCCCTCTCTAACGTTGTCTATTTCTTGGATTCCAAATGGGTATTTCACAGATCAGCCTATAGATTCCATAAGAACTCTAGGGGGTAGGCATATATGTACAAGAATGTTTCAGATTGCCTAGTTTTCAGTTTCTTACTGAAAGGATTCGGATCGGAAAGGACTATAGAGGTTAGCAAATCCAAACCTTTCATTTACAGATGAAATAAAAGCTAGGAGAGGTACAGTGACTTGTTCAAGGTCACACATAGTAAATAGCAAAGCCTGGATGCTTTCACTCCAAAACCAAGTCTTGCAGATCAGTAGAAAGTTCCTGGAGGGCAAGAGCTGGTTCATTTTTATCTTTGTCTCTCCAGGCTTTAGCATATTGCCTGGCATATAGTAAGAGACGAATGCACACACTTATTTGCCTGATTGATTTTTGTCTTTTTGTTCCCAGGTGCCTGCCATAATTGCAGGCCCAGAACAGGGGCTTAAAAATACTTGGAGAATTGAATTATCCATGACCTGTGCTTTTGGCTGGAGCTGATGTCTCAAGGTGTTTGCTTGGTGTAGTTGAGTGGGAATCTGTGACAACTCTGCACTCATCTTTCCTGTGTGTTCCAGGTGCCAGTGTATGCTCACAAGAGGAGTTTTTAAAAGTCCTCCCAAGAGAATGCCCTCAGATTTCCCTTCTCTTCCAGCTTGAGGCCGGATGCCCTCTCGGAGCTGACTAATTTGGGCCTAAAATACCCAGGCTCGAAATGGACCCCAGCTATTCCAAGGGGCCCTGCGTTTCCGGAGAATTCCTCCTGTAACATTCGTTACAGAGGCAGAGTTTAGGTCTCAGGATCAATAACCGGATGGCCCTGCTTCCTCCTTTCCAGGAAAATCTCGAGGTTTGCCCCATCCTGCTTTCCTCTCAGCACCCTTCACTCCTCTGGGTGGGCACTGAAAACCCAGTTCTCTTCTGTACTGAGAGCAGAAGGAGCGGATCAGAGCAGGTGCCTGGGAGGCAGCGACCTAGATACAGATCAGCTTGTCCAAGCCCCCCAATTTAGAGGAGCAGAGGCCCAAGGCAGGGAAAAGACTCGCTCAGGTTCACACATCACAGGGGTGGCAGAGTCTAGACTAGAATTCCAGTTCCCTTGGCCGCCAGGCTAGAATTGTTGCCAGTTTCCCAAGCTGCCTCCCGCACCCAGGTAGGGACAGGAATTCCGCGGGCAGGAAGGTTCTATTGCTTGGGAGTGAATGGGGTGGGGGTGGGGTAACAGACGCTGGCTGCCTGGTGAAAGAGGGGGAGGTCCTGCCCTAGGTACAGAGCAGACCTGAGCTTCCCATTCCCGGCTGCCAGCGAGCGCGCTCTGGCAAATGGTTTATCTGAAGACAACTTCTGTTTCTCGTTCTCTGTCGGGAGTTGCCCTGAAGCCGGCAATGAAAAATGGTCCTTTTCCCGAGTCTCTCTGGAGCTGTTGATTTATGTGGGAACCGTTCTCTGCCCGTGGGGCCGAAGCTGCCCTCCCTGGAGCAAGAGCGGTGGGGGAGGGCTGCAGGCCAACTGGGCACCCCCACACCACTCGCAGTCCGCACTTTTTATGACGTTTATCCCCCGGAGGAAATTTTACAGCCTCTCCCCCAGGAAGCTGATCTCTTTATCGCCCTAAAGTAAACACCATTATCCCAGGTCCATTAACACTGAGGTTTGGGCACCGCAAATAGAGGCCCAAGCGCGAGGAAAGCAAGTCCTGCAAACTCTTTCCGAAAACCGGGAGAAGGCTTCTGGGAAATTATGATTTCGGATTGTCCCCGCCCCCACCCCCTCAAGCTCCTAAAAATATGGAGCGATATATCGCTAGATAAGAGAAAGGTACAGGTCCTGCTCCTCACCGCGGAGGAGAGGAGGCTGGCTAGTGATGAAGGCTGTGACCGTGCGGCTCAGCGGAGGTAAGCGCGAGAGTGAGGTCGAAGGTGGTGCTCGTGGTGCTATTCGAGATTAGGATGGTGACAGTGACAACGGTGCTGACGGTGCCTGGAATGGTGACGACGCCTTTAGTGCTGGTGCTGGGGTCAACGGTGCCAATAACTGCCAGCGATGGGGCTGGGGCTGGTTTCCGGGTTGGTTATCATTTTCTTCTGACCTCCCCCCCGCCCCCCAGCCCAAGATTGCTGAGATCTTTTTAGATTGTAAATTCGGAGGGGACCTTGGAGCGCCTAGGTGACCTCCTCTAGTACCAGACCATTCTATTTCTGCACTCTGCTTTTCCCTTTGGTGCCCCAAGCCCCTCTTCTGTGGGGATGTCGATAGAGGGCTTTCAGCAGATACTCAGGCATTTGTAAAACTCAAGCTGGGATTTTTGGCAGGAGGGTACTCTCCAGTTAAAAAATAAACCAACCCCACCCACTTGGATAAAGAGCACTGTAGATTTTGGCAGGAATTTGACCAGCTTATGCTGCTATTACATTAATTTCTCTTTATTAAATGTTATGTCCATTATATTTATTCCTGAGCCAAGCTAAAAATATCTCCTGCCTACACACTGGTTAGAATGGTCATTTTAAAGAAGGATCAATCCTTTCTCTTCATTCCTCTCTAGTGTCTGGCTCTGACTAGCAACATACTCCAGAAAATTTCCAGCCATCCAAAAGTGTCATCAAATCCACCCCTTAAGTAAATGTTTATATTAAATGATAGACCTTATGCTACAAGGGCAGCTAACCTTTGATGGGGGAGGGGGAGGACTGAATGAGTAAATTTTCCCATTTGTTGGAGCTACTTAATGCTTAGAATCCAGTCCTAGAGTTCATTTCACCGCTCTTGCCAGGTCAGCCAAAGAACACAGAAAATAGAGATCAGCCACCTCCTAAACTCTGAACAATGCCAAAAAGGGTTTACCTAAGGAAGGGTCATGAGAGAGGGGTATAGGGGGAAGGGGAGGCAATCTGGCCTCAGATACTTCCTAACTGCATGACCTTGGGCAAGTCACTCAATCTTATTTGCCTCCGTAAAATGAGCTAGAAAATGAAGTGGCAAACCACTCCAGTCTTTGCCAGGAAAAACCCAAATGGGGGTCATGAAGTGTCAGACGTGATTGAACAACAACAACAAAGAAAGGATACAGAGTAGTATTAAATGTCAGATTAAATTTATCTTTCTATACACTAGTCATTATTCTCTTCCCCCATTAGATTGTGAGCTCCTGAAAGGCAATGGCTATCTTTTGCCTTTTTGTATCCCCAGTGCTTAGCATAGTGCCTGGCACATAGTAGGCTCTTAATAAATGTTTATCAATTGATTGATCAATGATAATCAATAGCTTGGATGATAAAAGAGAGGATGAGTAGTGGAGTTAACATATTCCAGGCATAATGTTGTGCTTTTGGAGGAGAAGCTATTTTATAGGGTATCATAGGGATCTGGAGGTTTGGATTCTAGTCTCAGCTCTGCCAGGAACTCACTTTATGAACCTATCTAGATCACATATTTCACACTTGTAAAATGAGGAAGCTGGACTAGATGATCTCTAAGGTCCCAGCCAGATGATATTCTAGGAGGCCCCATGTTTCCAGAGAATTTGACCTGGCCATACTCAGAAGCAGAGTTGGGGGTCCAGGGCCAATAAAGAGGAGAAAGGGCCCAGGAAGGAGGTCAGCTTCCACATGAACCTGCCAGAGTAGTTGGTATTGCTTAGATCACTAGTGTATTGTGAAAAGAGTAAGAAACCAAGGACTGCCCTTGGCAAAAGGAGTCCTACATAGTGAAATGTGCACTGATATGAAGCCATAGAGATCCTCTATAGAAATGGCCAGAGGAAGATGTGAACATATTACATAGATTATCCTGAAAAACCTAGTTCAAAAAAGATTTTCGGTGAAGATCAGGTGGTGATTAAGGTGAATGAGACTAGAGAAATGTACTTTAGCATGATGTGGAATAAGGGCAGGTCTCTTCCTCTGAATAAAGATATTTGAAATGTCAGCATATATCAGTAGAAATTCCTATTACTATCTGAAAGCAGGGGAAGTAGGAGTCCTTTTCCCTTTCAGAGTAGTCCATGGACCAAAAATGTTGAAGAACTAATCAACCCCACTGTTCAGTCTGTATTAAGAGTAGAAAAAATATGAACGACCCACTTGATTGCTTGGGGAAGCCTTAGGACCAGCCTAGGCATTCCTGGACCTTCAAATTATAGACATTATCTATCCAGGTTCTGCATCTGGTACATTAAAACTGGATCATTCAAAACTTGAGGGTTTAAACAAATTATTCTTTTTTTTACTAAAAACATATTCCAACACCTTCAGATAGAAGCTGTTGAGGAATTTTTTTTAAGCTACAAGGCAAGGAGATTTTTTTAAAGTTGTTTACAAGGAGGCTCCCAAAGGTTTCAAGAACTGCTTGTCAAAGTCCTAGACTGTTTTTATTCTTTTCTTGCCTCAAAAGTCCACAGATGAATCCTAGGATCAATACATATGAGATCAAAGTTAATTCCAATTGCCCCAGATCTGCAATTTAAAAAAAGTACAATCCCTCTTCATATAGCAGATAGTAGGTTCTTTATAAATGCATATTCCCTTCATCTCCTATTCCCCAAATTTGCATGTCTGCAACAGTCCCAACTGATGTTGTAAGAGGGCAAAGTGTTCATTTATGCCTCTCTAATTCCATCAGTTTTCCGTCCCAAGACAGATAACTTAAGTCAAAGCCAAATCACCTGTCCCCCTATCCACCCATCAGCTATTCTGGCCTTAGCCAGGTTTGGCTTAGATCATAGACCTTGGGCAGGGCCAGTTCCAAACTGGCTTTTGGGAAAGAAGGAAAGATGGAGTGGAGACTGGGACCCCTTATGAAATACCATTCAGTCTAATCCTTCAATGGATCAGGGTTCTTATAAATGGGGACACTCTGTACACAGGTGTGGATGATAACTCATCTACATGTCTTACCATAGATCAGTCTTAGTCACATCTTTCCAATGAATCCTAAATAGAAGATTCCCTCCCAAAGCTAAAAACTCTCATTTTGATATTTTACATTTGCCCGGCAACGCTTGAACAATCCATGGCATCCTTGACTCTCCAAACGTGATCATTTCACCTCTTTTCCAGTCAAACAAGAACATCTTTTATACCACTTTTTTTTTTTTTGCAATAAGCCATCTTTGGGTATGTGCTACAGCTTATTTATACCCATCAAATGTTTTCCCATTATGCTTTGGGCCACCTATAATTTCTATTCTTCTAAGATCATGGAGTTTCATGATTTATAGCCATATGTTTGTTACCACTAAGTGAATGGTGATGTGTTAAAAGCTGGCTTTTGTATCAGTGAGCAGCCTGGGATCACTGAAGGCTACTCAGAATTTCCCAATACCAGTACCCATCTGATCTTCCTCTTCCTAATCAGTTTTGGGCCCAGTTCATTGTTTATTCATAGCAGAAGTGGTCTAGGTCACACAAACACAAACACATACACACAGATTCATTGGACTGCCAATCTAACTGCATATTATAATCTAAGCAACATTTATTTTCCTTTTCTTTTTTCATCTGGAAAAATAGCTCTCTCTCTCTCTCTCTCTCTCTCTCTCTCTCTCTCTCTCTCTCTCTTTCTCTCTCTCTCCTCTCTCCATCCTTTGTTTTCTGACATTTTATGATCCACGTTCTTTCCCTCCAACCCACTCTTCCCCCTTCCCCAAGATAGCAGATTATATGTGTTACCATACAATATATATTCATGTGAAAGAAGACATATATTGCTTACACTAGAGAAAAATTCATGGAGAAGAAAAACTGAAGAATGGAATTCTTCAATCTGCATTTAGACTCCATGAATTCCTTTTATGGTAGTGGATTACCTTCTCTGTCTTGAGTACATCTTGGAGTTGTCCTGGGACCTGGGTCAAGCCACTTAACCCTGTTTGCCTCAGTTTCTTCATTTGTAAAATGAGCTGGAGAAGAAAATGGCAAACCACTCCAGTATCTTTGCTGAGAAAACCCCAGATGGGGTCACAAAGAATCAGACAAAACTGAAAACAAATGACTCAACACCATAGGCACGTAATAAATACTTGAATAAATAAAGAAACTGCTGAAATATAGCTGCTATCTTTATCACCTTTCTACCTTCTTCAGGAGTCAAGGAAAGCAAGCAAGAAAAAAGAAATCAGAAAGAATATGGAGTTGAACAATTATGTGATGTTTAATATTTGTAGGTGCTAAGGCTTTCTATTTGAATTTGTGTTTGTAGGTCATCTGCTAGGCAGTTTGGAGTTTTTCATTACCAGAATAATAAAAGAACAGATTATGCCTCACAATAATGATGCTTCTCACTTTAAAGATGAGGAAACTGAGAAGTTTAGTGACTTCCCCAGGTTCACTCAGCTGGTGTGGTGTGAGGGCCAGAATTTGAGTTGTCTGACTCTCAAATGTGCTCTTTCCAGTAAACTGTACTGTTTCCCTAAAAGCATTTCCTCTCACTCAGTCCCCATCATTAACAGGGTTTAAGGGTTCAAGCTGCATTTTATCACATATAATGGTGCATCAAAACAAAACTGGATGAGTAAGCAGAATCATTTCCCTCCTTTCTAGTGCCTCTACGGGCAGTCATCCAATGTATAGGTAGACTTTCTGTGGGCTGATTCTTCAGGTTCAGTGTACTCTATGGGCCTGCACTCATTAAAACTATTATTCATGAATCTTTATTAATGTGTTTGAAATTCAACGGCCAGAAGACGCTATTAGCTCAAAGCAAAGGCATTTACTAGAACAACATGGGCTGATGATTCACAATACAACGTTCCCCTCCCTCTTAAACACGGAGCATGCTCTCCCATAACATATATACCATCTTTGGGGAGAATAATCAAGTATAGAGATTGTACGTGGGGACCAACACAAAGGGAACATATATGGATAGGCAACTCGAAACTCAAACACTACAAGGTTCCAGATGTCTTCTGCGATTACCTCATGCTACTCCTCACTGGAAAAGGGGAGGGTGGAGAATAATCAGAAAGATGGATTTGGAGATAGATTATTCCTTTTTTTATTAAAAAATTTAAAAAATATATTTTTCCATGATTCCATGATTCATTTTCTTTCCCTCCTCCTTCCTAGGGCTGACAAGCAAGTGTTATCACTTGATACCTATTTCCATATTATTCATTTTTGTAAAAAAGGGATAGATTATTTCTAAGCAACACAAACTCTAAAGATATTCAGAAATATTTCTAGGAGCTCCTTTTTTCTGTACATAGTGACAAAGCATTGAAAAAACGAGGAGGGTGTCCCTTAGTTGGGAAATGGCTGAACAAGTTATAGTGTATGAATGTGATGAAATACTATTGTGCTGTAAGGAATGAAGAGAATAGTATCAGAGAAACCCAGTAAGACTAGTATGAACTGATGCAGAGTGAAACGAGTAGAACCAGGACAGCAATTTATACAATAATAAAAATGCTGTAAAGACGAATGTGATGGAATACTATTGTGCTGTAAGGAATGAAGGGAATGGTTTCAGAGAAACCAGATAAAACTAGTATGAATTGATGCAGAGTGAAATGAGTAGAACCAGGACAACAATTTATACAATAACAAAAATATTATAAAGATGAACCATTTTGAAATACTTAGGGACTTTGATTAATACTGTGGCCAACCATGAGCGCCAAGATTCATGATGAGATATATAATCCACCTATTGATAGAGAGGTGATACTCTCAAAGAGTGCAGACTGGTGTATTTTTTCCCCAAAAAAGTCAAATCAAGAACCCATTTCCACACTAGCCATCTTGCAAAAAAATTATATTTGAATCTGCATTTTGAATCCATCATTTTTCTTTCTGGAGATATGTAACATTTTTTTTATCATGAGTTCTTTAGAATTTTCATGAGACATTGTATTGGTCAGAGTTGCAGAGTTTTTCACAGTTGACTGTCCTTATAGTATTGCTGTTACTGAGCACAGTGTTTTCCTGGTTGTACTTACTTCAGTTTTGTATCAGTTCATCTAAAAGTCTTACCAGGTTTTTCTGAAACTATCCCCTTTATCAGTTCCCTAGAACAATAGTATTCCTTCACATTATTTGTTCAGTCATTCCCTAACTTATAAGTATCTGAGCATTCCTTCAGTTTCTAGTTCTTTACCACCACAAAAAGAGTAACTATAAATATTTTTATACATTTAGGTCCTTTTTTCCTCTTTGATTTTCACATGGTATAGACTTAGTATTGTTGTGTCAAATGGTATACACAGATTGAGGTTCAGAAAAAAAAGAATTTGTTTTGCCCGAGTATACATATTTGTGATAGGAATTTTGTTCGTTTTTGTTTCTGAATGGGGGGGACAAGTGGGAATAAAATAAAGCAGATTTTCATTGCTTAAAAATAAAAATAATTTAAAAAATTTAAATTTATTAAAGCATATTTAAAAGTACAAAAAATTTAAAACCTGGGAGTTACTTGCTGCAGGAATTTATAGCTTTTTATATATGTATCAATTTCCCCAGTGGTTAGGCCCTAGAAGAATGATATATATTACATTTATCAATAATACTATTTGATGTTGATGGTACTGATGATACTGGTGTACATGAACAATTCCAGGCATTTTTGCCTTTGAATTTTAGGACCCAATATGGTGTCTTTTTTTTTTTTTTTAATTTTTAAACCCTTAACTTCTGTGTATTGACTTATAGGTGGAAGAGTGGTAAGGATAGGCAATGGGGGTCAAGTGACTTGCCCAGGGCCACAAACTGGGAAGTGTCTGAGGCCGGATTTGAACCTAGGACCTCCTGTCTCTAGGCCTGGCTCTCAATCCACTGAGCTACCCAGCTGCCCCCTCAATATGGTGTCTTATACAGAGTAGGTTTAAAAAAAATTGTGGAATTAAATTGAGTCAAGGTAAGTCAGCTATTTGTTTTATCCTTCTTTGTCAACATATTGTTGGCTGAGTTCTTGGATCCTAGCTGTTTCATAGACTCTATCTGAATACAATTCACTTTCAGTGACACAAACACACACATACATCATCATTATCATCATCACCATCACCATTATTATCATTATAACCCTAGTTTTCTGGGCTCTCTACCCAGATAGCATTGCTATAGAAATGTCAGACTCTACAAACTGTGCCTCCAAATTTGCCATTTCGGTAGTGTCTTTGAACTTGGCTTTGGGAAGTTTCTGGGGGGAGGATAAAGGAAGAGAGGTTAGGTCTTCTATCTTATGCCATGCTAAGAAAGTGCCATTGGCAAGTCAAGTATGGTTACTAGGTAGTGGCACTCAGAATTGATGAGCTATTCACTCCCATATGTTTCCTACTCCTTTAGATGGGGAGCAGACCGAGGGAGAGGAAGAGGTATGACCCCTGCCACCACCCACCAACCCTATGTAGATAAGAACTCTCTGGTGCTATTTCCCAACTGATTGGTTTCCCGGGACCATCTTGTTTTGCCATATATGTCATATGTGCAATTATAAAGAAAACAAATCTAGCGGCCACCAAATCTTTGCCTGGCATGACTAATTCTGGCACTGACAGACATTTGAGAAGAGGTTTTTATCCCTTTAGAGATGGGAGAAACATCCCCGCTTTAGACTGCACTGAGGTGCATATTGGGGGAAAAGAAGCAGCAGACACTGATCCCATTTGGAAATCCCACATGCAAAGGAAATGTAGAAATATCATAGCCTTGGGCAAGTTGACATTTCCATGAATAGGAGAGATGTAAGCAGAGAGGTATAATTTTATATACACACCCCTAGACTTAATCAAGAAAAACCTTTGAGGCAAACATGAGCTGAGCCCAGGCAGGACCAGCCTTCTGTGGGGTGCTCATAGTCCATGACACTGGGGCTTCCACTCATACCGGTTATAGGTGGGGCATCCTGTGCTCTGCTCCACCAGTCATGCCCCACAGCCAAGCTTTTGGAAAGCAGTAATTGTTCGGAAATTTTTCTTGACATTAAGTCTAAATTTGTCTCTTCTGCTATTTTTACCCACTATACCGAGTTTTGCCCTCTAGGGTCAAGCAGAATAAAACTCTTTACTCTTTCACACACACCCCTTCAAATCCTCGCACCATCTAATGAGTCTTCCCTTCTTTAAGCTAATTAACCTGAGAATCTCCACTTGATTCCTCTGTGTCATTATCCTCAGTCCGCATGTGCTCTAGCTTGATAAGGTCCCTCTTAAAACATGGCACTCTTCTAAAACAGGAACACAAATAGGAAAATTTCATGCAAAAAAGATAATAGCAATTTTTTAGAGATATAAATAATTCAGGTAATACCTTTCCCATATCCAGTTGCCTAAATCATTTTTGCCTTTTCCCTTTCCATACAAAGAAGTTGCTTTTCCACTGACTTAATCACCAAAAGTGGATCAGAAATATACTGTATGTGGCCACAGGCAGGCTATTATTTGATGAGGTATAAATTAGCTCCTTGAGAGAATGAAAAAATAGAGCAACTGATTAGAAGATCTCTAAAATTCCTTTCTCCTTCAAAAGAAATGTGGGCAGCACTCAGAGAGAATGAAGAATGATATGGCTCTTTTAAAATCTTTTTTTTTTTAATCAATTTATTGATTCTAGGGAAAAGATTTGAACCCAATTCCTGTCAGGATAAACAGAAGCATGTAGTTAGAGAAAAGGAAATTATAGGCAGTGACGAAGGACTAGAGAAAAGAAAGTTGTAAGAACCTATGTGAAGACAAGAGAACAGAGACTCCAAGAACAGGACATCAATGCAAAGAAAGAGATTGGGACTCTGTGAGTTGGGTTATTTGGACCAATTGAGCACAAAGTCTGTTAGGACTGAAGCTTTCTTGCTGAAACCTTTATGTATAATAGACCTCCAGCCAAAGTCCCATTTTTTCTTTCCTACATGAGTTCCTTCATTGAACCACAAAGCCTTTTCCTCTGGGTAGGAGGTAGGGGGTGTTTATTTACCTTCTTTTGTTGTAAAATTTTTTCAATTTTAATGTAAGTTATGGTAATCACCAGCAATTGCTAGTTACAGCCACTAACTGGCACAATATAAGTCAAGGGTTGTTAGTTAGGAAGTCTTGAGTTCAAATCCAGAATTATTGGCTGAGTGACTTTGGGCAAGTGGCTTAACTTCTATCTCCTTCAGTTTCTTCATCTGTAAAAAGAGGATAATAATAGCACCTACCTCCCATGTGGATGAAATTTATGAGGATAAAACGAGATAATATTTATAAAGAGCTTCGAAAACTTTAAAGTTCTATATAATTAGTTACTATTATTATTATAAATAAAGTTGAAAGGAAGCAATCAAGGTGGGAAATATTCCCAGAAAAGGAGGTAGAGATAGATTTAACACAGAGGCATTTTTGACATAAGTGCTGTCCCAGGCTGAGGGCTGACAAAAATAGAGACTTATATGTTCTTTGGTTCTACTTTACAGAGTGGAGAAAGATCATTTACATTGGGAAAACTCATCTGGCAACCACTCAATAGAAGAAGCACCATCTCCTTTAATACACAGAGTATTTCGAGGTCATGTGAGAAACAAGATGGCAGAGTAAGCATTTTCTCACATCCCTAAAACCTTTCCACAACAGAAATGATGTGCCAGAGATAAAGCAACTTCAGCTGTTTCCATGATCCAGACACCCAGAATCCAAAAGAAGACTTTAAAAATCCCCCCAAACCCAGGAATTGATGATCACTGACTCTGAGTTCATTCAGTACCCTTCCCATACCTCCCACATTATAGGGATCAAAAGTGAACTAACAGACCCAAGGACACAACACAGATTTATATCAAAATCCATCACTATGCCCTGATCCCTTCTCCCTCTTTCCAGTGCTGTATAGACCCCAGCTCTAGGATATGGAAATTGACTTGAGACTTCATAGCCCTTACTGCTCTTCTTCCTTGAAACCAAAACACAGTATTGATTCTTATATGGAAGGTAAGGGAAAGTAAAAGAAAGAAGGAAAGAAAGGAAGGAAGGAAGGAAGAAAGAAAGAAGGAAGGAAAGGAAGGAAGGAAGGAAGGAAGGAAGAAAGAAAGAAAGAAAGAAAGAAAGAAAGAAAGAAAGAAAGAAAGAAAGAAAGAAAGAA
>NC_058131.1:650338025-650388551 GCF_016433145.1 Gracilinanus agilis | reverse complement strand
AGAAAGAAAGAAAGAAAGAAAGAAAGAAAGAAAGAAAAGAAGGAAGGAAGGAAGGAAGGAAGGAAGGAAGAAAGAAAGAAAGGAAGGAAGGAGGGAAGGAAGAGGAGGAAGGAAGGATGGAAGGAAGAGGAGGAAGGAAGGAACAAAGGAACAAAGGAAGAGAAGGAACGAAGGAAGAAAAGAAAGCATGAAATTAAGCTGAAGAAATTTGAATTGTGAGTAGCAAAAGTTTGACTAGAGAAACATGATTGTATTAGTCCAGGAATGACTAATGCTGATCTTAATTAATAAATCTCAAAATTAATTTTATTTTGTTATTTATTTTTTAAACCCTTACCTTCCATCTTGGAATCAATACTGTGTATCCAAGGCAGAAGAGTGGTAAGGGTGGGCAATGGAGGTGAAGTGACTTGCCCAGGGTCACACAGTTGGGAAGTATCTGAGACCAGATTTGAACCTAGGAACTCCCATCTCTAGGCCTGGCTCTTGATCCACTGAGCTACCCAGATGCTCCCTCAAAATTAATTCAAAAATTCAAAACCAACCAACTTGTCTTTTCCCCTTACCTGTAAATTCTTTTGCCTAAGAATCAAAATAGAGAGAGGAAAAGATTTTTTTCTGCACATTAGTCAGATGGCTAATATATGTGTTATCTAAATATAAAACCATGGACCTTCTAAAATCCTGTTGGACTTAATTCAGCCCTTCTCTGAGTTATTATATGTGTTGCCTGGACCATACAATTCAGCATTTCCCTATATGATGTCTTATATATATATGTATATATATATTTAATGTAAGATTTAAGTTAATATCAACAACTCCAAATATTATATTTTATAAGATTTATTAGTAATCATTTGAAGTAGAAGAAATAAAAAAATAGAAGTACAAAGCTTAAGCATGACCAAATGAACAAACTTTCTTGCCAAGCTCTCCCCTCAGCCTCCACAACCACGTTCTGGGAAGAAAAGAGAGAGAAATGCGGTCACACCAAAATATATCCTCCCTAGGATATATTCACGTAGCGTAAACACGCAAATGGGATGCTGAGTAAGAGAGTCCTGGGGAGCAAATTCTATCCACACATTAAGATCTATCACAACCATGTGACCGAAAAGTCAAGCCAAAAGTAAGATAATGGAAGTTCTGTGACCTACGGAGTTGTCAAGTCAACAAGCACTTATTAAAGATTTTCTCTGGACCAGGCACAGGGCTAAGAGTTTATTACTTCATCAGAGAGTATCCATTATTAGTCAGAAGGTAGTCAAAGACTTTCTTCCAATGTAGAATCATAGAACTATAGAATTGGAAGGATCGTCTATTATAACCTCTTATCCTCTTCTACCATATCTTTAACAGAAGACATCCAGACTTTCCTTGAATATTTTCAGGGACGAGGAGATCATTACTTTCCAAAGCAGCTCATTCCGTTGTTGGAAATTCTTCTTAGTTCCAGTTTATATTCTTCCCAAATCTGCCTGTTGAAACTTTTAATAATGGATTAAAGGATCATTTATATTGCCTCTTTGACATAACAACCATTCAGCTCTCATGCTTACCCTCAGCTTTTTAAATTTTATTTTCTGGATCACTAGATGTCAAAACGTGGTCCAGGGATCTCTGGGGATATTCAAGACTCTTTCAGGGATCTATTAGGATAAAACTATTTTCATAATCATATTCATATGTTTTAATTTCAAATATGGTAAATATCAATATATAAAGCCTACATAAGCCTTACTGAGCTCATTTTCCTCACCTGTAAAATAGGATAACTTATTCTTGTGGTACTTATCTTAAATTCGTATTGTAAGGTTTAATTGCTGTAAAGACTTTGTAACGATAAATAGATTATATCAAGGTGAGTTATTACTGGTAATAAATTTAAACAAACTATATGTAATATACATACGTCAAAAGATCTTTTAAAATGTAATCTCAATTATCTATGTTAAGGGATGGAATAGGGTAGATAATTTTTTAAAAATTATATTTGGCTTTAGAATGTATTTTATGAGTTTTCCTCTTTTCTACTGAGGCTAATAAAATTAGCTTGTAGTTACAGAACACACACACTCAGTAACAGAGGAGGAAACCGTGGAGAAATGGCTTGGATTACAAGGAGTTTTATAACCTCAGAGACAACCCACAAGGCGAAGAATCCACACAAGGCTCAATGAGGGTTGACTGTAGGTAAGAGCTACTGATCCTCCTATGTTCTATGTGAAATCTTAAACATATATGCACAAGACCAGGTCAAGAGGCAGGGAGGCTGGGGTGCGGGAGAAGGGGTACAGATGGAGAGCTAAAAAAACAGGTTGGTCAGTTTCCTTGAAGACTGGAGAAGCAATGGCCCAAGTTTCCTAATCATCTGTTAAACTCGGAGTTACCAGTCATTATAATATAGTGTAGTCTCTCCATTTCTCTAGTTCTTTTTTCTTATTAACAAAAGTAATAGTAAACAATCATCATAGCTAAGACTTTGAAAAATATTTTATATTTGTTAAATATCTATCTGTGTAATTTACTAGTTAATAATAATGATGATGATGATGATGATGATGATAAGAATAAGAATAATAATAATAATAAGAAGAAGAAGGGGGCAGATAGGTGGTTCGATGGATTGAGAGCCAGGCTTTGAGAGAGGAAGCCTTGGGTTCAAATCTGGTCTCAGAGATTTCCTAGCAGTGTGACTGTGGGCAAGTCATTTAATCTCCATTGCCTAACTCTTACCCCTCTTCTGCCTTGGAACCAATACAAGGTATCGATTCTAAGATGGAAGATAAGGATTAAAAATAATAATAACAGAGAAAAGAGAACATTGTCTACATCAACAGCATTATTACTCGAAGAATAACTGAATGACTACACTATCCTGAGTAATAGGAATGTTCAACTCAAGTATGAGGGATTTATGAAGGAAAATACATGGAGAGATGGAAGTTATTGTGTGGTTGTACATAGATATTGATATCAATTGTGAGCCTTCTCTAATGCAGGGTTGGGAGGGAGGGAAACAACTTTGAATTTAAAGCATAACAAAAATTGAATAATAACAACTAATCAACTAATATTCAAAGTGTCTGAAAGTTTGCAAAGCAATATATATGTGTAAATACATTCCCACACATATGTGTGGGTCTACCATCTCATTGGAGCTTCAGATAACATCCCCATTTTATGAGGAGGAATTCGGATCTCAGAGAGGTTAAGTCTCCAATATTGGGCATCCAGGCTCTCATGTCATTTTCACATGCTGCCCTCAATGCCTCTTGGTTTACCCCAATTTCCCTTGAACTTGACCTGTCAATTTGACTGGTGTAGGACGAACTTTGTGATCCTATTCTTGAATATAATAGATTTCCCCAGAGGTGTGAGAGCAGACACACATTGCTGGCTTAACAGGTATCCTTCACTTTAGAGACATAATGTGGGAGACGGGGACAGCTAGGTGGCTCAGTGGATTGAAAACCAGGGCTAGAGATGGGAAACCTGAAGTTCAAATCTGGCCTCAAATTCTTCCTAGCTGTGTGATCCTGGGCAAGTCACATAACCCCTGTTGCCTAGCCCTTACTGCTCTTCTGCCTTGGAGCCAATACACAGTATTGATTCTAAGAGATGGAAGGTAAGGGTTTAAAAAAAATCACAATGGAGGGCTGTATGTAAAACAGCAAAAAGAAACAAGAAAATCCCAGGGTGCTTTCAGAATTCTCCCCTTTCTGTATCTTCCTCTATTTTTAGCACCCCTAAGCTTCACTGCTTTTCTATTCCTGTTCAGTATTTTAATAAAGTGAATCATGCAAAAGCTTAGGAGATTTCATTTGTTGTCCCTTCTTGGAGCATTTGTGTTTGGAAAAGAGGGCCCCAAGGAAAGGGCGATGCTTAGACCAAAGAATGAATTTATAATAGTGGACTATCAGACTTCTGTGGAGGAGTGGAGACACTTTGTTGGTGACAAATAAATCACTCTGCCTTCTCCAAATGGGTGGTGAAGGAAAGCCTCCATTTAGCAAAGGGGATGGGAAAAAAAGATGAGTACAAGTCAGATCATTATGAAAAAAGGTTGGACAATGATGGTTGATGATTAATTGGAAGTGGGGGGCAAGAAGGAAGGGTAAAAGATGATTTCAGTGGATAAGTGGGAGAAGAGTAGTGATAATAAGAGAAATAGGGAATTCCAAAGGGTTTTGATTTTGCAAAGATGTCTAGGGAAGAAGGATTTTGGAACTGTGATTTCAGTCATATAGAGAACTCCCAAGGAAAAGCAACTTCCTCTTAGTGAAAGTTGGTATATGCTCTACAACTTACATTCTTAGGAAGTTTCTCAGGGCATTGAGAAATGAAATGACTTCCTCTGGGTCTCAAAGGCATTATGTGCCAGAAGCAGGACTTGAACTCAGTCCTTCTTGATTTCAAGTACAGCTCTGTATCTAACTACTATATTACACAATCTTTGATGAATTTTACTTTAGGCAAATTGAATTTGAAGCAGTGTCAGGACATCCAGGGTCTTTGGGATCAGAGGACTGACATTCTAGACCTGAGAGGTGCCCTCCAACAGGTTATTGTTAAAGCTTTGGGATTAGATGAGACTGAGGGAGGAAAAACAGAAAAGGGCACAAAATGGGCTTTGTGGCATACATATTTAAGGGCTAAAGGGAGGAAGTAGAGTTAGCAAAGGAGACAGATAGAGAGTAGTTAAGAAAGTAGGAAGAGAACCAGGGCTGTATTGTAGCTCAAAAATCCATCGGAAAGGAAGAAGTGAGAAATTAACAGTACTGGATGCTACAGAAGACTCCAGCAACATCAGCACCAAAAAACCCCAAAATCATTGTATATGGAAATGAAGAGGTCATTGGTGATCTCAGAAAGAATTGTTAAAAGAGAGTCATTGAAATCAAATCCATATTTCTAATTCAGCTCTTGCTAAAACAAATAAATACCAAACACCACAATCTTAGAATTCTTATGTGTGTGCTGAAACCACAAATCCCACCATATCATTAAAGCAAATCTGTCTGGACTGTTTTCTACCTTTTCTTAACCTCCGGTTGCATGTTGCTATTTTGTAACTTTTTTTTTCTCTTCCAAATTGCCTTTGAAATCAGATTTAACTGGTTAAAAATGGCAGGTGGTAGGTAGAAATAAGAGGTAGGTCTTGAGAAGAAAGGAGAAGAGGAAGTCATAATCAAATGGTGTGATTTATAGCCCTTTGAGATGACCCTGTTCTCAGAGAATCCCTGAGTAATAATGGTTTAATGTGTTGCCCTCCCAGATATAAGTTTTTAGCAGGGACCTTTCATGTCTTCACCCGAAGGAATAAGTAATGTGGGAAATTCCAGAGCAGTGCTAGGGTTAATGGGGAAGATATTTTTGGGCTGGATGACTCCTCAAATCCTACTACTTAAGTCTCATCTATCCTTCTTCCTTTTTACACAAGCTACTTGAGAAGAGACGAAACTTTTACCAAATCCACTTTTTCCTGATATAAGTAATTAGAGAGGTTTTGTGTTGGCCAAAACATAGTACTCAAGCCAGGACTGCTTTTGTTATTGTTTTTTTTCTGTCAGATAAATATAATAAAGGCGGGAAAGTGGAACAGAAGATTGGAGGGCTCTTCACTTAGCCTATGTTTTTACTTGACTTTATTTGTATGCCAACCAGGCAGGATCTTGGGGAGAGGCAGGTTTAACAATCCCCCCCTCTAATGAACACTGGTCTAATTAGTTTACATACTATTATTAAATGTCTTTTGTTTTTAACTAAAGTTTCCTCTGGCTAGCTGTTGAAAGTAAAAACATCGATGGGGGCTCATGAGTGATGTTTTTAAAATTTTCTACTGACCCACAGAATGTTTCCATTTTGGGCCAAGCTTTTTTTTTTTTCTTCACACGAGCGTTCAGGAATGGGGTTATCATTCTTAGGCAATATATTTAAGATGTTTATTAACCATACCATGGAAAGGCTGATATTCAGCTAGAATACATCATTTTTTTCAGGTTGTTGTTATTCCCCTTGTCTCTTTAGGGACTCAAATAGTACCATAAAGACTGAGGAGTCTCAACTCCTGGTGGGTTTTTACATTTAGCAACCGGGGAACTAGATTAGCAGTTCTAGCCATAGTCTCCTGGTCCAATTAAGTCTCAAGGATGGTTTTATTGCCTTTTTAGGGAAAGCTAGCCTGACCTAC
Source organism: Gracilinanus agilis (assembly GCF_016433145.1). NCBI lineage: Eukaryota > Metazoa > Chordata > Mammalia > Didelphimorphia > Didelphidae > Gracilinanus > Gracilinanus agilis. The sequence continues at coordinate 650,382,355 of NC_058131.1, read as the reverse complement.
AGGGAAGAGTTGTTGCTCCTACTATCTCCTTGAGCTTGGGATAGCTTTTCTGGTGGTCCACATATACTATACTTATATATAAACATCCACTGCCCTCAGAATACAATCTATTTTCTCTGTCCAACAAAGAAATCACTCTATTTCAAGATCTATAACACCATCCAGTCCATGAGTCCATGTACACTCAGCTAAAGGATGCCAAGTCTTGCCCTTGTGCCCTTGTGATGACCTTTATACAACGTTCCCTGGGCAATAGGAAAAAATTGCTTACTGTGGAGCCTTGCCACTTCCAGAGAATTAGTCAGCAGTCTGGAACTCTGCGTGTGTGTGTGTGTGTGTGTGTGTGTGTGTGTGTGTGTGTGTGTGTGTGACCCTGACCACTTCTGGTTTTTTCTCCCTTCTTGTCCTTTCCCTCTCCCCACCCACCTTTCCCTTCTGGTGTTGGACTGGTCTTAGGCAATCATTGAAAGGGTGACAGCAAGGTGTGATGGATGGATGGAGTAGCTGCAGGAGTGGCAGAACCGTTGGTCAGTAACCTAGGGCTGTGTTTATAAGAAGGAAGAGGCTGTTTCCTGGAGCGAACATAATGCAGCTCTAAAAAAGGCAGGGGAAATACATCATGTAAAAAGAGCACAACCCTGGGCGGGTCACTGGGGATCTGAGTACCAGAGAAAACCCTCCAGGTCAAGGTGCCTTTGACAGAAGCTTTTTTATAGGCCATTTGCGTGAGGGTTCGCTGCTGTTTCTCTCTCCGGCTGACAGCAACTCAAGGTCCCATCAGGGATCTGGAAGAATCTAATCTTAGTTGTTGCTTTCCAGCTTTTCTCCTTTGGCCCTGCATATTTAGAAAAGAAGTAACAAACTTAGATTGTTGGCTAAAAGCTCTCAAAATGACAATTTCTCCAGTTGACTCCTGCTTTGCTGAGAACAGATGAAGTGGTCATCTGCTGCTGCCCCTTTTGTCTCGCCTTTTCCATGGCCCAGACAAAAGGAAATTTAGATGGGCTTCTCAACAGCTGTTCCAGGAGCAAGAGTAGGGTTTATTGAGAAGAATTCTCATTTTGTAATTAGGACCTTGGTTTGTATACTACCTGGCTGATTTGGGGAAAGTCACTTAAACTGTCTGAGTTGTGGTTTCCTCGTTTAAACTGAGAAATTGGTCTAGATGTCTCGTAAGGTTCTTTTCAACTTTGATACTATAATCCTGAGATATTTATTTTCCTGAGTATAGCAGTGCCTCAGTTTATCTCAAGGATTCTTTCAATGCCAATTTTCTTTCTAAAATTTTATTATTTTTTTATCCTTAAAAAATTTTCAATTAACAAATATTTATCTCCCCACCTCAGACAAAAAAAAAGATACATAACAAACACCTAGAAACCACTTAATAAATGTTTCTTGATTGATTGACTGGTTGATTGTGACCTTGAGATGAGGGGTTTGACATAAGTGTGTCCTATCATTATGTATGGGGTATTTAGGGAAAACTAGTCCCTCTGGTGTGAAAGACTAGCTGAGCCTCTTCTCAGAGCTGCTCATTCTCCTTCGATGTCCATCTGCCACCACCTGTGGCAAGTGCAATAGCCACACCCCAATAAACCATCTCAGCAGGCAGGCTAAACAAGACTGAGAGTAACCGACAGGTCTCAGACCTGTCACTGAGCTGGGGAGGGGGTCTTCTATCCCAAGCATTTGAAGATTTTCTCTAGCCGAGTGAGCAGATGAGAACAAGTTGTGCCAATAAGCCATGAAGGCAGCTGAAGCAGTTGCTGTGGTTAGACATGGAAGAAGCCAAGGTCACCACTGCAGCCTGGGGCATCACCGGTCACCTTGACTTGTCTTGCCTTTGGATTTAGATGACTCTGGAAGACAGAGTAAGGCTGAGGACTTTGCACAACTCCAGCCCATTTCAATGTGATTTATGCACAAGGCTCTGGTCTTTTGGATATGAAGAACAATCACCCACACTGTTGTGGGACAGGGATGTCATATTGCTCTTCTATATGTCTGGACTAGGAGGCCCAGAAAATGAGCCTTGTTTTATTGGATCAAGGACTGGTTGGAGCAGAATAGCTCCTGGTATAAATACAAAGAATGTGTTGCTTAGAAGTTTCTCAGACCAAATCTCTACTCAAGCTTACTGGCATATTACAGATAGAACATAGACTTCTTGGTAGGAAGGCAAAGCCAAGAGTGCTTCTTCACAGCCAGGAGGGTACAGACTTAGGGCTCTCTTGGGTCCAAAAGAGGATAGACTTCAATGGTGAATTTTTATTTTATATTTTATTTAAGTTAGTATTTTATTTGTCAATCATCTTTCTTTGTATCCCATGTGCTCAACACAGTGTCTGGAATGTGGTAAGTTCTGAATAAATGGTTGATGACCTAATTCGTTATGCCTACTCCCATCTCCCTTCATGCCTCTCTAGAATTCCCAAACACTGGAATAGTGTGACTTTGGAATGTCACATCCTCGAGTATTGTTTGCCCTTCATTTTCAAAGAGGGCCAATGATTTCATGGGGTGATATCTTGACTTGTGAATGAATTGGATGTAAATGAGACAAGAGTTGCTCAAAGTCATTGGTCTCACATTCTCTTCCAGAGTTATTTAAGTCCAAGACAAAAATCAGGACAACTGGGGGTAGTCTGGTGGCTCAGTGGATTGAGAGCCAGACCTAGAGACAGTCATGGTTCATGGGTTCAAATCCGGTCTCAGACATTTCTTAGTTTTGTGACCCTGGGCAAGTCACTTAACCCCCATTTCTAGTTCTGCCCTAGTTCTGACCACTCTTCTGTCTTGGAACCAATACACAGTATTGATTCCAAGATGGAAGGCAAGGGTTTAAAAAAAATCAGGACAATTGGCAATGGCCCAAGATACAATATATAACCTTGGTATCTTCCATGTCTGGCCAACCCCTAAGTGCTCCACAGTGCCTGCTCCAGCTGCCTTCATGGCTAGTGGAACAATGTTCTTATCCTCCCCTTCTGTAGGAGGAAATTTTCAAGACGTATATCAAAGGTCCAAGCAGATCAGACTCTAATAATTGCCTGTTGTTTCTTTGTGTCGTGTATGTGTATATATATATGACATGTTCTAACCAAGTAGGTAAGGATTAAAAAAAAACACACCTTTTTCCTGCTAGGCCAAACACTTTTGAGTTGATTATGGATCTCATTTAATTTTTAAATTTTCATTACTTATTTTTTAATATTTTTCCATGTTTCCATGATTCATTTTCTTTCCCTTCCCCCTTCCCTCCCTCCTCCAGGATCCAATAAGCACTTTATGGATCTCATTTAAGAAACTAAGAAATAAGGGGGCAGTTGGGTAGTTCAGTAGATTGAGAGCCAGGCCTAGAGACGGGAGGTCCTAGGTTCAAATCTGGCCTCAGACACTTCCTAGCTGTGTGACCCTGGGCAAGTCACTTGACCCCTATTGCCTACCCCTACCACTCTTCCACCTATGAGCCAATACACAGTATTGGCTCCAAGAAGGAAGGTAAGGGTTTAAAAAAAAGAAACTAAGAAATATTCTTTGATGGGAAGAAATCAGTATGGTTCACAAAGAAGGAACAACCAGAGAATCTCAGCATCTTTAGGGAATGTTTCTTCTATATGGACACTGTGCTGGACATTCTCTTTAGTAGTAGCTAGGTGGTAGTGGATAGAGCTTCGGGTTTCAAGTCAGAGAAATCTGAGCTTGAGTCTGGCCTCAGACACTTTTCTAGTTTTGTAACCCTGGGCAATCCACTTAGTCTCTATCTGCCTTAGTTTTCTCTTCTTGAAAAAGAGGATAATAAGAGCACCTACCTCATAAGGATATTGTGATGATCAGGTAGAATGTTTATAAAGTATGTGGCACAGTGCCTAGAATTGAATAGAAGATTTAAAAATGCTTGTTTCCTTCCCTTTCCCTTTTTTCTCCTTTTTTTTAAACCCTTAACTTCTGTGTATTGGCTCCTTGGTGGAAGAGTGGTAAGGGTGGGCAATGGGGGTCAAGTGACTTGCCCAGGGTCACACAGCTGGGAAGTGTTTGAGGCCGGATTTGAACCTAGGACCTCTTGTCTCTAGGCCTGACTCTCAATCTACTGAGCTACCCAGCTGCCCCACCTTTTCCCTTTGACAAGTTTGTCTCTCCAAGTGTCATCCTATGAAGTTATCTCTATTGGCTCATCTTTTAAGGAATTACAAATGCTTTTTTTTTTTTAAACCCTTGTACTTCGGTGTATTGTCTCATAGGTGGAAGATTGGTAAGGGTGGGCAATGGGGGTCAAGTGACTTGCCCAGGGTCACACAGCTGGGAAGTGGCTTTGGCCGGGTTTGAACCTAGGACCTCCTGTCTCTAGGCCTGACTCTCACTCCACTGAGCTACCCAGCTGCCCCCTACAAATGCTTTTTAACCTATATATATATAAGAGACACTTTACTGGAAGAAAGCCTGTATGGTAGAATTTTTATCTTTTGAATTAAATGAATTTTATAGACAAAAGAATCGTAAGTACAGTAGGATCCTGTATTCTCCACATCTTTCAGTCAATTGGGTGACTATAAAGACGTGATTTGCTATGGGATATCATTTTCAAAAACCTTCCTGTTCCCCTCCCACATATTTACTACAGATGCTCTTGGTTCCTGTGTAAACTATCTCAGGAAGATTTTATAGAGATGAGAAAACAGAATTTTCAGTAGCAATGGGTCATTTCTCAATAATTTATTTTCAATAATAATAATTAAGGGCAGCAACATGGCAGCAATATTGTTCAAGTATTGGGCTTGAAGTCAGAAAAAACTGGGTTCCAATTCTGACTCTGACACTTGGCTGAGTGACCCTAGGCAAGGGCTAGAAATAGAGAGTAAATCTATGATTGAATTGGTATAAGGAGTTCCTAGGGGAGGAAATTCCCTCCACTGACAACAGAAATTAGCACCTTCTCTGGAACCCATTATTTTAGAGAGTAGCTCCAAAAACTGAGACATCAAGTACTCAAAATCATACAACCAGTTTGTGTTAAAGCAGAACCTGAATCCACATCTTTTTGGCTTCAAGGCTGGTTCTCTAACTACTATGTTCTCTTACTACAATGTCACAAAAGCTACTTATATTTCCTGAGCATTAGGCAACTCTAATACTTATCTACTAAATTATAGAGTGTAATCTGCTTCATGGAGTGTGTTCCCACTGAAGAAATCAGAGATCCTTGATACATTAACATAGTAAAGCCCACGACTCTTTGCAAGCATTTGGTAACCTTACTTCTTTAAGACAATTAATCATCCAACATCCTCAGAATCTGTGTAAGGTTTTACAGTGCTATCTCCAGGAAAGACTTCCTCTGTGTGTACTTTGTCTAAATCAGCTGATCTTCCTTCTTTGTTTTCTTTTGTGCTATTTCTATTTCTTTACACAGCACATGGGGTAATGTAATATAATAATCCAATTATGGTAGTTTCACTGTCATGTCACTGATAGAGAAAGATTTCTTTAAATGGAAATCTTGATAGACCTTTTCTATTTTTCCATTTATTTGTTGTTCTTCCATCTTCATTCTCAAAGCCTCTGGGAGGGATCTGGCTTGATTGGTTGGGTCTCTTCCCAAGTTTTTGCAAACTTTTTTTTTCTTCCATTGCTTCTCATAGTTTTGTTTTGGGTTATGTGTGTGTGGCTTAATACTACTCATAATCTTCCACTATTTTCCTTTGTGATATTTTACAGATGAGTTAATATTCTAAATCAAACTTTCCTTAAAATATCTCTACCATGGAAATCAAGTGTTTGCTGGTAGAGGCAATTTGAAACTTCTTATTTTGGTCTTCTTGTGATTTGATTTGTGTCAGTTAAACTTCCTCAGAAAATGGTAATACACTGTACTGATGTTTGTTCTTTTATCCATTTCCCACTTTTTCAGTAGCAATAGCTTATTTAAATAGGTTAGGTAAAAGTTGCCTCAAATATATAATCATGAATTCTCCGACTTATCCTTTTTTCTGACTTGGAATTTTTCCCTAGGAAGTCAGTGGTTTACTTTGCACTGATGACTTGGAAATGTCTTCAGTAACAAGTTCTTTATTTTCTGTTAAAATATTATCAATTTTACTTTCTGTTTTGTCATTTTGTGTCTATTATATTTAATACTTCCTGATTCTATTCTTGAAAAAAGGTTTTCATGATCTATAAGAATGAGGTCTCTTTCTTCTATATTGTTTAGTATATTTTTAAATGGAATTTCTATTTCTAACTCTTGCTGCTGGACTCTATTGGTAATATATAGAAATGCTGATGTTTTTCTTCTGTGTTTCTTCTCCCAGAGTTCTTCCTCTGAATGTGGATAACGTTCTCTCTCATAAGTCCCTCAGAATTGCCCTGAATCCATTGCATTGCTGCTACTAGAGAAATCCATTACATTGTATTGTGCCACAGTGTATCCATCTCTGTGTACAATGTTCTTCTGGCTTTGCTCCTTTCGCTCTGCATCAGTTCCTGGAGGTCTTTCCAGTTCACATGGAATTCCTCCAGTTTATTATTCCTTTGAGCACGATAGTATTCCATCACCAACAGATTCCACATTTTGTTCAGCCATTCCTCAATTTAAGGGCATCCCCTCATTTTCCATTTTTTTTGCTACCACAAAGAGTGCAGCTATAAATATTTTTGTACAAGTCTTTTTCTTATTATCTCTTTGGGGTACACACCCAGCAGTGTGTTGTGAGGAAGATTACTTAGTTATTATTTAGGAGACCTAACAGGAAGGGATTGAGAATTCCAAATGGAATGGGGAAGCAGGAAGTATGCCTGGCTCTCTCTGAGACGGACTCCATGGTGGTTGGGACAAGTTGCAACTGACCCTAGGAGACCTCAGATTTCCAGAGATCCTGAAGAAAGACTGTCATCTACTTGTGGGAGATTTTGGTAGAGACTATTAATCCCAACCTGAGTTTTAGGTTAACTTGGGCTGGGTTAGCTCCCAGAATCTACCCACCTGAAAGAGCACTGCTAGTGGTCCTGGAGGAGCTGGAACATCGCTGGAGTGAGTCTGGACTCTGCTGTGAGGATACCCACTTCAGTCCTGCTATTCTCTGGGCCCTGTCTGGCTTAGGTCTCAGATGAGTGTAGATAAGTCCCTCCCCTGACTCTGTGGTTTGCCCTTAGTCTGAAAGTGTAGAAACCCCTATTCCCATCCTTTACCATAGTTTCCTTAATTAAAATTGTTATAAATTCTTGCCATTTGCCTGCTAGTTTCCATAGGCCCCTTGTCTAGAAGGTGCAGGGTGACAGTCAAGCTTAACTGCCATTTCTGTCAACGGTTATTCCCCTTATAGTTAAACCTGGTTCCCTGGCTCGTAAAGTCTTACCCGTTGTTCTTTCCTGTCTCCTATCCACCCCACTGAGCCCACATTTTATATTTAAGTTAACACCCCTGGTTTTCCCCCATAATAAGTGGTATGGCTGGATCAAAAGGCAGACAGCCTTTTTGAAGCCCTTTGGGCATAGTTCCAAATTGCCATCCAGAATGGCTGGATCAATTCACAACTCCATCAGCAAAGCATTAATGTCCCAATTTTGTGTGTGGATTTATTTTGTATCCTGCAACTTTACTAAAGTTATTAATTATTTCAATAAGTTTTTTTAGAAATGAGTTTTCTTCATAGTCAAGTTGTCCCTCTTATTTCTTACTCCTAAGCCATGTTTCAGGCATACTTTTTGACTATCCCTAAATCCACTTCTTCATTAATGTCACTAAGAACTAAAGTACAAATTAATTTAGAGTGTCTTATTAAGTTCTTCATAGAATATTTCTACCTCTGCAACAAATGTTAGACTAGCTGCAGTTTTCATTACACTGGTCTTTTTTTGCAAATAGTTACTACAAGCTCTGTCCTCTGAAATGATGTTTCTTGTTAACTTTGGATGTGCAACACAACCAGATAGGCTAATAGCTTTGTTTGCTTCTTCAAAGAGAAATTTTAAGCCACTTTCCAGTTGATTACTTTTTTTCCCCTTCTGCTTTAACTTATAGTGAAAATGTCACAATTGAGGTAATTTGGCTCCTCCAACACACTGTCCACTCATTGGTCATTGGATGAGGATAACACATTTAGAATAACAATGGCTAAGTTAAAGCTGATAGTCCAAATTTTGTATGATTCTTGGTACCTCTAGGGGGTGTACCTGTGCCTCCTGAAAATATCTCTAATGGAATATTGTATGCCTCTTTGGACTATCCTATTTGACTGACAGTCTGTTCCCTAGGCTGGGCTCTAGCCTCTGCTGGCATTGGGTTACTGGCTGAAAGGGAGGGAGTTTCATTCTCCAACATTCTTCTTCCATATTTCAGTCTATATTACTCTCCATTTGAGGGACTTTATTTTATTCAGTAATTCTTGGTAAGATATAAAGAGTTTAGTAACCAGTTTCCAAGTGTCCCATTTTCCAAGGATCTCTTTGGGGACATGGAAAGGCTGCTGAGTTTCAGGGAGCTTATCCAACACATCAGTTTCATTGTCCTCCTTTTTCACACCTATCCCAATATTTTACATCCTCCACAGTATGCACAGAATTGTGTACAGTGCTTTCAGTGGTTCATGGTATACTATGCTCACAGTGCATAGGCTCTCTAAAATCAATAGTTTTTAGTGAGATTCTATAACTGTTAGGAGCTGTCGTAACCACTGATTCAAGCCATCATTCTGTTAGTTCAGGTTTGATGTTGGGACAAAATGAGGCACTCGTAGGCCACCGAATATTTAACAAAAGGAAGTTTACATAGAAATACACATAGAGAGGATATTCGACAAGGAGACAGTAGTACTTATCTCCCCTTAGACTCTTTCTCTCTATATGGAAACAAGTCTGGTCATAGGGACAGAATATGGCGATGTACATGGTCTTGAGAAATCCATTGTCTAATGTACAGTCAGTCCTGGTAGCCTAGGAAAACAATGCTGGTGCAGATTACCTAGAACACCCTCACCCTCTCCTCCAAACCAGTCATACTGAGAGAATTCTTTAAAATGTGTCTATTGAGGACAAATTAAGGGTTCTGTCTTGGAGACAATAATAAACCATCCTTATGGATCATTTATTGTCATTACTCAAGTCTGGGAACAGCTGGAAGTAGCTCACTTCCAGGATATTTGATTCAATTCCTCCAAGATAGCCAATAAGCATTTTCATCAGAAACATTTATGACAACAACAACAAAACCTGATAATGACACATCTAGGGCTCAGATCTAGGTGTTATAGCAAAGAAACAAATCATAATATCAATCCGTGGGTAGGTGAAGCTTCTTCACTGAATGAATCAATGACAAAGCACATATTAAAAACTTAATATGTGCAAAACACTGGACTAAATTTTGGGGATACAAATGGAAGACAGCTCCTTTAAGGAGCAGAGCCAGTGGTCTTGTCAAGTGAGGGCTCCTGACCCTTAGGAGCAGTTGGTCAGTAGGTGCTATTGATGGTGAAGAGGATGATGGTCCATCTCCACCTTAGTTACTCCCTTGGATAATGGCTACAGGGAATTGAAGACTCCTCTTAGCTTTGGCTTTCCTTTAGAGTCTCTGAGTTCCTCTTCAGCCTTGGAACTTGATATGATTCAGGAACTCTGCAGTATTTGATCCAAGAAATCTCGGATACTGTTGGTTCTGCCACCATCATTCTGTCCTGGCTCCAGCTTATGATCCCTGGCTCTCCATCCACAGAGCCACCTAGCTGCTCCCACCCATCCTTCCCCAAGCAGTTTTCTGATTCCAAATGCAATACATCCTTAAATCCAGCTGGCCTCTGCATTGACAGCTAGTATACCCACTTGCAACCAAGCCAACCCATTTGCAAATTGACTAATCTCTACACATGGGCTAAAACTAAGAATTTCAGTTGCTTCCATTTTGCTGATCTGCCTTGCCTTTTCAACTGGATCTTGACTCCTCCAAATTGCTTCAAGGCAAAGATTGTGTTTATTTTTACATTGGGCATGCCGCCTGTAGATGCTTAATAAATATTTGCAGACTGATTGGCTGTAGTTCATCAGCCTCAAGTTGTCAGGCCCTCATATACAACATCGATTTAATGCTTGACTCAACTCTGCACATCAAGTGTCCATAGCGAAACCCTCTTGCAGAAGCACCAGAGCTTGTTAGCAGGACCCAAAGAAAAAATATCAGATTTCACTTACCAGCAATACCCTTTCTCTCCTTTGTCCCACAGCCGTGCACACCACCTTTTCCCAGGATACACCTCCCAGCATTTCGTGATTTACGAAGGGCTTGTATATCATTATGTAATCACAGCAGCCTTCTGGGATTCACACACGACCAGTATTATTGTCTTCATTTAATAGATTTAGAAAGTGAACACCAGAGAGGATAAATGACTCACCCAATGTCAAATGATTCAATCAAGAGCAGAGCTGAGACTAGGACTCATGATTCCAAGGTAGGTTAGCTCAAAATGTTTTTGCTTTGCAACATTAAATTGTAAAACTTATAGAAAAAATGGGATATTAGCAAAAAGTGTAGAGTGGATGGTAGGAGTGAGAGGAGCACAGCTAAGACGGTGTAGCAGATAGTGTAAGGATAGAGGGATAAAAACCATCTGACTATCTATACTATCTATCTATCTATCTATCTATCTATCTATCTATCTATCTATCTATCTATCTATTTATCTATCTATCTATATCTATCTATATCTATCTATCTATCTATCTATCTATCTATCTATCTATCTATCTATCTATCTATATCTATATCTATATCTATATCTATATCTATATCTATATCTATATCTATATATATGAATAATCAACTAAACTTAATTGTCTAAACAAGCTGGTGAGAATGGACTCACATGTGGTCTGAGTCCTTTCCCAAGCCTGGAGTTGGCTTCTTGGGTAAAAACCCAAAGTCCCAGATGTTAGCCAAATCACTGCAGGGAAATCCAGATCTCCTCCTAGGTATTTTCCAAGCCCAAACTCTCCAAGTTTCTCCATGGAAACTAATCAGGTTATAGGAGCTGATGGAGTAGATGTTCTCCCTTCCAGCTCAGAGACAGGACAGTTGTGTAATGGCAGTTAACTCCCAAACTTCCTGTGCAATACCTTCTCCTTCTAGAATCTTTTCCCAGGGTTTGTGGCTAAATTCTCCTATCTCCCTTTTAGACAACATTTGCATTTTCCCTTTTCCGTTATCCCTCTAGCCTTACAATATGAGCATGAGGGGTCCCACGCAGACCTAGTTTAGAGAAAGAGCAGCCAATCTTTCATTGCCTTACATATTGGTATACCTTGGTCAGAACAGCCCATTTTTTATGAGAGACACTGTGCAATAGGTGGAATGAGGGGAACTGAAGAGAAAGCAAGACCCCAAAGCACCTGAAGTATCTTTGCTGTGTTAGTCCAAGATGTTTCCCTTCTGACTCTTCAGAGTGACTGCATATGGCCCTGGTTATTGTTGTACCCCTCAGAAAAATGGATTCAGGACATCTTATGGTAAATCTTATGGTACTCAACTATTTGGTACAGTCCATGAGCCTGTGCTGTTCTGGAACCAGGATATAGATGACATATCCTACAAATTCAACCAGAGAATCAAGCTTCTTATCCTCCATGACAGCTCAGTCCTCTGTTGCTGGGGAAGACTGCTGGGTGTTCATATTATTTTTGTGACAAAACATAGGATTCCACACAATTTTTAAAAAATGATAAAGACCCAAGTACAACAAAATCAGAATGAATCTAAGTGCAACAATGCATAACATTTTATAGTTATAATAAAAGGAATCCTTAGAAAACATGTGATTGCTTTTAAAAAAAAACCCTTTTCCTTCTGTCTTAGAATCAATACTAAGTCAGGGCAGCAGGGTGGCTCAGTGGATTGAGAGTCAGGCCTAGAGATGGGAAATCCTAGGTTCAAATCTGGCCTCAGACACTTCCAAGCTGTGTGACCCTGGGCAAGTCACTTAATACCCATTGCCTACCCTTACCAGTCTTCTGCCTTGGAACCAATACACAATATTGATTCTAAGACAGAAGGTAAGGGTTAAAAAAAAGAATCAATACTAAGTATCAGTTCCAAGGCAGAAGAGTGACAAAGGCCAAGCAATGGGGAATTAAGTGACTTGCCCAGGGTCAGACAGCTAGGAAGTTTCTGAGGCCATATTTAAACCCAGGACCTCCTCTCTTTAGGCCTGACTCTCAATCCACTGAGTTACTTAGATTCTTCAACTATGTTCTTTTAAATGTAATGCCTACAGTAGCTTTGCTCTTAATTTTTTCAGTTGGTCAGTGAAAATGGAGAAATTCTAGTGGTCACATAACTCATGGCTCAGTGGCTGGCAAGTTTTGTATTATAAAATTTTGTATCTATAAGATACTATCTAGAATACTTATCTAGAAGGCTGACCTCTGAAAAGTAATATATTTATCTCATTATGGTCCCTAGCCAGAGTTTACTCTGGAAAATCTATAAATATAGTTTGTATCTAGGTTCCTAAAAATGTGGATAACAGTATCCCTAACTCCTATAGACACTCAAGCTAATACATGAATCCTGGGTAGAAGAGCACTTTTATTTGACCTCGCAGAAAACATGAAAGACACAAAAGACTCGTAGGAGCCCATGGAGAGATCCTGAGAACACACCTACAACTTACAGGAAGTCTAAAATGTTGTGTGTTTTTGCATTCAGGCTCATTCTGACTTTGTTGTACTTAGATCTTTGTTATTTTAAAGAATCATGTTGGATCCCATTCTTTGTCACAAGAATGATGACATATGACAAAATTTAGGAAGGTTAAATAATTTGTTGAGAGTCTCACAACTGTTGAGTGACTGAGGCAGGATTTGAACTTAGGTCTTGCTGAGTAAAGGTTTCTATCCACTGTGCTACCTCATTTCTTGTAAAAAACCCTTCTCTTCCAAAGTATTCCAAACAATATTCCTCTCTGCCTTCCATAGAGGTCCAAATTCTATCCAAAAGGTAAAAGAATGTTGCAGCTGATGGACAGGAAATCTTGCTGTAAGACTTGTACTGTCTCAAAATTTTCTGTCATAGTGGGTAGCAAAGTGCAAATTTTCTACTCCTCCATACTATGCCTTTAATCCTTTCACTACTCCTTCAAATGCAGGGCCACATAGATGATCCTTTTCTTCCTCCATGAGGAATGCTTCTCAGGAAATCTCAGTGTGTAGATTATTGGTCAGATAGCAATAGGTGTCCTCTTGCGGCAAATTCCAAGACTGGTGCTGCTCTCCCTCTCTATCCCTCCCCCCTCTCCAATCCCCCAGTTCTCACAAAAATCATAGATCTAGAGCTGGAACAGACCATAGAGGCCATTGAGTCCAATACCTTTATTTCATAGCTGAAAAAAATGAGGGCTTAAGAGGTTAAGATGACATGGGTAGTAAGCATCGGAAGGAGATGTGATTATGGAGCCACCAAATCTCCTGTCTCTGGCCCTATGGCCAGATTCTTGGATCATGCTCCCTAGGAGGATTCCTTTTCCCAGCCCTGGTTCCCAGTGCTTCTCCATGACTGCTCTGACCACTGCCATTTCTTAGCCGGGGGAAGTCGTTTTCAGGAACTGTTCTCTTGAGCCACATAGGCTTGTCCATGCAGTAGTCATTTGCTTCTGCCTCATGGCATCAAATAACTAAATTTTGTTCAAGGAAACTATACAGGCATAGGTTTCCAACTCCTCAGGACCCAGATGCACTATTAGTCCCTTGGCTCTTTCAGGATCTTAAAGGCAAAAAAGTGTTCAAAAATAACCAAATGGATCTGGCAGCTAACTTTTAGGCCAGCACAATATCAACATGTAAGATTAAAATTAATATCCAATAACTCCAAGTATTACATTGTATAAGATTAATTAATAATCACTTGAAGTAGAGGAAATTTAAAAAAAGTAAGAGCCTGAGTAAAGAGAAGTTTTTTTGACCTGTTAGTGGGAGAAGAGAGAGTGAGGGCAGGGTTACTGAAACTTTATCTCCAAAACTAAGGACGTAATGTGAGGATGAAAGTGGGATTCTGGGAAATGGAGTCCTGGGGTACAAATTCTAATTACACAATTATATCTTTTTTTTCATGACCACTGCTGTATCTAATGGATGCAACTAGGAAAGATTTCCCAGTGATCAACCTGCTTGTGACAAAGTAGAAGATTCAACATGATCTTTAAAATAAATCAGTGATTCCCAAAGTGGGCACCACCGCCCCCTGGTAGATGCTGCAGTGATCCAGGGAGGCGGTGATGGCCACAGGTGCATTTGGGGGCCATGAATAACTGTAAGGGGGTGGTGATAGTATGTGACAGGGGGCGCTAAGTAATATTTTTTCTGGAAAGGGGGCGGTAGGCCAAAAAAGTTTGGGAACCACTGAAAAAAATGATAAAGATCCAACCTTTAAAAAATTACAAAGAAGTTGACTGCATGAATGATGAATGTTTGTTACATGACAATTGTTTCTAGTTTTCTTTTTGTATTGAATCTAAGAAATGAAGAGCCTTTCCCCATGGGGCAATGTTCAGTTTTCTTACTATTTTTTTGCTTTTCCTAATTATGCCACATTCAACATATCTTCTGCCATTTAATCTTGTGTTCTGTAGTTATTTTGAAAGTAACAAGCTGACTTCATGTAATAGCTTAGCAAGCATCCCATTTTGTGGGAATTTTTGGAAGACCTCTTTCAAAGAAAAACTAGGAGAGGGGGCAGCTGGGTGGCTCAGTGGATTGAGAACCAGGCTCCAGGACAGGAGGTCCTGGGTTCAAATGTGACCTCAGACACTTCCTAGCTATGTGACCCTGGGCAAGTCACTTAAAACCCATTGCCTAGTCCTTACTGCTCTTCTACCTTAGAACCAATACACAGTATTGATTCTAAGATGGAAGGTAAGGGTTTTTATCAAAACAACAACAACAACAAAAACTAGGAGGGACAATAGCTATTGAGTATTGGCAGTTCCTTTCCAATAGGTCCTTAGCAGTAGATTTCTAAAGCCACATATTCCCCCTAGAATTCAGTCATATGCTTGAATTATTTCCTTTTTCAAAAGAGTAAATTTAGGTTAAGTAAAAAAGGGCCCCTCAAATTGGGTGGGTGCCAAAGAGAGATCAGGAACAACACTGTCAGAAGAAAAATGAAGATTCTTCCATGGGGTTAATGACAAGTTCTTTCTTGGCTCACTGCTTTAATTCTTACCCTACTTGCTCATATTTGATCATTTGTCATGGCACTCTTATTCCTGCAATACTGCCTGCTAGTCCTCTAGGTCTGCGGTATCTTCATCACCAATTGATATCTGTTGGGTGACCACAGTCAATAAATGTAAGGGATTGGAAGACTGGCATTATAGAATTTGGCATATACTGAATTTCGGTGACTTTTGAATAAAGTGAGATTAGTATTAAAGTTGATATGAGGGTGATTGGTGGAAGGGATAGGACTCTGTTCTGCCATTTAGAATTTTCTGACCAAGAACATTTGTACCCTTGTTCTTCTAAAAGAAAACTAATCTGGAGATTCTGCTCTAACATTTGTGGAACTGAAGGAATGTTCAAATAGAATTCTTCCTCCCACAATGATACTTTATTATATTGTAATAAGTGCTGGAATGTGTTTTCTTCCTCTTTTCTTTTCTTTTCTTTTCTTTTCTTTTCTTTTCTTTTCTTTTCTTCCTATATGAGTGACTGGGGGAAAGTTATGTGTGAAAGAGATTGAAGAAGAGAAAGAAAAAAAGAAGGGCACACATATGAAAATAGTGGAAAGAAGGGAAGAAGCGGAGATCTCCAGAAGATTTTACCTTTATATTGCTCAGAAGAAGTAAAAGGGAAATAATACTCATTCAATCAATAATTGCTCATGTAGCAAGATGAGGGAGTGATGGTTAAGCTAGTCAAAATATAACACTAACTAACAGTAAGTATGTACAATAATGACAATAATGTGACATTGGGAATGCAAGTGGATGGCTCATGCTGCTTCATTATAAAATTTTTTTCCGAAACCTTTATGTTCTGTCTTGGAATCACTACTAAGTAGATCCAAAGTAGAAGAGTAGTAAGGGACAGGCAACTGGGGTTAAGAGAGTTACCCAGGGTCATGCAGCTAGAAAGTGACTGAGGTCATTTTAAAGCCAGGACTTCCCATTTCTAGACCTGCTTCTCAATTTATTGAGCCACTGGGATATTCCCAGGCTGCTTCATTTAAAAATTTTTTTTGCTCCTTCATTTTTATGCCATTAAAAAGACTCTTTGGAGCTTAGCCTCTACAGAGCTCTGGGCAGGTTGACTGATTTATAATCAATCAATTAAAAGGAATTTTCTGGTCCCTAATTAGATAGTCGTTTGGGGCCATTGGCACCAGGAGAAAAGCAGGAAAAAAGAA
The DNA here is from genome assembly GCF_016433145.1 of Gracilinanus agilis. Taxonomy (NCBI): domain Eukaryota; kingdom Metazoa; phylum Chordata; class Mammalia; order Didelphimorphia; family Didelphidae; genus Gracilinanus; species Gracilinanus agilis. The sequence continues at coordinate 650,365,965 of NC_058131.1, read as the reverse complement.
TTGATTTAATCTTAGCCTGAGGCCTTCTTCTATCATTTATTAGTTGCCTAGCTGGATATGGAGGCTCATCTCTTTGTCAGGAAGAGGTTTTCTGGCCCCCTGTACCCCAGTAGATGGTAGCAGAGAGCAGCTGATGACACAGGAGACTAGAAGACTAGTAGATGACTACAGAGAAAATTTGGTGACCACAGCATAAGAAGAGACAACTAACAAAGATGTAGGAATCAGGTATCCCTGTAACATCCATGATCTTAAGTTGGGTTAAGGCTGCCTTACAGAATTCCATAGTGCCCCCCAGAACTCCAAGAGAGGAGGTAGTTGGGGCAGTTAAGAAACTGGGTATAAAAAGCCAAGACACCCAACTTGCAAGGAGACTTTGGACACTGCTTTTGGGGTTCAAGGGAGGCTGGGAAGAAGTGTAGCATTGCTTTTTGTTAGCTCATCTCTGACCTCAGGGAGCAGAGTGTTACTTTGCTAGTTTACTCCATAGAGACTATACCAGGCTGAGTGCACTGGGAGATATTACCTTACTTACAAGATCTCAACTATCTTCAATCAAGTTTACCTTCACCATCTTGAACTTAGTAACTTTGGATTAGAAAAGTTAGTTAGTGAGTGAGATAAATTCACGTTCCCCTTTGGGGAAAGTGAAGCCAACAAGTTTATTGGAGAATTTAGATAGCTTACCTCCTCCTCATTCCTAAAATCCATCTCCCCTTTCCCTGCTTTCCTGAAGTTAATAAATCCCTTTTCTAGTTGAATTTAAGAGCCTGTGTGAGGTTATATCAAGTTATACTTACCACCAACATACATAACTTAGGCAAAAACTTCATCTAAGCAAGCGCTGGGACAGCTGTTGGTCAGAGAGCAGTTCTGCTGATTGAGAATACAACTTGAACCTTGTCTCTATCTCAGGGTTTAGGGAATAATCTTTAAACAGTGGAAGTTGCTAATCTCAGGGGGATCAATTCCTATCTCTCAACCAACTTAGCCCTGAATTAGTCAAGCCTGTTCAGTCTCCATTACTAGACCTAAAGGGGATTCAGTTAACAGTTAATTCCTTCTAAGTAACTGTTTCAAGAGGGGGGAAGGAGAAGAATTCTATCTACTCCTACCCCTCCCCTCTGGGAGGATAGCAGCATCCTGCTTGCTCTGACTCCATTACCAACCAATGCAAATCTGAGTCAATTCAACAGTTTCTTAAGATCATGGATGTTACGACCTCATATCCAAAAGGAAGAAACACAATGATATCACCAGAAGATACTGGGAGCTCAGGAGTCACAGGCATCTTTACTCTCCGCTGTCACTCTGTTGCTGGTGCTGCCCTTGGCAGCTGTATTTCTTCACTTCTCTTGCATTTCTGTTGTTTGGGGTGTTCAAGAAGCAAATAACCTCTGGTTCTGGTTTTCTTTCTAAACATATTTCAAACTTTTTATTATTCAATATCCATCTTTTTTCCTGTATAGGGAAGCACAGATTTGTAGGACTCCTGAGCTCCGTTGCTCTTCTGAATACATTATTCCATTCCTTCCTGTGTTTTCTAGTGGGTGCAGAATAATCTTGTATTATTCAAATAACTTTTCCTTTGTATTTTTACATGTGTTCCTAAATGTGTGCTTTTCATTCATATTTCCTGGCCACACAGGGATCTGGAGTATGTCCCTTCATACATGCTCAATGGCCATACATTTTCCCTCCATGTGCATTCTCCCCAACTAGTGGTGTGGTAATCTATAGGAAAGTATACCCCTGGAATCTTTTCTTGTCGATTTATTTGCTATGCTAAATATCATTCTGCTTTGAATTAATATGTGCTCTGGTTGATTTTTTTTTTATTTCTCTGGTTGATTGATAAAAGTAAACATAAAAGTGGGTACTCAAAGGTTATGGTTTTGATTGACTGCTGACCCAAAGAGGGTCTTGAATTTATGAGAGGTTTTTTGGGAACCCATGTCTGAAAAGGTCATTTCATTCTATACCCACCTTATCTGAGAAGCTAGATTGACTGGCTTAAAAAAACCCACCAAAATCCTAACCTTCCATCTTGGAGTCAACACTGTATATTGGTTCCAAGGCAGAAGAGTGGTAAGAGCTAGGCAATGGAGATCAAGTGACTTGCCCAGCATTACCCAGGTAGGAAGTGTCTTAGGCCAGATTCGAACCCAGGACTTCCCATGTCTAGGCCTGGCTCTCAATCCACTGAGTCACCTAGTTCCTCCCCTGATTGGCTTTTAAGCTATAAGTGTCACAAGGAGAGAGAACAAGAATGTCACCCCATATTTTCTCTTTTTATCAAGGAAAAATAGGTCAAGGCTAGATTTATGGGCAAATAGGAACTCTTTCAGAGGAATTCCAGTATATAAGATTGTAAATTACTCTAGGGTTTTATGTACAACATTTGTATTCTGAACAATTTACTTAATATTTTATATCTACTTAAAGGTGCTAAAGTAGTGTTAGGTCTTTTCAATGGCTTCCTTATCACATTTCAGCCTTATTCCCCAAACCAACAGTGCTTTATATGGTTCTGCTTTCATTTTTATATAGTAGCACTTAAACAATTAGGAAATTTAGTCCCTCCTCACTCCCTGTCCCCATGACACAATACACCAGAATACATTCCCCATCCACTGGGTCCACTGTCTTCCATGATACTTCAAGAAGCCACTGTCCAGATTCCATTACTGAAGTCCCAGGAGATATTTGCTTTAATGAACAATGGACAAATATAAAGGCAGCAGGGAGAAGCACAAAAACATAAAAATTGTCCTTGATGTCAAGGAACTTAATTTCCTTGATATGTACATCTATAAGGAAAGATAAAGTGATTTTTTCAGGAAGATTTTAACCACTAAAAGGATAAGGAAAACCTTTAGAAGGAAGGTGAAGATTCTAAGATAGGAATCTTAGGAAGGAAGATAAAGATTCTAAGAGATAAAGGTGAGGAGTGGGTGCATTCTAGGGGTAGAGGATAGTTTGTATAAATGCAGGGAGTTAAGAAATGAAATGCTGAGCTTGAGGAAGAAGTAATAATCTGGTTTTCCTGGAAATTAGAATGCATTGTGGGGAATAATGAAGGTTAGGACTGGAAAGGCAGACGGAAGTTAGACTATGGAAAGCCTTAAGTAACAGATTGAGGAGTTTGTATTTTATCCTAGGATAGAGAATCACTGAAAATTTTAGACCAGGGAAGTGAAATGGTCAGCTTTATGGAGAAGAAAGATTATTTCTTTTCGTTTCTTTTTATTATCATGCAAAACACACTTCCATATTTGTTGATGTTGTAAGAACAACTCATACATAACCAAAATCCCTAAATAAAGCCATAAATACACTGATGTGAAAGACAACTGCAACAGTTCTTTCTCTGGAGGTGAATAGCATTCCCCATCATAAGTCTTTCAGGACTGTCGCAGATCATGGTATGGCTGAGAGTAGCCACATTTTCACAAATAATCATCATTCAATATTGCTATTACCCACCCTAGTGCAAATATCAATAATATGGAAATAGGTCTAGATCAATGATACATGTAAAACCCAGTGGAATTGTGCTTTGGCTACAGGAGGGGGGTGGGAGGAAGGGAGGGAACGAACATGAATCATATAACCATGGAAAAATTTTCTTAATTAATCAATAAAAAATATAGAAAAATATTGCTATTACTATGTACAATATTCTCCCAGTTCTGCTTATTTTCACTCTGCATCAGTTCCTGCCAATCTTTCTAGGTTTTTCTGAAATCATCTTGCTTATCGTTTTTTTTTTTTTAAACCCTTACCCTCTGTCTTAAGATCAATACTGTGTATTGGTTCCAAGGCAGAACAGTATGGGCAATTGGTTAAGTGACTTGCCCAGGGAAGTATCTGAGGCCATATTTGAACTCAGGACCTCCCACCTCTGAGCCTGACTCTCAATTCACTGAGTCACCTAGCTGACCCCTCTGTTTATTATTTCTTATGGCACAATAGTATTCCATTACCAGTATCTACCATGATTTGTTCAGCCATTTCCTGATTGATGGACATCCCCTCAATTTCCAGTTCTTTGCTGCTACAAAAAGAGCTGCTATAAATATTTTTATACAAGTAGGTCCTTTCCCATATTTAATTATCTTTTTAGGATGCAGACCTAGTAGTAGTATTACTAGATCAAAGGATATACACAGTTTTATAACCCTTTAGGCAGAGAAAGATTATTTCTTCAGTTATATGGAAAATGGATTAAAGATAGGAGAGTGTGGAAACGGGAAAACCAATTAGTAAATTATCTCAGTGGTTCAGAAGATGAGTGATGGAGGCTTGAACAAGAGTGGTGGCCATGTGAGTAGAAAAGAGGGGAAGGATAACTTATGATGTAATTGAAGTAGAGACAATGAGAACTTACAAATGAACAGGTGCATTAGGGTGAGGGAGAGGAGAGAGTCAAGAACATCTCTGAGTTAAGACTTCGGTATGTAGGAGGACAGTAATACTCCAAAAGAACTAGAGAAATTTAGAGAAGGGACAAGTTCATGGGGGAAATCACAATTTCCATATTGTATATACTGAGTTTATAATGCCAATGGAATAACTGATAACTAGCAAGCAGTTGATGAAATAGGACTGGGGATGAGTAAAGAAATTGTGTCTAGATATATAGATCTGGGAGTCATTTGATCATCGAACCCAATGGACGCTTATGATATAATGAAGGAAGAGAGTAGAAATAAGAAAAAAAATGGATCTGGGACAGAACCTCAAGGGACGTGAATGCTTAAAGGGTAGGTAATTGACAAGCAAAGAAAGTTGAAAAATGGTGGACAGATGTAGAAGAACCAGAAGAGTAATGCCAAGAAAGTCCAGGGCAAGAGAGAATATCTAGAAGAGGGTGGGGGAAAGTAATCAGTGATTTCAAACAGTGCAAAGAGGTCAAGGCTAAGGAGGGGAGATAGTTGTGGAGAGAGCAGTTTTTGCAGAGTGGTGGAGTTAGACATTTGATTGTAAAAGGTCAAGAACTGAGTGGGTCACAAGGAAGTAGAGAGTTTTTGTTAGGATGTCGACAGTGAAAAGGAGGGAAGATAAATAATGGTAACTTAAGGGGATGGCAGAACCAAGGCAGATTTGAATTCAGGAAGATGTGTCTTCCTGACTCCAAGCTCAGCACTCTGACCATTGTGCTACCTAGTTGCTTATAATAACTTATAAGGAAGTTATAAATATTTTAACAATGAATGTCTAGGGATGATTCAGGAAGAATTCCTTCCATCCACCCCCCCATCTCCCCACCCCCACCCACGTGGAATGCCTTCCTTCATCCATTTTGCCTATTCACATCCTATCTTTCAAATTTGTCCAATCATATCTCCCACTTCTGCTATGAAGTCTTCAGTGACTATTCTAGCCCATACCAATATTTTCTTTCTCTGAGCTCCTAAGGCACTTACACTCAGTACCTATGTTTATCCTGTTATTTATTGATTTCTTTTATTTTTCCATCTTCATTCCTGAATATATCCCTTTATCTTCCCTTGCCCACCAAGCCATACCTTACCACAGAGATAAAAAGAGAAAGAAAAAAAAGCAGCAAAACCATCTAAATACACCAAAATACCATTTAAAAATATATGCAATATTCCTCCCATAGTCCCCCACCTCTGTGAAGAAGAGAGGGAGCTATATTTTCTCCTTTTTTTGCTGGGTTCCATTATTATAATTACACAACTTTCAGTTTTGATTTTTATTTTTTCTACATATTTTTGTAGCTACTAGTACCATACAGTTTGGCACCTAATTGGTTCATTTGTATTAAATTTATTTTAAGGTTGCTTAACTTGGGGTCCACAGATGCCCAAAGGGGGTGTGGATAGGCTTAGAAAGAGGAAAAATTACTTATTTATTTTGCTACAATTTTCCTTTTTAATCATATATATTTTATTTTAGGCATTTTTTAAACCCTTATCTTTTGTCTTAGAATCAATACTAAGTATTGGTTCCAAGGCAAAAGAGCAATAAGGGCTAGACAATTGGGGTTAAGTGACTTGCCCAGGGTCACACAGCAAGGAAGTATCTGAGATTAGATTTGAAGCCAGGTCTTCCCATCTCTGGGTCTGGCTCTTTAACCACTTAGCCACCTAGCTGCCCCTACTTTATGCTCTTCTGAGAGGCTATAGCAGTGATGGTGAACCTTTTAGAGGGGTGGGTGATGTGAGAAATGTCCTTAGGCACCTACAGAGAGGGGAAGGGGAGCAACCTAGCTCCTCATCCCTCTGGTTCTCTAGTAATGAATTCTGTGCTAGCGTGCATGCCTACAGGGAGGGCTCTGAGTGCCCCCTTTGGCATACATGCTATAGGTTCACCTCCATAGGTCTATAGGCTTCACCAGACCTCCAAAGAAGTCTATGACACAACTAAGTTTAGAAATCCCTGAACTAGAGTGTGAGCTTTCTGAGGGGCAGACACATTTCTGTATACCCCCAGGTATCTCACTTTACCAGGCAAAGTGGAAATGCCCAATATATATATCCTTGTGGATTGATTGATGAAACTTTTTTTTTACTTCCCTCCTTCCTATGAGCTCCCAACCCAAAGAAGTTCTTCCTACTTGTCATTAACCATGAATTCACGAATGCACGCTCGTGCACATGCACACACACACACACACACACACACACACACACACACACACACACACTTTTATACAGATCGGCTTGGGAGTTATTGTCTGAAGAGGATCTATTTGTCCATGACATTTTTGCTTGGAAGTAAAAGAGGGTCTGTTTTCTAGCAGTGCAGCCTACCAGAGGCACTATTCCCTGAAGGGCTGGAGAGAGGGGGGTGTTCCTGAGACATGGCGGAGTGAGGACATGATTCTACTTGTTTGCCATGGAGGTTTTTGAAGCTAGAGAAAGATGTTATTTTTAAAAAATTAAGTAGAGAAAATCTCTCTCCTTTGGCTGAGTGACATTTCATGCCTATTCACATCTTTATGTCAATCTCTGAAAAAGAAGAAGAGATAAAGGAGCGTCTTTTCTTCCTAGACAAAAGGCAAGAACTGGGTGTTTCCCAAGTGAGAGTCCGCAGTGCGATGAGTGAAGCATTGGGAATGAGCCTGAGTCACATGCAGGCTAAGGATGGGTGGTCAAAGCTCTCACCTGCACTCTCAAAGCCAGAATGGGTTCCTCTCCCATCATTACACACACCTGTGTGTGTGGCAGCCAGGCCCACATTCCCTGCAGCTGGAAATGGGACCCGGGACTACCTTCAGCTCTTTCTCAAGTCACTTGGAGCCTTACTAAGTGGAGATCCAGCAGTCGGTTGTTTGCTTCCCCTTCTCCCCCCATTTTTTTGTTTTTGGTTGAGATCTGTTTTTCCATTTTTTAAAAAAATACTTAACTTCTGTCTTAGAATTGATACTTCGTAAGCAATCCCAAGGCAGAAGAGTGATAAGGTCAAAGCAATCAGGATTAAGTGACTTGCACAGGGTCATACAGGTGGGAGGTATCTGAGGCCAGATTTGAACTCCCAAGTCCAGGACTGCTGCTCCATCCACGAGCCACCTAGCTGCCCCATGTTATTTCATTTCATTTCTTTTTTTAATTAATTTGTAAAAGTTCATTTATTTAAGAATATTTTTCCAAGATTACATGATTCATGTTCTTTCCTTCCCGATTTCATTTCTTAAGAGAAAGCCTGGTATGGAAACTCAGCTAGGTAGTACACTAGATAAAGCATTGTGAGTGATCTAGAATCAAGAAGACCTGAATTCAAATGTGGCTTCAGACATTTACTGGCTACATGGCCCTGGGCAAGTCAGCCAGCTTCTATCTGCCTCAGTTTCCTCAACTGTAAAATGATGATAATAATGGCACACATCTCACAGAGTTGTCATGAAGATCAAATGAGATATTTGTGAATGGCTTAGTACATTCCTGGTACATAGTAGTTATTAAATACTCATTTCCTCCCTCTATCCACTGTTGCCCATCAGCAACTCATTTGTAACAAAGCACTATTGGGGTTGGATGGGGGTAGCTAGGTAGATAGGGCAGCAAAATTGTCATAGATAAATAGATCCTCTTCAGACAATAATTCCCAACCCACTCTGTATAAAAGTGTGTGTGTGCATTCATGGTTAATGAGTCAGGAAGTCTTGGACTCAAATTTGACCTCAGATGTTTCCTAATTGTGTGATCCTGGACAAGTCACTCAACCCCATTTGCCTAGCCCTTGCCCTTCTGCTTTTGAGTTGCTACTAAGACAGAAAGTAAGGTTTTTAAGAGAAAAAAAATTATAGACATGGATTTAGAAGGAATTCATAATCATCTAGTCCAATCTATGTGACCATGTACAGAGTTTTACTTAACCCCTTTGAGTCTCTGTTTCCTCATCTACAAAATGAGAAGATAGGACTAAGTGCCCTCTGAGGACCTTTTCAACTTTAAATTGACCATCCTAAGGCAGTGATGATAAACCTTTTAGAGACTGAGTGCCCAAACTACAACCTTTATACTGCATGAGTTGCCCCCTTGCCTCAGACAGGGAGGGAGGAAAGGCTCCTATTGGGATGCTGGACAGAAGCACAGGTCATGTCAGAAATGTCCTCATGTGTGCATGGAGAGGGGAAGGGAAACAGTTCCTTCTGGCACGCATGCCATAGGTTTGCTAGCACAGTCCTATGGCCTCACAGATAAGGCAGCTGAAACATAGAGAAGTTATCTGCCTTGCCCAAGGTTATATAGGTTGTCTGAGGCAATGAGAAGTTAAATAACGTGCCCAGGGTTAAACAGTATACAGAAGAGGCAGAACTTGACCAAAGTTCAAAGTCTTGATTCTATGGTTAGCCTTTCATTCACTTACTCCAGACTGTTTCTCTGGAGACCCAGTGTACCATTGGGGGAAAAAAAGCCAGACTTCATCCTCTCTTTTCCCCTCTTTCTTTAATCACTTTAGGGATATAAACCTAGTTAATAGTATCACTAAGTCAAAGAATATGCACCATTTAATAGCATTTGGATCATTGTTCTAAATTGCTTTCCAGAAACTCACAGTTCTACAAATGATGAATTAATATACCCGCTTTCCCACAGTCCTGCCAGGATTCGTCATTTTCCATTTTTGTCAACTTTGCAACTATGGTAGGTAGTAGAAGAACTTCAGATTTATTTGAATTTCCATTTCTCACATTACTAATGATTTAGAATTTTTGTCATATAGTTATTGATAGCTTGCATTTCTTCCTTTGACTCAATCAATTGCAAAATGGCTCTATTTCTTACTAAGCTGAATCCATTTCCTACATATCTTAGAAATGAAACCTTAATAAGAGAAACTTGCTACAAAGATTTCCCTCTCCTCTAATTTTCCTTCTCTTCTAATTTCAGCTGCTCTGGTATTGTTTGCATAAATCTCATTTCTATTTTCTAAATTGGTTTGAATTCACTTATTCCTTCGACCATCATTTACTGAACACTTACTATGGAAAAGGTATTGTGCAATAGCTTGTTCCTACCACAAAGATGAATTAAAATGCCTACCCAAAAGGACCTTAGAAAATATCACAGAGAGAATTTTACAGATTCATCAGCTCCTTCTCTCCTCTTTATTTATTGCCGTTCTCTAGCAAAGCCCCATTATGATTTTGCTTTGCAACCTGGTTCTCAAACTGGTATCTGAAAAACTGGAAAGGTGCCCCGAGAGAATCAAGGGAAGAATGTACACAGCACATGCCCTCTTGAACAGGTCACATAACTCAAATATCTAAGGTGGAATCAAAAGTCTTTTAATGCCTCAAAATTTCAAGAGTGGCTGCTAATAGAATTTTAAATGATTCATCCGTATATTGATTCATCCTTCCAACAGACATTTTTTTAAAGCATCTGCCATGTTTAGGATGCTATTCAGTTTTGCAATGCTTATTTATTTCTTGATGGGTTTCCAATCCTTTGGGTTTCCAAATTTGCTCTTAATTTTCCTTTTAGTAATTATTACAAAAATGAATATGGATATAGGATTTGAGTGATAATATATGTATAACCCAGTGAAATTTCTTTTTCACTCTGGCAGAGGGGAGCGAAGAGGGAAGGGAGACAAGAAGAATCATGTAACCATGGAAAAAAAATAAAAAATACTGAAAAAACCCAATAATTTATTATGAAATTTTTTTCCTTTTAGGTTTCACTGCAAGCAGACAGAAGTGATGGTGAGAGAGTTAATATGGTAATAATATGGTAGCAGAGTCTTAAACTTTTCTGCAAAAAAATGAATATATGAGAATTACTTATGGTATATGAATGCCATGAAATATTACTGTGCTATGAAACAATGACTATGATGAATAAATAGCATGTATGAACTGATACCAAGTGAAAGAAAACAAGTCAAGAAAATAGCATGTACAACTACAATGTTATAAATTGTAGCACTACGCAATAACTGAATCTGATGTTGCAAATTTATAAAGAACAAATATGGCCCCAAAGAAACAACAGGAGAGAATGCGTCCCTCCATTCCTTTGCCGTGATAGGAGGTCCATGGATGGGCATATATTACACATACTTTCAGACTTTTTTGATGTATTGATTGGTTTTTCTGAATGCTTTTTTCTATTCTTTTCTCTACCTGTGTGATCCTGGGTAACTGCCTCCCTTTACCATTCTTCTGTCTTGGAACCAATACTTAGTGTTGATTCTAAGTTGGAAGACAAGGGTTTAAAAATGTTATTTTTTATGAGTTGGCTTTCTGTGAGGGAGAAAAGAGAAGGATACAGAAGGAAATTTAGTTGATATAAAAATGAAAGATAAATTAAGATATATCTTAAAAATAAAAAAGGGTTACTTTGTTGTCAAAGGACACAGGGAATAGTTACTTGAGTATTTTTTCCCCTGGATAAAAAGAGATCTTTGCTAGGGACCTTGGGTACCCCACAGACCATCTAACTTGGTATGTGTGAAGCTGGGGGGATAGAGGGTCCCTGGTTCAAGATTGATATAGAATAATTTTTCAATAAGAAGTTGAAAATTTTCATGATTTGACTTATGGTCAACTGGTCAGGTAAATGGAAGGATCATGAGGGAATGTATATAAAATATATCACATATTAAAGCAATATATAAATGACATCTACTATTAGTCCTCCTCCTCTACTACTACTATTACTACTCCTTCAATTAGTCCTCCTCCTTCTTCTTCTCCTCCTCCTCCTTCTCCTCCTACTACTCTACTACTATTACTGTTTCTACTCTTATTACTATTACTACTACTACTATTACTACTACTACTTCTACTATTATTATAACTACAACAATTACTACTATTATTACTACTACTATTACCATTACTACCATTTACTACTACTATTACTATTATTACTGTTACTATTACTACTCCTATTTACTACTACTAGTATTATTACTACGGTTACTATTACTACTATTATTACCATTTTTACTATTACTGCTGCTTCTGCTACTTCTATTAACACGTGGACTAGGCTCAACTGAACAACTCTACTTGACTGTCTACTTTGTATACTTCATAGAATGAAAACATTATAGAATCCTAGGCACTGGAAAGTATCTTAGAGGTTGTCTAATGCAATCATCTTCATTAGAATTTCCTCCCTTATAAAATGAAGGGTTTGGAATAAATGGTCCCTTTGATTTCTAAAGCTCTGATCCTATAAATCTTCTCTCTAGTAGATGTGATATCACTCAAAGATACCTGAAAAGAAGTCTTGGGTTTTAATCTCACCTTCTATGTTTGCTAACTTGTGATTATGAGTAAAGTCACTTAACATCTTTGCCCATCTGAAAAGGATGTGATGAGGATGAGATAATGCCTGTACAGTATTTTTTCAAACCATAAAATGCTCTAGAAATGTCAGCTATTTTTAAATCCTTAGATTAAGTTTGATTAAGACACTAATGCTGGCTGTCTCCTCGGTGTTATTCTGTAGAGAGGAAATGGTGAGTGGTCAGTGGGTGTGACCAGGGATGGATAAAGTTAGAAAGGGATGAATGAGCTCCATCTGGTGGTTTTTCCCCTGAGAAGGCTGTGGAGAACTACAACTGGATTGGAGAGCCATGTGAAGACCCCATGAAAAGGGTACTAAGACTAGACTTTGGACTTGCATTTTGTAGCACGTTGTGACACAGTGATGAGATTCCAGTACCAGTAGGGAGAGAATCTGTGGAACTGGGATGAGAAAGGGTGTAGTGTTTGTTTGACTTTGAATACCAGGAGGTACGTTCATTGAAAGAAATTGGTGGTAGGGGTAGATAAGTGACTCAGTGGATAGAGATCCAGTCGTGGAGCTGGCAGATCCGAGTTCAAATGAAGCCTCAGACCCTTCCTACCTGTGTGACTCTAAGCAAGTCACTTAACTCCCATTGTCTAGTCCTTACCTCTCTTCTGCCTTGGAACTGATCATTTTATCAATTCGAAGACAGAAGGGAGGGAATTGTTGTGTGTTTTTAAAAAAGGAAATAAGTAACGAAGGACTTTATTTGCAGAAATAAGAATTGTTAACCAAAAGCAGAAGGATGGGTTGGCTGAAAAGGCCTAAGAAAATGAGAAGGCATAAATAAGTCTTTAATAAATATGTATTGATTAAGGGGGTAGAGTTCAGAATTAGGGGCAAGCTGAGTTAACAAACAGCATTTATTATGTGCCAGCATTGTGCTAAGCCCTGGAGATATAAAGAAAAGGGAAAGTTTGAGGTAAAGTTATGAGAATCAGGAGAGAACTTGTGCTCAGGGTCTGGAAAGCAGAGTCTTTAATGGATGGAAAGACTCCCTCCTCCCAGGATAATCTCTGTGGCAAAAAGGATTGTTCTGAGACTGGAAAGACTGGGGTTGGAACAGAAGAATATTAAGAAGGCTAAGCTCTGAAAATGACAAGAATTAACTTTAAAAGATCTAAAAGCCTATATCACCTCTGATTGTTTTGCAAAGCACCACGAAAGGTATGGGAACATCTTTACCTCTCTCTCACCTCATCTGAGAAAGTAACATACAGGTATGGGAGGCATGGGACCAAAGAGAAAATGGTCTGTCTGGCACCTTGGAAAGATCCCTCATTCAAAAGAGACCTGGATTTAAGTTCATCCTCCCAAATTTAATACTAATACGGTAGCTATAGGTAAATTATGTTACCTCCCTAAGTCTCAGCTTCTATATCTGTAAAATGGGAATAACAGCAAAACAATAGTAACAACAGCTATAAAATCTTAAAGAGTTGTAAAAATTGATGCACGCAAAATCGTGTAAGGCCTTAAAGAACTGTAGAAATGCCACTTTTTTCTATTCTAAATGAAGAAGCTTCCACTTTTACTGCCTGAAAAAATACCTATTGAGGCAAATGATAAGACTTCTGGAGGAAGGCCACAGGTATATGCCTTCAGGAGGTTCAATAACAGGTGATCAACATGCAATTTTTTAAAATTCAAAAATTTTAAATTGTAATCAATTTATTTAATTTAATCATTATTCATTTTAATTAAATTAAGTCAGAAATTTTAAGTTAATTTTATTTAAATTAAATTAAAATAAAAAATTTAAATTTAATAAAATTTAACTTAGATTAAATTAAACTTAAATTTAATAAAATTTAAATTAGATTAAATTAAATTAAAACTAATTTTAAAAATAATAAATGATTAATTTAATAGATTAATTAAAATTTTAATTAAATTTTATAATTAAAAATTTAAATTAAAAAATTTTAAATTAAAAATTAAAAAATCAAAGACATTTTATTTTCCCAATTACATGTAATAATAATTTTCAGCATATGTGTTCCAGAATTATAAGATCCAAACTGTCTCTTTTCCTCCCTTCCCTCTCGCTACTCAGAGATGGTAAGCAATTTGATCCGGCTATACATGTATTATCAGACAAAACACGCTTCCATATCGGTCATTTCAACATGCTAATTCTAAAAGCTTTAACTTTGATCTGGATTTATTTAGGGAAAAAATTACAGGATCCAAAATGTTGGTTCTTTAAAATAATATCTTGGTCCTATGGGTCCTCCTATAACCCATGACTTTCTCATAGGTAGAGAAGATAACCCTGGAACAAGTGGTTATGGTCAGGAGGTCTGAGAACTAATGCTAAGCACTCCAAATGCAAGATGAGGTTGGAGAATTCTCCTTGGGGAGTATACTAGTGCTCCTCTTCTTACCACTTTCTACCAAGCATCAGAAATTATCCTGGCAAGAGAGCAATGCAATGAGGAAGGACACCAACCACGAAACCAGCAACAACCTTCAAGGGCTGATCCTTGGGGATTTCATAGGGTTCTTCTTTCATAACTCATTTGTGTCTTATTAAAATGAAATGTCATCGTCAAACTTATGGATCATGGAAATGGCAGAGCACACATTGGGAGATCAAGGGATAACTGCTTGATCACTGGTGTGCTTCCCTCATCTTACAATTTCAAGAGACATGGATGAAGGCTCCCAAGTGGGCTCCCTGTGGCAAATTTACAGAATAATACAGACAGATGCAGTGGATGGAAATGCATAGTTAGGTTGGAATATGAATAGTTAGAGCACATGCTCTCTCCCCAACAAGATCATGGATCCATTAGGACACATTCGAAGACAAGGAAGTATTGAGAGCAGCTGTGTGGCTCAGCAGATTGAGAGCCAGGACTAGGGTCTGGATTCAAATCTGGCCTCAGACATTTCCTAGCTGTGTGACCCTGGGCAACTCACTTACCCCTGATTGCCTAGCCCTTACCACTCTTGTGCTTTGGAATCTATACATAATATTGATTCTAAGATGGAAGGTAAGGGTTTAAAATTTTTTTTAATTAAAAAAAAAGACAATGAAATCTTGTCATCACTCATTAAAATTACAAACTGACCTTTGCTCAATCTGATCATAATATCAAAATAACAATCCCTCAAAGATAATATGTCAGAACTAGATATGAATGTGAACCAAGTCACATGAAACCACAACACAAATGCATTTAAGGTCTAAACACAAGTGGAGTCCTGGGGTGGAGTCACTCAGAGCCAGGAACAGCAGGAACGCATCTTAGCTTCACACAAATATGTAAATTGTGCAGCCTTGTTTATAGCTGACATATGGTACGAGGTCATAGATTCCTCCTCTTGTGATTTCATTATGTACTGAACACCTACTATAATAATAATAATGATAGTTAACATTTATATAGCACCTACTATGTGCGAGGCAGTGGGCTGAGCGGTTTACAAATATTATCTCATTTGACCCTCACAACAAGCCTGGGAGGTAGATGCTATTAATATCCCTATTTGCTCTCTTTGCCCATCCCTGAGAGAGACAATATTTGTACAGATGGAGCAAATGAAAAATAAGAGAAGCCATTACATGCTTAGAAGCTAAAATGCCAACCAATGAAATGAATTCTACACTAATCCAAGGATCTGATATCCTCAAAGTATCCTTCCTACACCAAAACAGAGCAGATCCCTCTCTCTAGAACTCAATAGATAGCCATCCCAAACATTCATCATCCAAGATGAGAGCCCAATGATAAGTCCCAGTGAACTGAGCTTAGCTGCCTCTGGGGCAGTGGACATTCAGGTCCATTATCATATTTGGAGCCTCTCCACCATGATAGGACCTTCTAGGCTTTGCATTGTACTCATTCTCTGTTGCTTAAGAGATCCAGTCCCAACATCCAAGGCTCCTCATAAACAAATCCTCTTAAACATAATTTCCCTGCCTCTCCAACCTTATTACTTCTGCCATAATTTGCTCTCACAGCATTTGAAAAATCTAGGTTTGAGTTGAGAACCTAGGATTACCTTTAGGCCATGATGAGATGGCATTAGAGTAGGACCTGAATGGAGAAAGGAGATCTAAGAAAAGATGACTTGACATGGATTGGAAGAATCCAAGAAGATTTCAGAGAGGAATTAGGATTTGGAGTCAAGGTCCTTGTTTTTTGATCCAATGTGTTCTTGGATGCTTCAGGCATGGTTTGATTGATGTATTGCATACCAATCATCCAACAATGAGCCTGGCCATGTTCAGAGGGGCCCTTCACCAGGTTGTCTTCAAAAGGATTGAGTTTCTGGTTACAGCATCTCTTGAAGCTAGAAGAGCTGTGTTCTCTTCTAGCGAAGGGAGGACCGATGCTGATGAAATCACAGCTCCTTGAGGTTTTAAAGAAGGGTTCTTGGAACCTGAATTTTTAAGCTAATTTCTGCTTTCCCTTCTCCCCATATGACATGTTTCTTATCTTGCCTTCATCTCCTTTAACATAATCAGGAGCCAACAAAGAAGGGGTACAAGAAACGATTGGAAAAGAATATGTCTTCATGAGAAAGTGGAAGGGGAATGGAACTGCTAGGTATTAGATAATGTGAAAACATTGCTACGTATTAGATAATGTGAGACGTGTCCATTAACCAATAAGAAGAGAAGAACATTCAAAGATATGAGAAACAGTATGGCTGAAGAATAGTGTGTGGGGCATCAGGAAGGTAACTTGCCAGTGCTGAGTCTTAGGAAATAAGGTTGGTGAGGCAAGTTAGGGGTAGTTTATGGGAAGCCAGGACTTGAGAGCATAAGCTTGAGAGCAGGAGAAAAAAGTGGTAAAAACATGTGTTCAGAAGATTAACCTGATAGCAGTGCACAAGGTTTGAAATGGGAGAGGGGCTGGGAGAGAAGGAACCAGTTATCAGTGGTCTGATTCCCAGATTGAGATCATCTTCTTCAGGTTTCTCTGTCCCTCACTATTCCATTCTGGGTTGAACATTTGTATTGCTTGGGATGTAGTGTAAACAGTGGGGTTCTCCTGGGATCCTTGCTAGAGCTCATTTCACATCTTTACAACTGATCTGTAGGAAAGAGTTCACAGGAAAATTCTCCAGATACTGAAATCTTCTGGTTAGCGAAATGCAAAGCAAAATGAGTTTTGCTGCCATAAGTCGACATAAAATTGGCAGGTAAAATTCATTTTGGACAGACACAAGTCAGGAAAAATAATCTAAATCATTCTTAATATGAATACTAGAGTACTACTGAAAGCAACCACAAAACTATGCAGAGTCAAGCCACTAGAAAATTCATGCTGCCCAACTTTGACTTGGCCTTAACTGCTTCTCTGTGGTTTTTTCATTCATCTTTAACTTCCCCGTGGTCCCACCTTCTTTTATTTCTACCTCAGCACACTTCCACCCAAAAGCTATCCTAGTCAACCATGACTCCTAAATTGCTTTCTAAGGAGGTGATTGCTATTCAAACAACCCTTGGCATGTGTCTTTTGGTAGAATGGGACTTTCTTGGGCCACTTCTCCTATTGTGACCAAGTTATCCATGATCAAACTTGAGAACCTAGTTTATAACATTAAAGCTACATTCTTCTCACATCTAGGCCAATTGATTTATTTTTCCTCCTGGAGTCCATTTTCTGATTTATACCTTTTAAAACCACTAAATTCTGTTTAGTAAAACTGGGTTCCAATTTTTCCTTAATAGCAATGAATTTTTTTTTCCATCTTCAAAAGCTAAACAGATAACATTTCAAATACACAAAAAGTATGTCCTTTATAGATCATCGGGGTTGTGTGGAAAGCTATCTAAAATATTATATTGGTTAAAATTTGTATTTAGAAATGGGTCCATTTAGGCCATTCTATCCCCAAAATGGCAAAAAAGGACACACAGGGTCACTTCCAAGCACAGTCATGTTCTTCTTAAAACAGTACTTGTTCACCTACGATGAGGAAATAAACACAAAAGGGAAAAGGCAGCTAAGGGTTCAGGGGGACAAATCCCTTAACCTTGTTTGCCTCAGTTCCTCATTTGTAAAATGAAAGAAATGATGAACCACTCTAGTATCTTTGCCGAGAAAACTCCAAATGAGGTCATGAAACAATTCAACAACAACAAAAATGTACTAGACACCGTGCTGTATTCTGAGGATACCAATGCAAAAGTGAGATAGTCCTTGCCCTCAAGTTGCTTACTTTTCATTTGTTTGTTTGCTTTAAACACTCATCTTCTGTCTTAGAATCAATACTGTGTATTGGTTCCAAGGCAGAAGAGTGGTAAAGGCTAGGCAATGGGGGTCAAGTGACTTGCCCAGGGCCACACAGCTAGGAAGTGTCTGAGGCCAAATTTGAATGCAGGACCTCCTGTCTCTAGACCTGGCTCTCAATCCACTGAGCCACCCAGCTGCCCCCAAGTTGCTTATTGTTGATGAACAAAGGGAAAGCCAGTCAGGCATTTGGTTGAGGTAGAGGGACAGTTAAAGGGGAAAAATGTTTTCTAGTTTATGAGAGGCTGAGAAACAAAATAAATTTCTTTCTTTCATGGCCTGAGAGGTCAATTCACCAGATCTTAGGTGATCAAAAGAGTGGTGTGTTTCCCAGATAACAAGGAAAAGTGAACTTGAGTTGAATAGGACAAGGTTTGGAGAAACTGATAGTTACCCAGATTTTCTCTCCGAAATTAGACTCTTTCACTGTCTATGAATTGATACTTAGTTCTTTTATAATTCCGCAGTATTTGTAGGAAAATACTTTTTGTTTCGCTAAAGAAGGCTGACATGAGAATGTATTTCTCAACGGGGCAAGAGAAATGGAGGAGAAAGTGCTATGTTTCTGAGATCACAACTGTAAGAGAGTATAACCCTCAGCCCAGAGGTAGGGGTACCAATAGACTAAGATGTTTTAGTGCTAGCACAGGGATAGAGGGTTAGTGGGTGAATGGATGATGTGAAATCAAAGGTCAGCAAAGTCAAGAAGAAGTAGCATAACTTCAAGGTAGCTAACGGATCATTAAGGCAGATGTTAATATCTTTGAAATTTTAGCAAGTGTTTATATTTAAAAGTGATTTTAAAATGATAATAATAAAATAATTAGCATTTATATAGTGTTTTAAGGGGTGCAAAGCACTTTACAAATATCCCTCCCCCGTTTTATTTTTGTAACAATCTTGGGAGGTTCCATCATCATTTTATAGATGAAGCAGCTGAGATATATAAAGGTTAAGTGACTTTCCAGGGTCATTCAGCTAGTAGGTAGTGTATGAGGTAGAATTTGTACTCAGCTCTTCCTACCTTCAGATCTAGCACTCTGTACACTAAGCTGCTGATAAATAACTAGGCATAGTTTTTGAATGATGAAAGTCAGAAGGAGGGCAACGTATCAAAGATGAAGTACTGAGTCCAGCAATGTGTAAAAAACTAAAAAGACAGTCATGAAGAAAGGCTTTTCTCCCTCCCTTCTTCCTTCCTTTCTTGACTTCCTTCCTTCCTTCCTTCCTTCCTTCCTTCCTTCCTTCCTTCCTTCCTTCCTCTCGTTCTTTTCCCTTTCATTCTTCCTTTCTCTCTTTTTAAAAACTCTTACTTTCTGCTTTATTATGAATTCTAAGATAGAAGAAGGGCAACCGTTAGGCAATTGGGGTTAAGTGACTTTCCCAGGGTCACATTGCTAGGAAGTGTCTGAGGCTAGATAGTGACAGCAGGCCTGGCACTGCATCCCCTGTGCTACCTAGCTACCCCTTACCTGGCTTCTTTCAAAATGAATATATAGGGAGAAAAATGAGAAATAAGTTTATGACAAAAGTAAATTTGGTTATTATGGCATAGTGGATTGGACTTGGAGTTGGGAATATCTGAGTTCAAATCCTTACTCTGACACTTGTTAGCTGCATGACCTTGGGCAAATCATTTAACTTCTCTTGATCTCAATTTCATCATCTATAAAACAGGAATAACAATAGCATCCACTTCACAAGGTTATTGTGAGAATCAAATGAGATAATATTCGTAAAACACTTTGCAGCCGATGAAATGCTATATGTCATTTATTATTATTATTATTAAAATTATCATTATTGCTAATGATTGTCCAAAAAGACTGGGAGTATAATGTGCATCTGCAGTTGGCTGCTTCTGCTCTGGACCCTCAGCATGCCTCTTTATCCTGCCTAACAATCCTTCTTCCTCTTCTTCCTGACTTGTTCTGGGAACTTCCTTATTCCATGCTAAACACTTTATAATATTAAATATGGGAAGCCAATTGGACCTGAATGAGAATCTACCCACTTTCTATAATTGCTATGCTGTTCAGTGCCCTCAGGGAGCAAGATTGGGGTGAGGGCAATTATGAGCCAGGCATCCTATATGGGTAAGAAGAATCCATGTCATCAGGGAGCCTGGACCAGTACCAGATAGTGCATCCAACTTGACTAAAAGTGATTCGATCAGTAGAAGACAACAACATATCTAACCAGTGGTAAAGTGTCAAACAAAGGGTATGGAAAGACAATATCCCAGGAAGGAGAGAGTTTCAAGGAGGAAGACTCCTCACTCACACCATGGACTCAGAAAAGGACTTCACTTTTACAACACTTTAGATTTGTTCCCATCCTCTCCACGGATGGTGTGTATATTTGTAGCAGTGTACGCCCCAGGCATTTGTTAGGGAATATTTTGTATCAACTGTTCTTACTAATAATACCTTTCCAGTAAGAAAGTTTTCTAAAAGGTGAATGGAGTCAATTGGTTGTTGATGGGGAGCATACTAATGGGGTTCAAGAACTACAGTACTAGAAACCTAAAACCTCAAGGTTTCCCTTACAACTCTGAGTAATATGTAAATAGAATTGTGTTCCCCAGAATTCCTTTATTTTCCCCAGAATTCCTTGAATTATTTTCCCCACTTTGCATCCTTATGTTTTGTAAATAAGTTTGCTGCAACCCTGCCTTTTCTCTCTTCTTCCCAAGCTCTCCTGATTGCTCTCTCTCCTGCGCCCCCCGGTCTGGGGTCTGGGATCCTCCTCTTTGCTCAGGCTATCACTATCCTTTTCTTCAAGTTATTATTAATAAATTCTTATAAAAATATGATATTTGAAGTATTTGGATATTAATTTTTAATCTTGCAGTAGTAGTAGTCGTACACTATCTGGGAACTCCAACATATAAAGGTGATTGTGAGTTGAAGGGAGTCAATTCAGCATCTGTGCTACATTATATACAGAATATGTAAACAATAAATTAAAATCGTTTTGAGAGGCCACGTGCAGCTATAGAGATCAGGAAAGATTTCAAATAGAAGATGGTGCTCGAGCTAAGACCTTCTGGCGTGGCCTGAAGACCAATATGACCACGGTTTCTCTAACTTAGTGACGTCTTTTTCTTTCAGCCACTTGGTAGTTTCTTGGTAGTGTTCTTCATGCTACTCATTTCCCTACATATTTATCTTTTGGTGTTTCATTAGAGATTTTGAGTTTCTCCTTATAATGAGCTGTGACGAAGGTCTTTTGCCTTAGTGATCTGTTCATTTCATTTGCAAATCCTCCTTTACGTCTCATAAATGTTAATAAGAACTGAGAGAACAGAAAAAGACATTTGGAAAAGTCCAAATGCAGAAGAGAACAGCAGGAAATGGGGCTGAAAAAACAGATGGAAGTAATTGTAGCCTGAGTCAGGATGAGCCTGACTCAAACTGAATCATCAGTGAGTCAACGATAAATGAACAGCATGACATATTGGCCAAAAAATGTTCACATACCCCTAGACTACATTTCTTTTTTGGATCAGATCTGTGACTTCATTGGTTAGGGTAAGGAAACTCCTTCTCCCAAGGAAGAACAGTAGCTGCTTTGAACCTATAGCCTTAGAGAGTTGCTTGGGCCACTGAGAACTTAAGTAACTTACCCAGGGTAGTATAGCCAATAAGGGCCAGAAACAGGGATGGAAGAACCTAAGTCTTCCTAACTCTGGAGTGGAGGCCAATCTCCTATGAACTACGTCGTGATGCATCAATAGAGGCATAATGTGAAAATTCTATTGTGGTCAGAGCACATGTAGAGTATTGCTTAATTGGCACCTTCATCGAATAGATTAGGAACAAGATAGGTCAGTTATAGGAAGAGAGGCACAAGACAGTTGGTAAATTCTGGAAGCCATGCTTTAGGAAGGAAAATGGCAAACCAGAGAGGCTTCAGAAGATAATCAGAATGGAAAGACAATTGGACACTCTACTACATAAAGACCAGTTGGAGGAACTGGAGATTCTGAGTCTGGAGGAAGGGAAGAGTTAAGAGGGACCATCATATTTGTCTTCAAATATTTGAAGGACTATCCTATGAAAGACTTGTTTTCTCTGTTCCCTAGGAGGAGAACTGGCAGCAATACATAGAAGAAGCAAAGAGGCAGATTCTGACCTGATCAAAGCAACATTTTCCTTAATTAAAGTTATAGTATCACAGAATCCAAGAGCTGAAAGGGACCTATGAGGCTTCAGTTCCAGTTATATGTGAACAAGAATATCCTTTATCAGGGGTTGCTGGAACCAGTTCATACTTGTCCATGAGAACCAATTGTTAACTTTTCAGTTTGAGCATTTATATTTCTTTTTTTAATTATTTTTTTATTTTGAATATTTTCTCCTAGTTACATATTTCATGTTCTTTCTCTCTCCTGCAATCCCCCCTAACCCCCCTTAGCTCATGCACATGTCCACTGGGTTTTACATGTGTCATTGATTAAGACCTAATTCCATATTAGTGATAGTTGGACTAGAGTTATCGTTTAGTGTCTTCATCCCCAATAATATCCCCAGCAGCCCATGTGTTCAAGCAGTTGTTTTTCTTCTGTGTTTCTCCTCCCACAGTTCTTCCTCTGAGTGTGGCTAGTTTTCTTTCTCATAAGTCCCTCAGCCTTGCTCTGGAATCTTGCATTGAGCATTTATATTTCAAAATCAATACTTGGTTTATTATTTTATTGATTTTCTATACTAAAAAAAGTGATAGCAAAAATGTTAAAAATGCAAATTAAACTGAAAAGTCTGTCATTTCCCCAGAGAGCTTGTTGTTAAATATTTATCTGCACATCCTTTCCTACAACTTACTTGGTGAGTAGTTCTCCAACTTTTGTTAGAAATTATCCAGCTTCTTTTTGAGATTTACACTGAGAGTTGTGTAATTAGAATTTTGTGCCCTGGACTTCATTTCCCAGCATTCCTCTTTCATCCCCATGTTATATTCTTACGTTTTGTAAATAAAGTTTCTGTAACTCCGTTCCCTCTCTCTCTTCTCCCACTTTCGTGTCCAAGTAGATTTCTCTTTACTGATGGTTTTACTTTCCTCTACTTCAAGTGATTATTAATAAATCTTATAAAATATAATACTTGGAGTGATTGGATATTAATTTTTAATCTTACAAAGTAAAGCCACCACCTCCCAAGGCAGTTCATTCCACTCTGGGTTAGATCTAATTGTAAGAACATTTTTTTCTTTTCAGCAAGCCTCAGTTGTCCTCTTTGTTCCTTCTACCCATTATTCCTGGTTGTGTCCTCAGGGACCAAGAAGAACAAGTCTAATCCCTCTTCTGCCAAACAGTCCTTTAAATATTTAAGACAGTATCAATAGAGCAGTGGTTCCCAAACTTTTTTGGTCTACCGCCCCCTTTCCAGAAAAAAAATATTACTTAGTGCCCCTGGAAATTAATTTTTTAAAAATTTTAATAGCAATTAATAGGAAAGATAAATGCACCTGCGGCCATCAGCACTCCTCTGGATCGCTGCAGCACCCACCAGGGGGCGGTGGTGCCCACTTGGGAACCACTGCAATAGAGTTAAGCCTTCTATTCTCCTGTTCTTTCAGTCGATTTTCATAATACATGATATCTAGAGGCCCTTCAGCGTCCTGGTTGTCCTCTGGATTGTTGTTAAAGTCCAATTGTTTCATAATACCATTTTTTTTTTATTTCCTTGGCAAAGATATTTGAGTAGTTTGCCATTTCCTTCTCTAGTTCATTTTTTACTGATGAGGAATTGAGGTAAACAGGGCTAAATGACTTGTCCAGGGTCACATAGTAAGTATCTGAGGCCTAATTTGAACTCATGGAAATTAGTCTTCCTGATTCCAAACCCAATGCGTTATCCATTCCACCACCAGCTGCCTCCTAATACTCTCCAGTGAATTTCTTAAAATGTGGCAACCAGACCTGAATTCCAGATGTGGAATGGCCAGGGCAGAATATAATAGGATTGTTACCTTCCTCTCTCTCTAGATAATAAGTCTTTCTTGATGCAGTCTAAGATCATATATGATCTTTTGGAGAGATGTTTATATCATACTGTGAACTTAATTGACCTTACAATCCAATAAAGGCCCCAAAAGCTTTTTCAGAAAATTGCTGTCTAGCCATACTTTCCTTACTTTATACTTTTTTTTTAAATCATTACCTTCCTTCTTAGAATCAATACTGTGTATTGGTTCCAAAGCAGAAGAGCAGTAAGGGCTAGGTAATGGGGGTTAAGTGACTTGCCCAGGGTCACATAGCTAAGAAGTGTCTGAGTTCAGATTTGAACCCAGGACCTCTCATCTCTAGACCTAACTCTCCGTCTACTGAACCATCTAGTTGCCCATTCCCTCGCCCATTCTATACTTTTGAAATTGCTTTTATTTTTAATCCAACAGTATGACTTTCTGTTCATTATTATATGATATCCACAAAATTTTTTGGACCCCAACTTTGACATCCAACATGTTAGGCATTCCTTCCAGCTCAGTATCACTTAAAATCTTTATGCCATCTACGCTCTTATTCAAGTCATTGATAAAAAATGTTAAATCCCACAGATTCTACTACAGATACTTGGGACGGTTTTCTAGTAAACTCCTTCCAAGTTCACATCAAACCATTAAGGACTAATTATCACTACTTAGTCCACATGTCTCCATATTCTCCACAAGGAAAGTAGGAGAGCATGAGTTGTCCAAAAGTAGAGTGGGCCGCCTTGGGAGACAGTGGGGCTCCAAACAATTGTGGTCTTTAAGAAAATGATGGAGGGCCATTTCTCGGAGATATTATAAATAAGATTATTGTTCCAGCATGAGTTGGAATAGATGATTTTTGAGATTCATTCTCTCTAGGAGAATCTGTAATTTTGAGAAACTCTTCATTTTACGGATGAACAACCTGAGGATCACGATCATCCAAGTTAAAAATTTCGTTCTTGGTCAATCAGCTAGTAAGTAATTTTATTGAGCCTAAAGCATATTTGTCAGAGCTATCTGGAGGCCCAATAATCCTCCTAGCTGACAAAGAATTTTGAAGCTAAGCAAATATCACTGATTAATGAGCATTTGTATAGCCTTTCTAGTAATATCTACCGAACCAGTACTTCTTATTCAGTGTTGCCCCAAATGTCGTTAGTGACTCCTGAATTTGTAAGAATGAATAAGTAATTTCCTTGTATCTTCAGCATCTTTAATACTCATACCCCTTAAGGAATACACATACATAGCTCTCCAACTCACATATGATTAGACCTGCCCGGAAAGCTATGTATATGGAAGCACACGAAAAACTATGTATCTTGGGTCTTAGTCTAAACACAAATATGTGAATCCTTATATATCCAAAATCCATCTGCTCCATACTTATCTGCATTCACACCTACATCTACCAACACAGTTGTCAATATATCCAAAAGAGCTTGACTTTTCACGGCAGAGGAAGGCAGGGTGATAGAATGAGCTTATTTCGTTCCTTCTTTCTGCCCTGAAGACCATGGATCCTGGGATTTTTTTACAAAAACTCAGGCGCCTGGGATTAGTCCCAGGCTTCTCCTCACAGGCCCCACACTCCTTCCATGGAATCACCAATCTCCTTCCCAGGAAAGCCTGTCTGTTTTTTTCCAGCTGTCTCTAGCACAATTCCCCACAAATGCAAACTATTAGCATTTCCTGTAAAAAAAAAATTTCCAATAAATAAATGAATGCATCATCTAACCAACCCTTAGCAGGTCTGAAACTGACCTAGGAGCTACTTTGAGCAGTGGATGGACAGAGACCACCCAGCGCCCAGCCTGCTGGCCCAGAGCCAAGCCTGACTTTGTTTGAATTCCCACATGAGTGAGTGCTAGGGCTGACGCCAGCCAAATTCTGTGAAATATTATTTTTAATATTAAATAAATACATGGTGGGATGTGTTGATTTTTTTTTTCCCTACAGTAAATGGTAACATCTTAACCTAGAAATCTGCTTTCGTATCCATCTTTCCCTAGTAAGATGAAGGAAGTCCTGCCCTTGTCTTCTATCTTCCTCATATAGCAGATACCTTCCCCAAGAAGCAGAGAAATCCAGGTTGGGGTTAGCAGTAGCTGACTAGGAATAAGATGGGTCTTCAACTAGTTCAAAAAGATAGTCTATGTAAAAATGGCTAGCCATCTCTAAAAGTGCTGCACAGATAGTGTGTTAAATTCAATACATTAGGGGCAGCTAGATGGCTCAATGGATTGAAAGCCAAACCTAGACACAAAAGGTCCTGGGTTCAGATTTGACCTCAGACAGTTCTTTCGCTGTAAAATTTTTTACTCCAATTGCCTAAACTTGACCCTTCCCTTAGAGCTGTTACTAAGACAGAGAGTAAGGGTTTAAAAAAATTCAATACATCACAAATTTAGTGGCACAAAGTCATAGACTCTTAAAAGGTTAGAGGGTCTTTAGATATCACCCAGTCTAATATATACCTGTTGAAGAATTTTCTTTGACAAAATTTCTGCTTTAAAGTCCTCCAGGGGCAAGGAATTCATCACTCCACCCTCCACTCCTAAACAGCCTGTTACACCATTTGACAGCTCTGATCATTTCAGTGGTTTTTCTTGGTGTTGAGAGTGAGAAGTGAGAACAGAAGAGAGTAACCCTGGACCCTGATAAGAAATCCAAGTAAGAATTTGCCTTTGAAAGATCAAGGGATATAGGGAAGACTTAGATATTACCTGAAAGATTCTAAGTGCAACCTCAAATAAATGAAAACATAATTGGAAAATATTTAACAAAATAAATAAAAATACAATAGAACATAGATAATGTTAAAATATAGTTTTCTCAGTCAATATACAGCCATTAGGAACCTTATGTACAGTTAGAGGTCCCATTTCTATTTGAGTTTTATACTATTGGTTTAGACCTCTGGTCTAGAAGACTTACTAGCTATATGCTCTTGGGCACATCACATAATTTCTTTTTGATCCTTAGCTCCCTAATTTGTGAGATGATGTTGACATTACTTGGCTTGCCTTGGTCAGTAGGGCAGAGGGTCAAGAGGGTACAGTGCTATGGAAACCAATGGAACATTTCAACATGAAAGGCAGTGTCAAATGTTGCCAAGAAGTCAAAGAAGATGAGAACAGGCAAAAAGTCTTTGGGTTTATTGATTAGATGATTCTGGGTAAGAAGCAGTCTTGGTTAGGAGATGAAGGTAGGGAATGGAGTCAGGAAGATGAATTCAGATTCTGCCTTAGTCACTTACTCTGACTTTGGTCCCACAAATAGTACACATAACTGAGGGAGAATGCATATACTAATTAGTGCCTTAGGAAAGAAATCACTTAAGGTCTGACAGCCTCAGTTTCGGGGGGGGGGGTTGCAATTTATTCCACAGAAACAGAGCAGACTGGAATCAGAATTGGAGGCATGGGGTAGGCAACCTTAAATGTAGAAGGATGAGGAGAAAACAGGAATGGAGATTAAGCAGGACAGAAGGAGCCACAAGTCCAGGAGCCCTGAGCCTTGAGGCATCAAGGTGGTGGGCATTGCTGAGGCCATGGGGGAAGGGTGCAAGGAACCCAGGAAGTAAGGAGTTGGGGGGGGTAGGAGGGAAAAGCAGAGAGAGTGAAATTAGAAAAGGTACAAAGGATGGGAGCAGGAGGGAAATAGAAGATGTTGAAGTAGAGATTGAATAAAACTCATTGCAATTGGGAAGACATCAGGATAGAGTAATAGAGAGTACTAAAATGGCAAGATGTAGAAAGAAGCAAAAGTAGAGCTCTGGTCTCCAGAAAAGACATTATCATGGGGTGGTGGTAGTTTTGGTATAATATAGTTATAATGTCTTAGCACCATTTTTAGGTGCAAGAGAACTTTGGGAACACAAACTCTAAATGTTGGGAATTACATATATATTATATATATATATATATATAT
>NC_058131.1:650325317-650335062 GCF_016433145.1 Gracilinanus agilis | reverse complement strand
CCCCCCCCCCTCTTTTTAATAACCCCTACCTTCTGTCTTAGAATTAGTACTGTGTATTGGTTCCAAGGCAGAAGAGTGGTAAGGGCTAGGTGATGGGGGTTAAGTGACTTGTCCAGGGTCACACAGCTAGGAAGTATCCGAGGCTACATTTGAACCAAGGACCTCCCATCTGTAGGCCTGGCTCTCTATCCACTGAGCCACCCAGCTACCCCCAAAGGATCCATTTCTGAAAGCTTTGGGGGGAGGAACATTTTTATGGATTGGCTGATTCAAAGTGTTAAGATTTGAAACAGAATTGGGAGATCAACTAAGCTAGGCCAATCAGCGGCTTACTTTGGCTGCTACCTGCCTGGAGTGATGAGTGATGAGTCCCCTGGTGGGGACATGATAGAGCATAAGCTTCTGGAGAGCAGGGACCCTTTCATCTTAGTTTACCTACACCCCCAGGACCTAGCATAAAGCCTAGCTTGCAGTAGGTGCTTAATAAAAATTTACTGATTGTCGTCCTGCTTCTGCTTTCAAGCTACAAATGATGGAAATTCCTGCTATCCCCCACTGCCTACTTGGTAAGGCCCCCAACTCTCCCCCAGCCCTTCTACCCCAATCTTTCCAACTTGTTTCTTTCTTCTATTCAAAGTATTTCTAAAATACCACCTCCTTCCAGAAGGCCTTGCCCTGTGTGAATCAGCTTGACTCCACACCCATAAGCTGTGCCTCATTTATCTTTCAACCTCTCCAAATTAGTTTATGTATGTATATACATATATAGGAATTTTATATTAATATAGAACTACATATCTATCTATAAGTACATGTAAATATGTACATCTATAAGTATATGTAACTCTATATGTATATAGTTATATATAAACTTCTGTGAAAGAATGGTAGTTGATGAACCTGACTCTGCCCAGGCTCATCTTTGGCATAAAATTTACCAGGAATAAAGGTACAATGGAGCAAAAAGGTGGCACAGTGGGTAGAGCTCAGGGCCTAGAGTCAGGAGGATTTGATTTCAAATCCAGTCTCAGATACTTACTAGCTGTGTAACCCTGAACAAGTCATTTAAGACTATTTGCATTAGTTTCCTCAGCTATAAAATGAACTGGAGAAGGAAATGGCAAACTATTCTGGTATCTTTGCCAAGAAAACCCCACATGGGTTCATGAAGAGCCAGATACAACTGAACAATGAACAAAGATATTATCAAGGAGAGAAGAGTACCATTCAACCGCCTCTCAAGTATTAATTCATTTCTAGACATGCCCCTTTAAGAGGGAAACTGGCAAAATGACTGTGTCCCAAAGAGGCTAACTAAGCAAGTGAGGGAGGTGGAAACTGCTTCATACGATTAATGTTTTGGTTTTTTAAAAAGTCCTTACCTTCCATGCTAGTATCCATTCTAAGACAGAATAGCATCAAGTTAGAAAACAGGGTCAAGTGACTTGCCCAAGGCCACACAACTATCATATGAGGGATCGGTTAAGTGGTTCACCTAGGGAGGTCAGTTCCTGGGATCAAATCTGATCTCAGATACTTCCTAGCTCTGTGACCTTGGTCAAGTCACTTAACCCCCATTGCCTACCTCTCACTGCTCTTCTGTCTTAGAACCAATACATAGTATTCAGTTTAAGATGGAAGGTAAGGTATAAAAAAATTAAAAAAGAAATATCTGAGGTCAGATTTGAACCCAAGTCCTCCCAATGCCAGACCTGGCATTCTGTCCACTGTGCTACCTAACTGTCCCAAGATTAATGTTTGAAAAGCTGAAGATATTTATGAGATGTCTCAGGAAAATATGATAGTTGCATTCAGGCATCCGAGAGATTGCTTTGGAAGAAGGAATGGACTGAGCTGTTTCTGAGAGGAGAGCTAATAAATAGCAAGAGGTGCAAATTATAGGGGGATACATGTCTTCTCATTTCTGACAATTTGGGTTGTCCAACAATGGAGAGGACTAAATAACCGATACGGTTCCAATTTTAATGGTAGATGATTTTGTGGTTAGTTTGTTCTGTAGCAGAATTTATCCTCAGCACCCTCCCCCCGACAAAATCAGGAAGACTCCACTTGTATATAGCCTGAAAAGGGGCCAGTCTCCTTTTGCCATCCTCAATTCCCTGCTTCTTTGGTCTCATGGAAAATCAGTAAGGAACAATTAGGTAGTACTGTGATGATTAAAACAACACACACACACACACACACACACACACACACACACACACATACACACACAACCAACAACCACAAACTTTTTCTGAACCCTCATCACTACTTTTCATCAAGAAAAAGAGCTACCCTCTCAGAGCTTCTAAGTTCCTTTATGCTTTCTTCTTCCTTTCAGATATTTCTTCAAATGAATGCTTCTCTTCACCAGCCAGCCAGTCAGTCAACAAGCATTTACCATGAGCCCGGGACTGTGCTAAGTGCTGTGGATACACACACACAAAAGGGCAAGAAACATGATCCCTGCTCTTAAGGAGCTCACCTTCTAATGGGAGAGACAATATGCAAACAGCTATGTACATACAAGATATATCCAGGGTAAATGAGAAGTAATCTGGCAGTGGGGGAGTGGGGGCGGTGGAAGGATGGGGAAGGCCTGCTTTGGAAGGTAGAATTTGAAATGAGTCTTGAAGGAAACCAGGGAAGCCAGAGAAGGTGGAGGTATGGAATGAGAGCATTCATGCTACAGCTCCCCCACAAATTTTATAAATTGTTTCTGCCTCAAATGGATAGAGCTGGAGACCTTTTAGCTGCTATCCAAGTTCACCAGCCTTGGTATATTAGAATTAGATATAAATTGATTTATATTAAGGGGGTTAAAGTTACACCTACATACACACACAAAAAACTCCCAAACCTCACACATACACAACTTTTAAAATTTCACTAAAACAGATAACAAGGTTTTTAGACAGCACTATAAATCAGTTTCTTTACCTCCCCTGAAAATGACCAGTTTCTTCTGTAATATGACCCATCTAATACCAGAGGACTTCTGATGGATCAGTCAGGCTCCCTGTTTATTTGTCAGGATCTCAGAATAGCAAGCTGTCACTCATCTTTTGGCTCCCTCCCTTTGTGGGTGGCAGAGGGTTTATGTGTCAGTATAGATGGGTGTGACTCTGTCCTTTAATAAAATGCCAGCTCTCTTGGTCCCATCCCTCTCATCCCATCCATTAGTGCATTCTTTACTTAGTTTTCACTTAAGGTGACTTATTGAAGACACATGCAATTATATATATATATGCATATATATATATATTTAAAATTTATTAATCACCTCCTATGTTCCAGGCACTGAGACAGTCATTGGGAGTACAGAGACACAAATCCTTGTCTTTGAGGAGCTTATATTCTACTGGCAGGAAACATATACATAGATAATTCAAAGCAAAAGATACAGAAGATAAATATAAGCAAAAGATATAAACAAGAGATATAAGAAAGGACTGTACATGTAATTTTCATTGTTATAGGGAACTTCTATTATAGTGAACTCCTTCTACTAGTACAAGTCAGGATCTTTTCTGCAACTTAAGGAGTCTTAGGGAGTTAGAGCACCAAGAAGGGAAGTGACTTGCCCAGGGTCACTTGAATTCCCATCTTCCTGATTGTGACCTCCAGGCCAGCTTTCTATAATACTTTCACATCCATATCCACACACCTTTTCCCTTTGCTGATTATCTACAATTTATCTTGTACATTGTTTGTACAAAGACATCTGCATATTGTTTCCCCTATTAGATAGTGAGCTCCAGTAGGGCAGACCCTGTCTTTTTACTCTCTCTTAGTATCCCCAGTATTTAGCACAGTCCCTGGTACATTGGAGGTGCCAACAAGTGTTTATTGACTGTCTGATATAAGTACACATGAAAATGTTCTCTCCTTGGAGAACTTTGCAAAATAATTGGGAAGCTGAAACATAGTACTTGAATTAGATAACAAGGGCTAATAAGTGTGATGTAGTGTATGGACTGTACAGATCTAAGGAAATTCCCAATTTTCTCAGTTGCTATATTCCCTGAAAAATAATTGTATATTTGTTTCATCTATATCTTAAGTTAATTTACTAGATGTTCTTAGAGGAACGACAGCTGAGTCAGACCCTAAAAAATCAGAATGTAGCATTTGCCTAGGGGCAGAGGAAGGGAAAGGACATTGCCAAGCAATCTATCATCAATCCTCTGCTCTTCTTGGGCTTCAATGTTCTGAATTAGAATGCAGTTTCTAACACTAGTTGTCATGAATAAAATAAATTCTCTGAGCCTCAGTTTCCCCTATAGGTTGTTCTGAGGAACAAATGAGATACTGTCTATATAGCGGTTTATAAGCCTTAAAGAATCCCATAGAATCTTAGAAGGGGCCTCAGAGGCCAAGTCATTTAACCCATCCACGAACAGAACATACCTGATGAGTGACTTCTGCTGGAAGATCAAATTGGAAGGAAAGGTAAGAAATGAAATGGCAAATTCAGAGAATGTTTAGACCAAAGCCTGACTTTTTCTAAGTTATTCCCAGTGAAGACCCAGATCTAGAGATACTTAAAGAGTCAGTGGGAAATTTATTTTATGTAAATGCAATGCATAATTTGTTTTTGATAATGGAGGTTTTTTTTTCATTTTTTTCCCCTTCATTGGCAGCTGAAGAGGGTTCTTGATATTCAAGAATGTTATTAAAAGTGCCTATTCTTGAGAAAATCTGAATTCTAATAGTCATGAGCATGGCTCTCTGCCTGGCCCTAACATTACTTTGCTCTCCAGATTTCCATGGGAAGAGTGATTATCTAAAACTCCAAACATTTTCAGGGACATTTTGATTCAGAAAAGAGGGCAGGATCTTTTAAGTGTGACAGGGCTGTTCTTAACTCTTGATTCAGGTGTGTAGGGCTTTAAGCTAGGTGACATATATTTTACTTATTTGTCAAACAAAAACAGATGAGCAGGGATTGGAGTGCCCCAGGGGAAGTTACTACCTTGGTTTTTCCATCAAATTCTGTCTCAAGCTTTGTAACTTAAAGAAATGAAAGGGGAGAACCAGAGGGATGTTTTCTAATGAGCTGTCAGCATGGCCCCACTATGGGGCTGGAAGCCTCATTTTGTGTCTGTCTGTCTCATCCCTGACTTTGTTCTAGAGCTATTAAGGTAAAATACTTGAATTTCTCATGGAGAAATGGAAGTGGCCTGAGGCTGAGCAAAGTAGTTTCATAAGTAATTTCTCTCCTTATACATTTCCAGTAACTATTTCAAAGAGGAAGAGATGGTACAGAAGATCTGAATCTTTCCTGAGAGTGTTTAAAAATCCTTCAAATTACTGATTAACCGGCATGCCATCATAATGGCCTGGTCACTTATAATGGAAGGACATCAGCAAAGGACAACTGTATGTGAGGTTTTGTCCCATTACCTTTTTTATTTTTTTATTTTTTTATTTTAAACCCTTAACTTCTGTGTATTGACTTATAGGTGGAAGAGTGGTAAGGGTAGGCAATGGGGGTCAAGTGACTTGCCCAGGGTCACACAGCTGGGAAGTGTCTGGTCCCATTACCTTTTGAGTAGCAGAAGCAAAATTGTCAGCTAGGATTGGGTTACCAGAGGATCTAGGGAAATTAGATGGAAGTAACAAGCGGGTTAGAAGAATCAGCAGAGTCATTCAAGAAACAGGATAAAGGAGACAATCAAATAAGTCAGCACATAGAATGTTAGGTGACTTCTAAGGTTCCTTCTAGCTCTAAATCCATAATCTTCTGACATTCATAAGCAAAGACCTTGTAAAAGTACTGACACAAATTTGATTGGTTTTTGTTGCAACTATATTGTTTAACAAAAAATTATAAATTGAAGATTAAAGTTAGATAGAAATCTACAAGTCATATTTTTCTAAGAGTATTTGCCCAAAATGTTGTTCAGTCTTGTCTAGGAGGAACTTGCAACATCACAAAGCATTCTGTTTTTGATTGCTAGGAATTTCTTTCTAATAGTGAGGGCAGATCTGTCTCCCTAGCCCTTCTGCCATTTTATCCTGTAGAGACACACAGAATGCTTCTTCCCAAGAGTTCAGTTTCACCTCACTACCTTGATCTGCCTTCTTCTGGAAGCATTCCAGCTTAACAACATCTCTTAAAATGTGTTCAGAACAAAATACTAGGCTCATAATCCAACCAATCAAGAGTACAATGGGGCTATCGTCTCTCTTATTCTTGACACCATACTTTCATGACTGTACTCTAAGATTGTATTAGCCGTTCTGGCAATTATTTCATGTTTCTAACTCCAAATGCAGCCAACTAAAACCACTAAGTCATATTTTCCATGCTCTGCAATCTAGCAATATCTCCCTTATCCTGTACTTGTACAAGCAATTGTTTTTAAAATTCATGTAGGATTTTATACTCGTGCTTCTTACTTCAACATATTTTTGATCTCATAAATGTGGGCACTCTCTCCAGTGATACAGGTTGCAACCCACTCATACCTGACTATCCCGTGCAATTCTTGTCCATGCCCAAACTATAAATTCTTCAACGGCATCTGTCCACTGTGTTGGGAGCCTTCTATAGACATCAGTAGCACGTGAATTGCCTGTAAATTATTCCGTGTTCTTGCTTTATGACCCACAAATTTTTCCAACCATACATTTGATGAGCCCCTTTCCGTTGTCATTCCTGCATATTTCTTCATTAGTTATGTGTTACAGCCTACTCACTATGCATCTCTTTTTTTCCTCTCAACTCTAATTCTTTGGAATCTTTAAAGATGTATAGCCATGTAACAACCCAAGAATATTTTTGTTGGGCTTTTATATTTATCCTTAGTAAATAACATCTTGTTAAAATCTGCCTTTTGTTGCAATCTGTTAAGATTTTAAAACTTTTGTCATCAAATATATTATTGTTAAGCAGTCCTACCATCTTTTATATCATCTTTGAATTTGAAAAGAGTGTCAACAATGTCTCTAGCTAAGTTATTGGTTGAAAGGCTAAAGAGTATAGGTTTGAGAACAGAGTTCAATATTATTAGGTACCTCTTCAGTTGATTTAAATCATTTAATCAATGTCATTTTATCATAATCACTCAACTAGCTCCAATCTCGTCTGAATCTATTTGTCCATGTGTCCAACTTGTCCATAAGTATATAATTACTGACTTCATCTATATTACACTTGCAGCATTCTCCTGATCCATCAATCTAGTAAACCTGTCAAACGAGAATTAAATGAGTAGAGCGCAGTTTATTCTTAATGAACCAAGTCATGTCAGATTAACCTCATACTTCACTTTCTTTCTATGAAAATAAAGACCTTATTACCATAACCAATAAATTAGTCACTTTCATGGGATAAGAGAGGATAAACTTAGAAATGCTGCTTTGGGGTAGGGAGGTGTGGAAAAAAAGAACTTGGAATAAGAGGAGATATTAGTATGAATCTTGGCTCCACTCCTTAATTGTTCTAACACATTAAGTGAGCCATTTAACCTCTAAGTCTCGGGTTCCTCATCTGTAAAATGGAGATAACAGCACTTGTAATTCAGAGCTGTTTTGAGGAAAATGCTACATAAGGATTGATTATTATTAAATACAAAAGAAATAAGAATGAAAAAATGATATTGTCTAAATACCTAGTGGTACTCGCATCGATTGACTATGACAATCCCATAATATTGCATTGCTTATCTGGCTTCTTTTCCTTACATTGCCTATTTAAGCAAATTCTCAAAGGGTTTCTACTAGTTCTTCCTGAGAATTGGGCTGTTAGTATTATTTTAAAGCTTTGAGCTCCGAATACATAAATGCATAAAGGAGGCCACATTATGTGTTGAAGACTGTAATCTATTATATTGTTACCCATTACCCTATCACCTACCCAGTTTGGACCTGAGTTCTTGAAGATTTGGGTATTGTCTTTACAAAGGACTATCTGCTGTCCAAGAAAAAAGCTTAATTAAGTACAGAAAGATCCATTACTAGAAAGTTGGCCACTCACTGTTGAATTTTTTGGTGCTTTAAGAATGTTTAAATGTCCCTTACACTTATGTGGCCATCTTTCTTTTATAGAAATTATGTAATTATAAAATAAAGTAATAAAATATATTTTATATTTTACAAACATAATATTATGTAAAACAAAATATCACATAAATATATAAACAAAATATAAAAATAAAGTAATAATGGAAGTCCTTATAATTTTTATTTCAATGAATGAGATGCTCAAGTTTGTCATTACTTCATGAACCCAAGCTGTCCAGCAACATGGCCACGAAAACGACTAATTATTGCTCAAGTTCATTTGATTGATTTCCCACTTCTGATGTTAAAAATGGAGACATTCTTGGGAACGGCCTTGGGATGGTTCACTGCTCTCAGGGGCTTGGAAGATTCCATACGTAAAAGATTTCAACAAAAGGCAAGATAGAGGTGAGAAGGAGGGAGTGTGTCAAGAGCAAAGACAATGTCACTCAAAAAAGGCCTTATTGATATAAGAAAATCTCCATGGTCCAAAAGAGAGGTTTTTGTTTTTGTTTTTAAAAAGATTATCATGATGTCAGAAAGTATCCAAGTCCCAAAGAAAGCAAAAGATCATAGATAGCACAATTATTGATCCCATTTCCCTTAAGACACCTGAGAGAACATCAACATATTTCTGTGTAAGCCTCGGGTCAGACATTTTTACGTGACATAAAGGCCCCAAGGACACTTTGGAAAGTTTCTCACTTCACTAGCTCATTGTTCCCACTCACATAATTTAGGAATTTCACTGTCTATAAGTACCCTAGAGTGCCGTGACAAACTCTGTTTTCAAGCACTTGGTTCATAGTACTTGAAGAGAAAGTTTATTTATAGGATAATGAAAACAAATAGACCCTATATTAGTGTTCAGGAAAGGTTAGCACCCCTGATAGGAGGCTTGCTGAGCCCTTTTCAAACGAAGCATCCACATTTGAGGTCCACTTTTCGCTCGACACTCACCTGTGACTCCAAGAACTGTAGCATGCCCAGTGGCCACACCTTAGTAAAACCATCGAAGTAGACAGGCTCAACCAGGTGGAGAGTAACCAGCAGGTCTTTAATCCATTGGTGAGTTAGGAAGAGAGTATGTGAAGACGTCTGCCAGCAGAATGGGTTGGATGAGAGCAATTTGTTCCAATAGTCACGAAGGCTTCAGAGTGCAGTATGCTGCTCAGGTATGCCATGCGGGCTGACGACTTTGCTTATTACTTCTGAGGGATTAGACATCACTGAGTTGACATTCAGTCCTCTACTATGGCTTGTTTCCACTTTTTTTTATTTTCCTTTATTCTCTTTGGGGGAATGAGCCATCTTCGGGTACATTGTGCCTATGGATGGATGACTGAGGATAACTGGTGCCACAGGAAAATGAGAAGCATAGTTAGCACTGCCTCTCTGGGATCTCTGACAATGGAGGAGCAGGGAGAAAGGGAGCTGCCTCCAGGTTTACTCCACTGTCCCTGATGGAGTTCTTCTAGAGCTATAAGTGGCTATAACAGCTTTTTGTGTTCTCTTGTGATATACCCAAACATGACTTCTTCATCAGGGGCTTGGTTACCTCCATAAGGGTTTCCCCTTAGGATAAGCTTTTGGCAGCTGTTTTTTCCCCTCTTTGGATAAGCAATTGCTTGTGAGCCATTATCTCTCTCTCTCTCTCTCTCTCTCTCTCTCTCTCCTCTCCTCTCCTTTCTTCTTCTTCTTCTTCTTCTTCTTCTTCTTCTTCTTCTTCTTC
>NC_058131.1:650224385-650322362 GCF_016433145.1 Gracilinanus agilis | reverse complement strand
CTCTCTCTCTCTCTCTCTGTGTTTCTGTCTCTATCTCTGTGTGCATATGTGTTTCTCTCTCTGTCTCTGTCTCTGTCTCTCTATCTCTGATTCTCTGTCTCTGTCTGTCTGTCTGTCTGTCTCTCTCTTTCTCTCTGTCTCTCTCTCTCCTTTTTCTCTTTCTCAGTATGTTTCTCTCTCTGTCTCTATCTCTCTGTCTCTGTCTCTCTGTCTCTCTTTCTTTCTCTCTCTCACTCACTCTCTTGGAATCTCTGAGTGACTAAGTACAGGGTAGCTCTCCACTGGGCATTACTTCGTGTTTTTGGAGAATACTAAGATTTTCTATCACATCTCTTACAGTTGATACTGTGCTAGAATTTACAAACAAAACAGTTTGGGTATCTGCACCCATATTTCCTCTTCCTGAACAAAAGTCTATACAGAATTCATAGTTGTCCAAGGACAGATGCCCGGTTTTGTAGCATTGTGTAGTCAGAATTTAAGTCAACTGATTGTTGTCGGTTTGTTTCTGAAACTGAGCTCCACATTTATACTTTCTAGGGAGATACTCTTTTGTTATCATACTGATTTCAAGACATCTAAGCTGGTATAAAATTGTGTAACACAAAGGGCTGAAAGCAAAAAGTCAGCACTAATTCTTATATGAAGCAAAAGTCACTGAAGGCTTGGTCACACTTCTCACCTCAAGGGTCTCCATAGGTTACTGAGGGATCAAGTCCAGGCATTCCTCTATCTGGAAAATCTAACCAGAACTTCCCTTTTGTTTATAATTGCTCTCAACAAGATATTCATGGGCAAACTTTGCAGTGATGGCAACATTTTTCATAAATACATGTCTGATGTCAACCTCCAAGCCCCAGAAATGCCTTCAGTTAAAGGTAATTTCTGGAGGTGGCCAAGTAACAATTACACCTGAGAATCAGAGCTCCTTTCCTATTTTGATACCAAGCGACTCACATATTAGTAGATGTCAGGCAAAACTGGCATTTGCCAGTCCCTGGCTTTAGGCATAATCATGCCACCTAAAGTAGCCTCTCCTAAATGGATTATGGTACACAGTGAAATGACCATCAACCAATATTTTAAGTCATATCCACTCTTCTCATTTTCTCCATGAGCTCTTAATAAGTGGCAAAGGCCCCAGGAATCATGGTGGAGGAGGCATACTCAAATTGATAAAATTTCTTTATGGAGATGGAAGTTATTTTCTCTTCCTCCTCTGTCATGGGGATCCGGTGGAACCCAGACTCAGCCTGGCCACAGCGTTAGGTTAATATGAAAAATCATGAAGGGCCTGACAAGTAATCTAAGGCATTCTAAACTCATGACATAGTGTACTACTCCAACTGCGATCTCTTATTCAGAGATCAGAGTTCTTAGAACGTGGTCTAATTTTTCCAGCAATCTTTCATACAACTACCGTGTCACATAAGAGACTGTAAGATTCAGTAAAAAAGACTTATAGGGGTTCCTTTAATGTTCCACCTCAGGGGAAATTTTTCCAGGACTACTCCCTGAAAAAATGAGGAATCACGGAGGTGAATAGTATCATTCACTGCTCTCCCCACCGCTGGTACATTCTGCATCCTACTCAGGCAGCGAAAATGCTTTAGATCTGGCACTGAGGGTGTTGCTTAGACAATCTTTCCATTCCTAGGGCACTGGGAAGTCCTCAAAAGCAAATCTCTCAGGATACACCCATGAGGCTAAGGATTCATGGGACAATACAGAAGTGCTGAGTGAGAAAGAATCTCTGTGCTTCCTGTAGGCACTGCCCTTGGTCCTCCTATGGGCCTCTGGGTAGGAGGCATAGACATTCAAGTGCTGGGTCCTTGTCCATTGGCTCTGATACTCGGGAGAACTCTGAAGATGTTGGAATTTGCACAATCAAAGCAGTCAACCCAGAAATACTGTTTGGGTCTGAGTGCCCTCTTTTCACCTCTTGATAGATGCCTGTGAGCTACCTCCCTTGGAAATTCCAGATGTGCTAAGATATGTCCTCATGGAGGATTAGTCTTTTTCATTAAGGCCAAAAAGGCTTAGTCATCTGAGAATCTGTAAGTGGTGCTTACCTACCTACATATTTGTTATAAAAGGATTTCAACATAATTGTTACTTGGGATCCATCAAGCATAGTGTGACACTCCATGCCTTCAACCTTTATTGTTACTACTCTCTCTATATATATGTACACACACACACACACACACACACACACACACACGTCTGTGTGTGTGTGTGTGTGTGTGTGTGTGTGTGTGTGTGTGTGGTGGAATGATCCAGGAAATGTTATTGGAGAAGAGATTCATTTTTTTTAGGGGACTGGAATTGGCCCTGTCTGCCAATATTGATTCTGTGGATTATAGTTTCTGTCAGACTAGTGATGGGTTCTTGTCTTGGGTAGTACCAATATGCATGTATCCATTTGTTCAAAGTGCTGACAAAAGACCACATGCTCCCTCCATTTTTGGTATCTTGACAGGAGCTTATTTCCTTTCCCGGGAACCTGAGTTTCCTTAGTTCTTTGCCAGGCAGAGTTGGGGGGTCACAGGAAGGGCTAGGAACTTTAGTAGGAGGCCACAGAGCATCTAGTGTCCCAAGCTTGTTTCTGTAAGGTAAGGTCTTTCTTGTTGCTATTATCTGCAGGATTAAAGCCCAGTCTCCCTTGTTTGCCCAGTCTGGAATCGATTGCTCAGGGTCCAGGACCCAATGAGCCGACTTAATACAGTTCCTAATTATTCTCTTTATCTGTTTGCCTCGCCTCTTCTCTGATCACTCAGATTAGCTGTTCTGCTCAGGCGTTCTTAGCTGCCAAAATAACAGTTCATCATTGAAAGCCCTCCTGAGCCTTTAGCATCAGTCTCCTATGCTCCATAGGTTCTTTGGTCACTATACCTTTAAGCAACATTTCCTCTAACTTATGCAAAGTTAAAAATCCTTTCACCAGTCTCTCAGAACATAATTAGGACTGTGACATGGACATCTCCTGTGGTGTCGTTACTGCTAAAAAGGTATAATCTAATGTAGTAGAACATTCAAGTATGGTAACCAAGAAGTGTTCCATACTGAAAGTGCAGAAGACATCAAAAGCAGAACCCTAGGGGTTCTCCACTAGGGATTTTTATTTTGCTATGTCAGATCTTTGGTGCTCATGGTATTTTGGTGACGTACTTTAAGTAGGGTCCAAAATTTTTCTCCCCAAAGAAATGGACACTGTTTCTTTGAAAACAGCCATAATTGTCTTACATGTACTACTTCAGAGCTTATGACTTTACCTAAGAATCAATTCTCTTGCCTAAACCCATGCCACTGGTGACTGGCTGGCTTTCCAAATGGAAAGATGTAATGACCCAGAGTATGGTTGTTACATCTTCCCCTTTCCATTTGAGATTCTCTAAGAAGGTTCCATATAGAGATGACATTGTTCTTATTGCCCTGAAGCCAGGAACACTGCAGGTCCTCCTCAATCATATCCTTGATCACTGAGAAGAGCTTGGCATAGAAGTCACACTAGAAAAGCCAGGAGAATGAAAAATGTTTATTACCTTGGTTATGACATAAAACTGATGAAATGGCCACTTAGATGGTTCATGAGGACATGAATTTCAACCAGATGGGCAATGAGCTAGGACCAAAACTAAACAGAAGGAGATTAAACTAGTTTTAATTTGGAAAGTTGCAGAAATGCAGGTAAAAGGGACTAGTGTCACCCCTTTCCTCTCCATTGATGCTCAGTGCCTTATTGAAGCTTCCAAGCAACTTTCACAGCTTGGAGATGTTCCTCTGCTAAGAAAGAGCCTGAAGTTGTCAGAGCAAATGAAATGGAGTCCATGTACTTATCCTCAGCCTCAAAGAAACTCAGTGGGGAAGCCTAGACCTTGTGGAAGATACACATCCTCACTCTGAGGTGAAAGGAATTCACTAACCCTAACCTAGCTCTGCCTGAGAGCTAGAGGAAGGGGCTGCGTAAGATCTCAGAGCCACCTAAACAACCCTTTTGTATTTGGCAGGCCTAATTAGGCCAGATAGGAGGACTAATTAGACAAATGGTCAAAAGTATGCTGCTTAGCCCCTTGAAAGAAATCAAGGTAAGCAGCCTTAGGAGCAGATGCCAGTTTCAGTAGAGGGCAGTAATACTCAACCGAAAAGTTGTGACAGTGGCACTCTCACAGGCAGAGAGCAGCTCTGTACAGCAGAGAGAACATTTGTGAATCACAGCCACAGAGGCCAATTAGAGTGATGGCACCAAGGGCAGCTCTAGGACCATTACCAGGGAACTGTGAGGGGGTAAAACCAAGGGATAATGAGACATAGTTGGATCCTAGAAGATGGATCTATGAGAAATCATGCTGGATTTGAGAACTGGAGACCAGCACAAATCCATAATAACCATACTACCTAGACCACTGGGGACCCGCAGGGAGAAGTAGAACTAGGCAATAAAGAGTCGTTCATTCTCTGGAAACCAGAGAAAACTTAGCATTTCTGCTCAGAGGGGTAGAACACTGTACTCACCAGGGTGAATATAGGACTCCCACCTCCTCATCTTTTCTGTTGAATAGGAGTATGTAGGTAGCTACCCATATCTCTTGGTGACTAAATTTTTGTTGCAGAATTCCTTTACCTACCAGTTTTAAGATTTTTCATTTTATTTTAGGACAAAGATGAGAGGATCTAGATTTAGAGATGGGAGATGTTATCTTAGAAGTCATCTTGTCCAACCCCTTCATTTTATAGATGGGGAAACCAAGGCCAAAAGAAAGAAACTGACTTGCACAAAGTCAGAAAACCGAGATTTGAACCTCTTACTCCAAATCTAATATTCTTCCCATCTGTACTACACCACACCCTCAAAAAATTGTCAGATACCCTAAACATTGTTTTTCTCAATTTAATTTTCTTATAGATGCCAAAAGAGTCTTTTTCTTTATGTTTGTTTCCTAAATTTAAGAAAAGTTCATGTTACATTCAAAGAAAATTTCTTCTTATCAACCACTATCTCCAAGAGCTGCCTTCCATTCATAAGGACAGAAAAAGGGACGAGTTTCCCAGTGAATTTCCATCAGAAATACCAGAAGACTGGGGTTAGTTTCTTGAATCTCAACTTAAAGTTCATAGGTGTTTTCAGTTTACTGATCATGACAAATTAGAGCAACCTCTTAAAAGGACTTCCCATCCTTTCCTATGATCTGCTCATTGCCAGTTTTGCTGTCCCTTGGTTTGCCCCTGGGTCACTGTTTTTTGGTATCTGGTCTTAGAGATGATTGTTTTCTTGATTTCTTACCTATGCAAGCATATCTCTTTTGTCTAAAGCCTTTGCTGAAAATCTGGCATTGATTTCCTCCTGCCATCACCATTGAAGATTCTTGGATGTCATGAGCCTCAATTCCACCCTGAAAAGGTCAGGTTAAATAAAACACTTCAGATAGATAGCTCTAGGCTGAATCTGACCACAGCTTCATTATTATTTACTTCTCCAATTCCAGTGTAGGCTGTGTGTGGGCTCTGGAGCAGCACAAGCGAAGACATCAGATCCACTACCCAGACACCTGTGAACACCCACTACTCAACCACCAACAAAGACACAAGGGGAGAAAGATGTAGGAAACAGCAACATGAGCAGTCACACAGGTTCCCCACCTTAAACTGTATCTCTGCTTGTACTCACATCACTCACTCACTCCCCATGGACTCTCCTAGTTATTACCTGCAGAGCAGCTTGATTATGATAGATTAATGTCATCCTCACTAGCCAGGTCCCCTAACTGCCATGGTAGAAGTGCTGGTGCAACCAGTCTTCATGCTATTTGTATGTTCCTCTGAGGCTCCAGTGCCAAAGAAATGTCCCAGAGGAATGCTGTGATGGTGCCCCCTTCTGCCATTAGTACCACAGTATTCCAGTCTTCCAATTAGAGTGAAAACAGTTATTTTTTTTTACTTTGTATTTTTTTGATAGGCTCTAGGCATGAAGATACTTTAACTTTTCCAGTGGACATTTTAAAAATGTATGGGTTGTCTAGAGAGTAGTTTATCTCCTTGAAAGAAAAGTGGTAGAAATATTCATGTAATTTGAACAGGTTGTGATTTAACTGCCACAACTAATTGATGATGGGATCCCCTCTATTAAGACAGTGTTCTGCAACTGGCATCGGATGCTGAGAAGTTAAGCCTAGGGTTATGTAGACAGTATGTATCAGAAAAGGGTCTTAAAACTAGGTCTTCCTGACTTAAAGGCCAGCTCTCTATCCATCATGGCATACTTCTTCCCAATAATATAACAGGGGAATGAATTAAAGGTATTAATAGGACATCTCTCTAGAATACTTTCTTCTGAGATGAAGACTGGACTCAGATCTATTAGAGGAAGCCGTCAGTGTTAGAGATCCAGAGCTGAGAAGAGATGGATATGGGAGACCTAAAACCAAATATAAGTTTCTGGGCTGAGAGAGTCTGCTTATCCATACATCCCCCACCAAGGAATCTCTATCATCTCAGGAATGGCAACTGTGGAAAGGCAGAAAGAGCATTTCAGGAGTTCCTAGAGGGAAACCATGTGGTCCAAGGAAAGGAAGGTACAAAATAGCTTTAAAATTTGCAGCATCCAATCTTCTGGTCAAGTAGT
This sequence comes from Gracilinanus agilis, assembly GCF_016433145.1. Taxonomy (NCBI): domain Eukaryota; kingdom Metazoa; phylum Chordata; class Mammalia; order Didelphimorphia; family Didelphidae; genus Gracilinanus; species Gracilinanus agilis. The sequence goes on along the minus strand of NC_058131.1, from coordinate 650,315,740 downwards.
AAGAATTTCTGACTTCCAGCCTTCTGAAAAAAAGATGAGAAATTCCTTGTCTGTATCTTCTGAACAATATCTAGTGCTTAGCACCCACAACACCTGGTATTTACAATAGTAGTAGGTGTTTAATAAATGTTTCTTTCTGGAGAGGAGAGCAAACCTGGACCTTAATCTACTAATAATGAATTACTCAAGATATCATAGGGCCACCTGAAAAGGGTTGCTTCTCTGGCAACTTAAGTATATATATGTATATACTCCTGAGGGAGTTCACTCAACAGAATGATGATAGAGTCCCTGTAGGGAGAAAAGAAGGTGTGTCTTGTCGGTTTATGGGTTTCTGTGCATCCTGTGTGCTTTCTGGTAGCCTTTCTCGAGGGTAAAATAAAAGTTGTCTGATATATACTGCTAATTTGAGGGTTTACACAGGAACTGAGGGAACCCTTTTACTCACACCAAGACCTGAATCATATTCTGATGTTCCTGGGTAAAATCTAGTGTTGAGGCAGGAGGCATGTGGTGATTTATGAGACACACTCCCCAGTGATTCATCTTAGACCCAGAGTTTGTCATTATGGGACAAAAGATATGTTAAAATCTAAATTTATTGGTAAGTTCCCTATACATTCACATCATTCTCTTTAGACCACCCTTTCTTGAGATCTTCCTATTCCTTGTAAGTGTGCTTCACCTATTTAATAGTCATGCTTTATCTTAATCCTTACATCTATTCTCCCAAAATTAAGGGCATGTCAGATTTCTTCTCATCTAGCATAGATTCCTAAGATAGAGTATGGTCACTTCCTTCTGAGTTTTCCATAATTTCCATCCCAGAAACCAGTATCTTCCTTGTGAGTGAGAATGAGAACTGGAATAGAGCCGTAATTCTGCCTCTTGGAGGAGGAAATTACCATTAAGGCAAGTTAAGAATGATTAGCTGCCCTGCTTTTTGTAAGTTCTAGAAGATGTTGGGATAATTGAAATCCTCCATAAACACCACATTTCATAATTCTGTTCCAGGTTGCAATCTGCTTACAAAACTACTTAGCTATTTCATTTTTCATTTAGGAGGTCTAGAGTATATTTAAATGTGATATTGCTTCTATTTCTCTCCCTACTGATCTTCACCCAAACACTTTCTACCATGTTTCTTTCCCCTTTCCCCATTCCTAGGTTTATTCTCATCAATGCATCTTTTTTTAAGACCCTTGCCTTCCACCTTAGAATCAATACTGTATATTGCTTCCAAGGCAGAAGAGCAATGAGGGCTAGGCAATAGGGGTGCCCAGGGTCACACAGCTAGGAAGTACCTAAGGTCAGATTTGAATCTAGAATCTCCCATCTCTCAATGCACTGAGCCACCTAACTGCCTCCTTCAATGCATCTTCCTAATAAAGAATGCTACTTTGCTCCCTCAACTCCACTCACATCCATAACAATGCCATTTTATCTATCATGTTTATTATGAATAAGGCATATTTTTCCAATCATTTTCCAATGATGAGTTTCATCCCTACCAATTCTCAGTGGTATTTATGAGGCCACATTTGCTTCTATGCATTAGGATTTCATAAGGTCAGTGTTAAAAGCAATTTATGCCAGAGAAACATTAGGAATCATGCATTTAATCATTCATAATTATAATCATTTCTCATTTGATATAAAAATCAAAGCAAAGCAAAAGCCAAAACCAAATACCTCAAGCCCTTTAAGTTATTTTGACAATATTACTATGTAACATTTTTTTTGCCACCCTTCTTGGAGTGCCTTTCTCTCTGCTGCTTTCATTTTTTTTTTAAACCCTTGTACTTCGGTGTATTGTCTTATAGATGGAAGATTGGTAAGGGTGGGCAATGGGGGTCAAGTGACTTGCCCAGGGTCACACAGTTGGGAAGTGGCTGAGGCCAGATTTGAACCTAGGACCTCCTGTCTCTAGGCCTGACTCTCACTCCACTGAGCTACCCAGCTGCCCCCATGCTGCTTTCATTTTTAGAGTAGAACATTTCTCTGTTTACAATTTGAAATTAATGTCAGAAAAGTATTATGACTTATTGCAGGAATAAGAAACTTTCTAGGTTCTTATTTAAACTCAGTGACTGAATTGAGAACCAGGCCTAGGAAGTTCCAGGTTCAAATTTTACTTCAGACACGTTCTAGATATGTGACCCTGGGCAAGTCACTTGACTCCTTTTTCCTAGCTCTACCATCCTTAAAGCTTGGAAAACCAAAAAACAAAACAAAACAGTTTTCATTCTAAGATGAAAGATAAGGGTTAAAAAAACCCTGAAAGACTGAATTTATGATAAAGATAATCTTTCATCCATTCTACCTAAAAGGGTCAATTGTCTGCTACCTGCATGACCTTGGACAGATCACCTACACCAGTGGTTCTCAAACTTTTTTGGCCTACTGCCCCCTTTCCAGAGAAAAATATTACTTAGTCCTCTGGAAATTAATTTTTAAAAAAATTTTAATAGCAATTAATAGGAAAGATAAATGCATCTGTGGCCATCACTGCTTCCCTGGATCGCTGCAGCACCCACCAGGGGGTGGTGGTGCCCACTTTGGGAATCACTGACCTACACTCTGTAAAAAGAGAGAGTTAAATCGGATGCTTGTTAAAATTCCTTCTTGCCCTAAGTCTTTGATTCCATGATTTGAGAGAGGTTAACTTTGCCCTGTAGGTTTATTTTGCTTAGATTATTTGTTGACGTAACTTTTTTAAGGGAGGAAAGCCATTTTGGTAATATTCTAAAAATATAATTTTTCACAAAGAAAGTTTGGAAAGTTTGGTTTCCAGATTCTGTGGAATGAGGTAAAGAAGTAGAAAGAAGAGAGGAAAATGGTAGCAACAACTTCTGAGGGAAGAGGAGGGATTTCTGATTTTGGAGGTAAAAAAGCCAAATGAGGCACTTTGTGTTTTTGGTAATGGATGTGGGGCAGGGGGAGGTTGGGGTTAGGGTTGGGTAGAGGACATGAGAATTCTAATTCTAAATTATACAGTCATTGATATATTAGTAGGAGTCAACATTATTTATTTTAACTATAGAGAATAACAAGTATTAGCTAAGAGACTAACAAATATTTAAATAGCATTGTTTCCTGTTCTCTCCAGTTCTTGAGTATTGTATTATTCTAATTATTTATATTTAGATGTATTTGTATAACTACTTCAACAGGAGAAAGTAAGCTCCTTGAGGGCAGGAACTAGTTTTTTTTTTTTTCCCTTGGGGTCAATCAGCATCTACCCCATTGCTTTGTAAAGTTGCTCTTCAAAAATGTTTGTTGAGCTGAACTAAATCTAACTGGTGCTTAAAGTCTTCAGAGTTGGACATTCTGATGGCGCTTCATTGGATGATTTTGGTTGCTTGACTCAAGATTTGTGGTTGGCTTCAAGAAAACATACACAAGCAACTATATAAATTAGAATGTGATACGTGCATAGGAAAGATGGTACAGTGAAATGAGCTCTGATTTTTGGAGTCATCTAGGTTCTAGGTTCCAGATTTAGGTTCAAATTCCATATTTGTCATTTACTACTTTTTAATATGACGGGACATATCACTTAATTTATTTGAAGCTCAACTCTTTGTTTAAAAAATAAGGGTTTTGGATTCCAAAGTCCCTTTCAGCTCAAAATCTAGAATTCAAAGGGATTTTGTAGATTTGCAGATCAGCTAATATAACTTTGTTCACTTGAAATGGTTCCAGTTCAGAGGATCTATAATCCTAAGCAAGGACGTCCTTTCCTGGGAAGATTCACTGAATAAATCAGTTAACCGAAACCCAATTCCCCACACATACCAGCTCATTTTTATTTACAGTAATGCTACCAAAAATCTATTTATTTTCTAGTATCTAACACATTTGTTAAATAGTCTGTTTATTTCTTCTGTTTACTTATGTCCCAGATTGGAACTTTGTGTTATGGCCAGGCTGTCAAGGCCAAAGTGTCATTGTAATGTCCTGGTTTTTCTTGTCTGGGGTCCTGCTGCTTTGTCCTCTGCTCTGAGTCTGTGATCTTTGCAACACCTCTAGACAGCCCTGGGAGTCTGTGCAGAAAGTAGAGCCCCGAGGCTCAGGACAACAGTATTGGGGCTCTCCCCTGAGCTTGCATAGGGGTCCTCCATCCCAGTGCCCATGTTCCACAGTTCTGCCTTCATCACGCATGCCTGTTGGTTGAATTTGTGACCTCGGGCTGGAAAAATGACCCATTGTGGTTTCTCCCTAGATTTCTTGATCCCTATTTGGTCTAGTATTCATCTTTGATATTTATTGGAGTAACTGTATATGGGGGGAACTAGCTTTGTTACTTCCTCTTATTCTACCATCTCAGCTGGTTTCCCAAATATTCTGAAAATGAAATGACTGGTGTATGAGTTTTGATTTACATATAGGTAAGGTTTTGGTTTTTTTAATATCCACAATGAAATCCTTAGGTAGATGACAAGTATTTTTATCCTTTTTGAATAGGGAAACCACTACACAAAATGGGACTTATGACCTGCCCAAGATAACAAAAAGCTCGATTCTTATCCAGCAAAAGGGAGAATAGGCTTTTCCTCCATCCTACTCTGCAACTGTTAACTGATGCTTCACTGACAGCTCAGCCATGTAAAAATTTTTTTTTTCATTTGTTACATTAAAATCTCCAGGTAATTCCCTCCTACCCTGCACTAGAAAAGGCATCATTTGACTATATATATATATAAACACATACACATGCATAAATGATGTCTTGCTTATTTCTATTTATCGGTCCTCTCTCTAGGGGGGAACAGACACAAATCATTCTTCAAACAATAATTGTGCTGCTGTACATAATGTTCTCTTGCTACTGCTTGTTTCACTCTTCATAATTTCATGAGGGTCTTTCTATTAAAAAAATTAACCTGTTCATCATGCACATTAGTATTCCATCACAATCATATGTCATAATATGTTTAGTCATTCCCCAATTGATGGGCATCCTCTCAATTTCCAGTTCTTTGCAACCTCAAAGAGAGCTACTATAAATATTTTAGAAGCTATAAGTTCTTTTCCATTTCCCCTGATCACCTTAGGAAATAAACCGAATCATAATTCTGCCTTTTTTTTTTTATTTTAAAGCTGCTCTGATAACATGGCAGTCCAGAGGATAAGCAGAAGTGCTAATGATTTGTCTGGCACCTGATAGAAGATAGCAGAAAAGTAAGACAGAGAACAGAGAAAAGTGATTTGGTGCCAATCATTCCGTAGGCCATCGAGGGCTATAATCACCACTCCGATACCATGTAGGGTCAGCAAACTGATATAAACAAGCGTGCAGTGAAAGATATTATTTGCTGTGTCCCACATTTTTATTTAAACTCATAATGCATTTGGTAAATTTCAAGATAACTTTCAACTGACCCCAAGAGAATGGAAAGGAAAACTAACAGAGAACAGGGAGTTTTCTTGCCCAAGGTCCATAAATTAGTATTTAAATACAATCTTTGACATCTTACACCTAATGAGTCACTCTTTTAAACATATCCTGCTGGTTCATTAGGTTGATTTCAACTGCACAAGCATTCGAATTGTTCATATGATAACCCTATCTATTATACCCCTATTCAGGGTCAAACCACTGTTTATCTCTGCCAGACATAACCCATATCCTGCAGAGGGCACTAAAAAAGGTTACATGTTTTTCACCCATTCCCATTTCAAGACAATGTAGGTTCTGATATTCCTTCTGCATCCTCCCCCAGGCAATTTTTTAAAAATCTTATGTTTACTGGGAAAAATATGCTTTCACCAATGGGCTTGCTTTTCCTTCCCTACTTCCCCTTCTAAGAGAATTCAAAATTTGATAAAAGAACAGGTCTGCCCTCTGCTGGCTATTGTTTTTAATTGGCTTAATCTTATTGGAAGATAAATTGGGGGTAGTCTATTATAATGGTTTCCAAACTGCATTGCCCTTAAATCACATGAAAAATCTTTAGGAGTTCCTTTGAAGAAAATGTATTTATGGAAGCTACCTGTGATGAATGTTTGTTATAGCATCCTGTGTGCCACTATACCTAATGCTGGGATCTGAGGACATTCCACTTAATCCAACAAATATTTCTTTATTGAAGATGGTGGCGTAAAGGCACAGAAAGTTTGAACTGCTCTGAGAATCCTCTCCAGCCAACCTTAAAGTAATACTTCGAAATGAATATAAGAGAGACAGAACCAGCAAGTGAAGCAACTTTCTTGCAGAAAACTACTAGGAAGACAGGCAGAGAAGGTCTTTTTCTAAACAAAAAATAAACCAGAAAGAAGTAAAGAAAGCGAATGAAATTTTAGAAAATTAGAATTTATTTAATGGATCTCTGAAGAAAATGAATGGAAATAGGAATATATCTTCTTTTCAGCAGCCTATGGCACCTACGCAAAAATTGACCAAGTATTAGGACATTAAAAACTTCACAACCAAATGTAGAAAAACAGAAGTAATAAATACATCCCTTTTTAGATAAAAAATGCAATAAAATTATATCAATAAGGGTCTATGGAAAGACAAATTAAGAATTAATTGGAAACTAAATCATCTAATTCTAAAAAAGTAGTGGGTAAAAGAACAAATTATAGAAATAATCAATAACTTCATTAAAGAGAATGACAGTGAGGAAACAACATGTCAATACAGCCAGAATAGTACTGAGGGGGAAAATATCTCTAAACATCTACATTAATAAAAGAGAAAAAAAACAGATCAATGAATTGGGCATACCTCTAAAAAACACTAGAAAAAAGAACAAATTAACCCATCCAATTAAAAGATTAAATTGGAAAGCCTACAAAACAAAGGAGATATCAATAAAATTAAAAATAAGAGAACCATTGAACTAATAAATGAGATGAGGAGTTGGTTTTATGAAAAAGTAATTAAAATAGTTAGACCATTGGATAATTCAATTTAATAAATGGAAAAAAGGAAAATCAAATTACCAGTATCAAAAATGAAAAGAATGTATTAATCACAAATGAAGGATAAATTAAAACAATCATTAGGAGCAATTTTGCCCAATTATATGCCAATAAATCTGGCAATCTAAATGAAATGGATCAATATTTTTAAAACTATATAAATTACCCAGATTAATAAGAGAAGAAATGGAATACTTAAATAAAACCATCTCAGAAAAAGAAATTTAACAAGTCATCAAAGAACTCTCTAAGAGAAAATACCCAAATTCTATCAAACATTTAAAGAAAAATTAATTCCAGTACTATATAAACTATTTGGGGAAATAGGCAAAGGCAGAGTCCTACCAAATTCAATTTATGACACAAAGTCATTCTAGGCTAATTTATTTTATGAATATTGATGCAAACATTTTAAATAAAATACTAGCAAGGAGACTACAGTAATGCATAGCAAGGATCATTCACCATGTGGGATTTAAACCAGGAATGCAAGGCTGGTTTAATACTAGGGAAACTATCAGGATAATTGACCATATCAATAACAAAACTAACAGAAATCACATGACTATCTCATTAGATGCAGAAAACACCTTTGATAAAATAAACACCCATTTCTATTAAAAACACCAGAAATTCCATGTGAACTGGAACGACCGCCAGGAATTGATGCAGAGTGAAAGGAGCAGATCCAGGAGAACATTGTACATAGAGACTGATACACTGTGGCACAATCGAACATAATGGACTTCTCTACTAGCAGCAATGCAATGATCCAGGACAATTCTGAGGGATTTATGGAAAAGAACACTATCCACATTCAGAGGAAGAACTGTGGGAGTAGAAACACAGAAGAAAAACAACTGCTTGATCCCACATGTGTTGATGGGGATATGATGGGGATATGATTGGGGATATTGACTCTAAATGATCACCCTAGTACAAATATCAATAATATGGAAATAGGCCTTGATCTATGGCACATGTAAAACCCAGTGGAATTGCATGTCAGCTATGGTGGGGAGGGGGGAAGGAAGGGAGGGAAAGAACATGAATTATGTAACCATGGCAAAATATTCTAAATTAATTAATTAAATAAAAATTTCCCCCCCAAAAAAAACAGCAGAAAGCATAGGGAAAAAATGGACCATTCCTTAAATGGTATCTATCTAAAATCATCAGCAAGTATCATTTAATTAAATAATAAATAAATTAGAAGCCTTCTCAATAAGATTGGGGTGAAGCAAGGATTCCCATTATCATCATTATTATTCAATATTGCACTAGAAATGATAGCGTTAGTAATAAGAGGACAAAAAGAAATTGAAAGAATAAAGTAGGCAATGAGTAAACTAGACTATCACTCTGCAGAAAATATGATGATATACTTAGCAAATCCTAGAGAGTCAACTAAAAACTAAATGAAATAATTAATAACTTTAGGAAAGTTGAAAGATACAAAATAAATACACAATTATCAACATTTATATACATATTACCAACAAAGTCTAGCAGCTAAAGATAGAAAGATAAATTTCATTTAAAATAACTACACAATATAAAATACCTAGGAATCCACTTACTAAGACAAATATAGGAATTTATATGAACACAATTACAAGATACTTTTCACACAAATAAAGTCATATCTAAACAATTGGAAAAATAATAATTTATCCTGGGTTGGCTGAGCTAATATATTAAAAATGACAATTCTACCTAAGCTAATTGACTTATTCAGTACCATAACAAACTATCAAAATTATTTTACAGAACTAGAAAAAATAATAACAAAATTCATCTGGAAGAACAAAAGTTCAAGAATATCAAGAAAAATATGAAAAAAAGTGAAGGTGGCTTAGCTACAAAAGATCTCAAACTGTACTATAAAGCAGTAATCATCAAAACAATCTGGTACTGGCTAAGAAATAGAAAAGCAAATCAATGAAATAGAGTAGATACCCAATATACAGGGATAAATGACATTAGCAATCTGGTATTTGACAAATCCAGAGAGCCCAGCTTTTGGGATATGAACTCACTATTTGACAAAAACTGTTGGGAAAACTAGAAAACAGTATGGCAGAAACTCAATATAGGCCAATCTCTCACTCTATTCCAAGATAAGGTCAAAATGGGCATATGATTTAGACAGAAAGGATAATACCATAAGCAAATTAGGGGAACATAGAATAGTTTGCCTGTCAGATCTATGAAGAAAGGAAGAATTTATGGCCAAACAATAAATAGAGAACATTATGAGATGTAAAATGAATAATTTTGATATTAGATTAAAAAGATTTTGTAAAAACAAAGCCAATATAACCAAGATTAGAAGGGAAGCAATAAATTGGGGGGGGGGGTTTGATGGCAAATTTCTCTGATAAAGGTCTCATTTCTCAAATATATAGAGAACTAAGTCAAATTTATAATAATACAAGTCATTCCTAATTGACAAATGGTCAAAGGATATGAATAGTTTTCAGATGAAGAAATCAAAACTATCAATAGTCATATGAAAAAATGTTCCAAAACACTATTGATTAGAGAATTGCAAATTAAAACAACTCTGAGGTACCACTTCACACCTATCAGATTGGCCAATATGGCAATAAAGGAAAGTGATAAATACTGGAGGGAATGTGGCAAAATTGAGACACTAAAGCATTGTTGGTGGAGTTGTGAACTGATCTAACCATTCTGGAGGGCAATTTGGAAATATGCCCAAAGGGCTATAAAATTGTGCATACCCTATGATTCTGTAATACCACTACTAGGTCTATATCCCAAAGATACATTTTTTTAAAGGGCAGGTGGGGAAGGACCTACTTGTACAAAAATATTTATAGTAGCATTTTTTGTGGTGACAAAGAATTGGAAATTGAGGGAATGTCTTTCAATTGGTAAATGACTGAACAAATTGTGGTACATGATGGTGATGGAATACTATTGTGCTATAAGAAATGATGAATAGGATAACTTCAGAAAAAAGCTGTAAAGACCTACATGAACTGATGCAAAATGAAATAAGCAGAAGCAGGAAAACATTGTACACAGTAAGAGCAATATTGTACAATGATCAACTGTGAAAGACTTAGTTATTCTCAGCAATACAATGATTCAGGACAATTCTGAAGGACTTACAACAAAGAATGCTATCCATCTCCAGATAAAGAACTATAGGAGTCACAGTGCAGATCAAATATATTCTTTTTTCACTTTATTTGTTTTTATTTTGAGATTTTGGTTTTATAGGAGTATTCTCTTATTAGAATGACCAATATGTAAATATATTTTGCAAGATAATGCTTGTATAACCCAGATCAAATTGTTTATCTCCCAGAGAGTGGAGAGAGGGAGACAATTTGGTTCTTATAATTTCAGAAAATGTTATGTAGAAAATTGCAATTACATGGAATTGGGTAAATACAATCTCTTTAACAACAAAAACAAAAACATCTCAAATATTTCTTTATTAAAGACCTTCTAATATATGCTAGTTAGAAAGGACACAAAAGACCATAAGGAAATAGTCTCTGCCTGCAGGGAACTTAAGATCATAGATTTAGAACTGAAAGAGGCTATATATTTTATAGTTGAAGGAACTGAGAACCGGAGAGATGTAGGACACCCTCCTGGGGGAGGGCAATGCAACCTGTGCACACAAAATAATCAGAGGTAGGAAAGATGTCTAACAACTAGGGGACCAAGGATAAGGGAATCAGGGAAGGTTTCACAAAGGATGTGAAATTTGAGTTGTCTTGAAAGAGGCAAAGATGAGGAAGGCATGGATATTCTGGAGTGTGGGGGTGATTTATACCAGCAATTCTTAACTTTTTTGTGTCATGGCCCTCTCTGGCAGTCTAGCAAAGCCTCTGGACCCCTTCTCAGAATAATGTTTTTAAATATCTAAAGTAAAATACATAAGATTATAAAATAAACCAATTATGTTGAAGTACAGTTATCAAAATGTGCTATTAAAAGTGAGTTCATAGACCCATCATGTTAAAGAACTTTTGGTTTATGCAAATAGACAGAGGTGTTAGATGAAATATTGATTTTAGAGAACATTTGGCAGTTCAGTTTTGCTTGCAGGTAGAAAGCACAAATGGCAGTGATGTGAAATAAGGCTGGAAAGGTAAATTGCAGCCAGATTATAGAAGCATTGAACATCAGGATGAGGCATTTGTATTTTATAGGTCCCAGAGGCAATAGAAAGTCACTAAAGGCTTTTAAGCTGAGAATGATATGGTCTTGTCTCTGTCAGCCTTGGGCCTCAGGAAGATTCCTTTGCTGATTGAGAGAATTGAAGCAAGGAGATAAATGTGGCTATTGCAAAAGCCCAGGTAAGCATTCCTGGGATGTGGTGGAAAGGGCCTGAATTAGGGTAGTGACTGTTTAGGAAAAAGATTGATGAGACTTAAGAAAAAGTAGAAAGATACCATATCTTCAGGAGGAAATGCTATAGTATTTCTGGAAAGGTACAGAGTACCTTTGTAGAACTCTCAGGGAGAAATGGGGTAAGGAAGAAGAAAACTGATTTAGGACTGACAATGGGAGAAAGAGAGATGTGGAATGGAAGTGTGAGCACATAGAGAGAGATTCTATATTTAAGAGTTCTGCCAGGGCACACCACAAAGCACTTAACCCAAAAAGCAGGCAGGGTTTCCATAGTAAGTACACTATTTTTCTTGCAATGAACATAGATCAACAGTGGCACCCAGAGGCCAAAACAGATTTACTTCCTTTGAAACACTTCTCAGTGTTACCGGGTCCTAAAGACTCTGTATGGGGACAACTAGATGGTTCAGTCAATAGTGTGTCTAGAGTCAAGAATATACCTCTTTCTGAGTTCAAATCTGGCCTCAGACACAAGGCAAATCACCTAATCCTGTTTGCCTCATTTTCCTCAACTGTAAAATGAACTGGAGAGGGAAACTGCAAACTACTCCAGTATCTCTTCCATAAAAATCAAAAAGTCAAATGGGGTAACAAGAAGGTGGATACAACTGAACAATAAAGAATATGTATAAGAGCACTAAAATACAATTTTAAAATTAATAGTATCTATATTTATACAAATTAAAAATTGTATCACAATAATTTGTTTTGTTCCTTTTAAAAAATTATATTCCCAGGTAACTCCCTCCCTTCCCCATACTAGAGAAGGCATCACTTGACATACATATATACATATAACACAAATATCTTTCCTATTTCTATTTATCAATTCTTTCTCTAGAGGTGGACATTCACAGATAATCTTTCAAAAATTAATTCTGTAGCTGTGTATAATGACCACTTGTTTCAACTCATTTTGCTTTTCATAATTTCAGGCAGAGCTTTCCATGTAGTTTTTTAGAAATTTACCTGCTCATTTCCTATGATGCAATAGTATTCCTTCACAGCTATAAGTCACAACTTGTTTAGAGATTCCCCAATTGATGGGACATCCCCTCAATTTACAGTTCTTTTCCCCCACAAAGAGAGCTGCTAAAATATTTTAGAACATTTATGTTCTTTTTCTTTTTCCCTGATCATCTTGGAAAACAGTGGTATTGCTGGTTCCAAGAGTATATACAATTTTATAACTCCAGATTGTTCTCCAAAATGATTGGACCAGTTCACAGTTCCAAACAACAATATATTAGTGTCCCCATTGTAGGGACTGGCAAAGCCTAACTCCATTCATATCTTTAGATATGAGATCTTTATCTGAGAAACTGTCAATAAACATTTCCCTCCAACTTTCTGCCTTCCTTCTCATCTAGGCTACATTCGTCTTATTGTCATAGTTATTTCGAAATTTTATTATTATTTCAGTTATTTTAGTTGAATCTGACTCTTTGTGGCCCCATTTGGGGCCTTCTTGGCAAAGATACTGGAGTGGTTTGCCATTTCCTTCTTCAATTCATTTTACAGATGAAGGAACAGAGGTAAACAGGATTTAGTGACTTGCCAAGAGTCACACAGCTAGTAAGTGTCTGAGGATAGATTTTTAACTCAGGTCCTCCCAGCTCTAAGCCCTATCCATTGTGCCACCTAGCTGCCCCGGACTGTCTAAATAGTAGTAAGTAGTATCCTATAACCAATCAGTGTAGTTTCAATCCTATTGACAGCTTGAGGAGTTCAAAAGTCACTTATAGGTCAAGGAGTAATGATTATAGATTCTACATTTCTAGGTAACAAGGTCTCCTGGGGAATTAAACTCAGAACCACAGTGACCTCTCTTTCCTTGGAGGGAGGAATAATAAAATCTCATTTTAAAGCCTCTCCCAGGCAGGCAAGGTGGCCCTTTATTCTCAAAGGCTATTCCAGTGGAGAACAGCCTTGGTAAGGCTTGGAAATGTACTCCCCCCCCTTTTTTTTCCAAAAAATTAATAAATTATTTTACTTCTGTTCCTTCATCTGATGCAAAGTGCAAAGTGATGAAAAGTGAAAGGAGCAGAACCAGAACATTATACACAGAGATGGATACACTGTGGCACAATCGAATGTAGTGGACTTCTGTACTAGCAGCAATGTAATGATCCAGGACAATTCTGAGGGATTTATGAGAAAGAACATTATCCACATCCAGAGAAAGAACTGTGGGAGCAGAAACAGAAGAAAAACAACTGCTTGAACACATGGGTTGATGGGGATGTGACTGGGGATATTGACTCTAAACGAATACCCCAGTGCAAATATCAATAATATGGAAATAGGTCTTGATCAATGACACATGAAAAACCCAGTGGAATTGTGCGTCAGCTATGGGAGGGGGTGGGGGAACAGAAGGGAGAGAACATGAATCCTGTAACCATGGAAAAATGTTCTAAATTAATTAAATTAAAATTTCAAAATTGGAAAAAATAAGCACATAAAAAAAGATGAAGTGACTAAAGTCACACAGCTAAAAAATGGCAAAGCTAATACTCAAACTCACGTTTTATGATTCAAAGTCCAGGGCTCTTTCCACTGAACTACAGAGTCCTTTAAGATCTTGTTTACATAGAATGTCTGATTACCCTATAAGGGCACATTTAATATTATAATTTTTTTTCTCTTTTTCTCCAGCTCTGAGTGGTAGTATTATGTTAGATTTCAGATTTCCTGGGAGAAAGTTTTTTTAGATTAGTCATTCTGTATGAAGTTGATAAAATATGAAAACCATGTCTTGGTACTCTTTTTTGAATTGTTTTACAGTGGAAAAAGTTAAGAGGGGATGGAGGGGGGCAGCTATGTGGCTCAGAAGATAGAGATCCAGGCCTCAGGATGGGAGGTTTGGGGCTCAAATCTAGCCTCCTACTTCTTAGATGTGTGACCCTGAACACATCATTTAATTCCAATTGCCTACCACTCTTCTTCCTTGGAACTGATACTTAGTGTTGATTCTAAGACAGGTTTTTTAAAAAAAAGTTAAGGGCAAAAACAAGATAGAAATGAATCGAGGGATGGATTTAAAACCATTTATTCAGCTCTTACACTGACTGTGCCAGGCACTGTGCTAAGTTCTAGTATTACAAATACAAAACAGAGAGATTCTCTACTTTAGGAGCTTCCCTTCTAATATGGGGAGAAAACACATTATGGGGAGCAGTGACCAGAGAAGGAAGTTTTGTTCTGGGTAGCCTCAGAGATGGTGAATTGATCCACAGGATAGCTAAATGAAACCTCTTTTCTGTAAACAATGACAATATTAGTTTGATTATTGTGCTTCATTGGGTGAGTGAGAGGCAGGAAAAATGATCTAGGCATATTGCTGGGTGGGATATGAAACATGTTCTGGTCTGAGAATGACTAGGTATAGTAGACAAAATAGGTTTATATTGATTCATTGATTAATACAGCTCAGCCTTAGGTGAATGTTCTATAACTGAGTAGACTGACTATTCTAGGGAGGTGAATCATTATTTTTTAAGGTGTAGACCAGAAGATATTGTTTCATGTGGAGAGGGATAAGGTATATGACAAGATGGCCCAGATAAACAACAATCTCAAAGTATCCTTATCTGCTAGAGGTGTCTATAACTTTTTTTTTAATTTCAAAGTGTTTTATTGAGTATTATCTCATTTAATTTTCCTAATAACCCTTTGAAGTAGATGGGACATGCATTTGTTATTCAAATATTATAGATAAAAAAAAGAGAAAAGTTAAGGTGTTTGCCCAAAGGCACAGGCTTAGCCAAAGAAGCAAGACTGGATACAGGATTCTTGGCTTCATCTCTGAGACATTTTTTTAAAATTTTAACTTTATTATCATGCAGAACACACTTCCATATTGGTCATTGTTGAAGAGTAAAGTCATACGTAAGCAAAACTCCAAAGTAAAACCATAAATACACTAATGTAAAAGATAGTATACTTTGATCTGCATTTATCCAACTCCAACAATTCTTTCTTTGGAGATGGATAGCATTTCCTGTCATAAATCTTTCAGGATTGTCCCATATCATTCAATTGTTGAGAGTAGCCACGTTTTCACAGATGTTCATCAAGCAGTATTGCTGTTACTGTATACAGCGCTCTTCCAGTTCTGCTTATTTCACTCTGCATCAGTTCATGTAGGTCTTTCTAGTTTTTTTTGAAATCATCTTGCTTGTCATTTCTTATAGCACATCCACCCGCACTCTTGATCCCATTGCATTGTATTGCTGAGAGTATCATCGTTGATCACTCCACAATATTGCAGTTACTGTGTATAATGTTCTCCTGGCTCTGCTTACTTTACATCAATTCACGTAGAAGTGCCTATATCTTAATGTGAGGAAAGTGCTTGAAATTTTAGTGTATAACAAAAGGTAATTAATAATATTATGACTTCAGAAAAAAAGTAATTCACCCCTCACAAACTCAGTATTCTCACTGAGCAACCCTACACATCTAAAACTACATTGTTCTCTGATAGTCAGTCATTCATGGTCTGCATTGACTTTTCAGTGAAAGAACTTTGTCCAGATCCTGGTTCTTTGCACAGAACTATTTGTCTTTTACTTATTCTATTCACTCATCAGGATCAGTTAAAATGAACAATGACTTGGAAAGTTTGTGTTTTCTATGATGATTGAAGTCTTAATAGAGAAAAGGGATTGAGCATTTATGTAGTGTACCTGCTCTGTACCAAGCACTTTACAAATATTACCTTATTTGATTCTTACAATAATCCTATTAGGTAGGTACTGTTATTATCCTCATTTACAGTTGAGGAAACTGAAGCAAAGAGGTTAAGTGACAGGCCCATGGTAAGTGTTTGAGGGTCAGCATTCTATGCACTCTACTATGGTACTATCTGGCTGCCTCTAAAATAGGAGGGAAAGTTTAAAACCTGAGGACAGAAGGGAACTGAGTTCAAAATAGCACATATAGGAAGGGAGTGCAGAGGTGGTGGTGAGAAAGTTTAATAAGATTTGGTGCTGAAAGCCACCCCAGAGATCATCACTCCACTTTTTTTTTCTTAGTTTAGAAAACTTAGATCTGTGGAGTTGAAGTGATTTATCCCAAGGTAACATAGGTGTGTGGAAATATATTAAAAAGTTCATTTTTGGTAAAGCTGAAAATAATTAAGAAATAATATTTTAAATTCAATTTTATTTTCAGTTCCAAATTCTTTCCCTCCCTCCATTTCCCACTCATTGTGAAGACAAGAAATAGATAACCCATTACAAATATGGTTATGCAAAGCAAATTTCTCCATTAGCCATCTTCTGGGTAGGTGTGTGGGGGGGGAGAAACAAGAAAAATAAAAAGAAAGAAATATATGCTTCATTTTTTCACTTTGAGTCCATTAGTTCTCTCCTTGAAGATGGATAGTGCTTTTCATTTTGAGTCCTTTGGAATTGTGGTAAGTTATTTTGTTGATCAGAGTTACTAATTTTCACAACTGATCATCATTACAATATTGCTGTTACTATAAAAAATGTGATAGACTTTGCTACTACCAGCAATGCATTGATCCAGAACAATTCTGAGGGACTTATGGCAAAGAATGCTCTCCACCTCCAGAGAAAGAACTGTTGGAGTTGGAAATGCAGATGAAAGCATTTGACTTATCATTTGTTTATTTGAGCATATGTTTTAGCATTTGGGCTTTATAAGATTATTCACTTATAAACAAGAATAATATGGAAACATGATAATACATGTATAACCCATATTGAATTGCTTGCCATCTCTGGGAGGGGGGTTGGAAGAAGGGAGGGAGACAATATGGATTATATAACTTCAGGAAACTCATGTGGAACTTTATTAGAATAAAAAATTAAAAATTAAAAAAAGAATTCTTGTTTTGTTGATATCTTCAGTCTCTCTACTCACTTGAGATGACAGGATCCAGGACCAGTTCTTCTCCTTACAGAAAGGATCAAAATATTAGTGATAGGGAGGAATTCCTTTGGTTTCCTCCAGAAGAGAGAAGAATGATCCAGGAGGGAGTGGGATGGACAAATCTGTTTTCTAATAGTCTTCTGACATAATGGAACCCCCCCCCCAGGAGGACATTGGGTTCTCCTACTGATTCTTGCTTTCTTCATCTGGGGTCACACTGCCATACTCCCTCAGTGTGGGTGTAGTTATCAATAGGTACTCCTGGTATGTCTAAGGAATGGTCAACCAGAGATATTGGGAAAAACCACCCCTTAATGAGTTCAGATGCTGAGAATAACATGTAAAATAGTGGGAATTGCTTTGGTGCAAAGTTTTATTGGAAATAATGGGGAAGGTGGGAAAAGAGAAAAGAAAAGGGGAGCCAACATGTAACTCAGATATATATATATATATACATATATATATATATACACACACACACTAACATAAAGCATAACTCATTTAAGGGTGTCAACTGTATTGGGCAGCAGTGAGACACTGCCTCAGCAGGAAGGAAGTTCTCCCAGGGGAGAGCATGCTTCCATGTTTGCTCCAAACTGCCCCTTTGAGAGAGGAGCTCTAATACTCTGATTCTGGGTGGACCCCAGAGAGATGATTAGTTTGCATATTGGTCAGGGCAAAGTATTATTTTAGGTGTTTCTTATCAGGAAGAAAAATGAACTAGTGATAAAGCTGGTGGTAGACAAAATATTCCTTGGGGGAGGTTGCATATCAGAGAGAAAAATAAACTGTTGTAGACAAAATATCATTTGGGAGGCCCAGCTGTACTAACCTTAAAAAAATATTACTGTCAGTATTTTTCCAGAATATGTTCTGTAAGCTTACAGCTCTCCTTAAGGGGAGATGACCATGATGGCCTGAAGACCATCAAGTCTAATCTTTTAACGGTGGCTTCCATGCAGCTATGGATTCTGTAGCTCCTCAGAAGAGAAGACTATCCTGGTGGCCTCAAGACCACCAGGACCAATATTATAACAATGTGGCCATTCAATTATTCTTGAATATTAATCCAAACTATATCTTTGACATTGTGATCTTTCTTTGTTCAAATTTCCCATAAATGCTACCTGAAATAACCCTGGGACAGATTCAGATGGAGGTTGTAGAGAACTATACTAGCATCATCCTCCCTTTCTCCAAGCTAGAAATGCTTGTGTTCAATTATATCAAACTATTTTTGGGGCTGACTTGGGCCAAAAAAATACCAAGAAAAGTTTGAACATTTTTTTTCCACCTGGTACTAAATACTAGTGACAAGATTCAAATGGGGTCTTCTGATTCTAAATCTAGACATTTTCTACTATACCATGTGTATAAATGGAGATTTTGAAACTTGGACTTCATCCCCCATAAGTCCTTAGTTTTCCCAAAATTCCCTTTAATCTCTCCTGTGTGGTCATGTTATTGTTTTATATTTGGCTGTAACTCCTCCCTCTTTCTCTTTTGTTCCTGGGAGCGGGCTGGTTAGTAACCTTTTAGGTAGGTCTCTGTTAGTTTGTTATTAATAAAATATTCATAAATATAATATTTAGTATTTTGCATATTAATTTTAATGTCCACACATGGTCAAATTTATGTTAGCTTTGGCCCTGAGTTATATATAATTTTAGCTTTTTTTCTTTTCCTCGAATTCTGCTTATTATTTTCCTTGGAAATTATTTTCTAATGTCCAGATTCAAGTCAGACCCTACACAAATCCTTCCTTAGACTTTAATAGCTTTGTCATGAAGTTACTTCACTCGGCATGTCTATCTGATCTTTGGGTGACAGCCAGTGCTAAAGGGGTGAGTGACATGAAGAATGACCATGACATTGGTTGACCAATACCATAAACGGGACCCTCCTACCCTCCTCAACCTCTGAAAGGTTGAGCTCGTGAACTGTTGTAATTCAGCACCTGCCCTTTTCCTTTGGTAAGTCTATAAAGTTCACGGTGTTATTTGAACTTCAAATCTTTGGCCAGAACTTGTAGTTCCCCATGGGGGCAAACACAGAAGTGTTATTGAAATATTTTTGGCAACCCCCTGCGGTTAAAAATCAAGAGGCAAAGCTTTCTGTAAGAAATTGTAACTAATGTATATATATGTTAACATAAATATGCATTTACTAACATGGATTATATACATTTGTATACTAATACATATAGTACATTTGTATACTAATATATAGTTATATGGGCACTAGTGAGGTGGTACAGTGCGTAATGTGTCAAGCCTGGAGTCAGGAATTCAAATATTGCTTAAGACTTTAGTGGTGTGACCTTGGGCAATTCACTTAGCTCTGTTTGCCTCAGTTTCCTCATCTATAAAAGGAGTTAGACAATCACCCTAATGCAAATATTAATAATATGGAAATAGGTTTTGATCAAAGACACATGTAAAACCCAGTGGAATTGCTCGCTGGCTACAGGAGGGGGGTGGCAGAAGGGGAGGAAAAGAACATGAATCATGTAACTATGGAAAAATATTCCAAATTAATTAGTTAAAAAATTTGTCAAATAAAAAAGTAAAATAAAAGGAGTTAGAGAAGGAAATGGCAAACCACTCCTGTATCATGAATCCAAGATATTGGACCTCCAAGAAGGGTCATGAGGAATCAAACATGATCAAAACAATTGAAAAACAACAAAATATAGTTACACACTGAGACCAGTTTTTTGATTTGCAGGTTGATGAATAAATCAAAAAGAATATAATAAGCACTTTCAATATATCATTCATACAAAGTCATACATTAAAATATTTCCTGTCTTCAAGGAACTTACATTTAATAAGAGATACTAGGAGCATCAGTGGTTCAACTTTTTTTCCCCACTAGTATAATTCTTGGGAAGAATTGCAACTCTTTATGGGAGAGTTGGAACTCATGTATAGATTTATACTTGAAAGTTTAAGTCCCTATGAAAAAGAATGCTATCTGCATCTAGAGAAAGAACTGTTGGAATAGAAATGCAGATGAAAACATATGATTTCTCACTTGTTTATTTGGGTATATGATTTGGGATTTTGGTTTTATAGGATTATACTCTTACCAATGTGGTAAGATAGGTCCAATCTAATCGGCTGCTCTCACAGAGCAAAGTGCCACAAACTATACAGAGTCAACCTGTGGGGCTCTGGGATGGTATCTCTGGGAGAATGCACCTCGCTAGATGATTCTCCAAAGAACAACAGAACTCAAGGATGTTTTGTACCTTTTGGGGAGCTTAGGACATCAAACCTACCCTGACAGGTTGCAAGCAGGTTTGGGAAAGAGGCTGCAGCCAGAGGCTGGGGCATCAGGGAGTGCTCTACCTATCATGGATGCTAAAAGGATGGTTCAGGCACAGGAAAGGATCTCTGATACAATGGGAGAAACTTTTAAGACTAAAAAGGGTATTTAAAATATGGTTAGGTCTATAGTCCCACCAGGACTGGGATCCTTAAGTAACTTAAAGTCCCTTGTTCAGTCTGAAAGGGTTGAGTCTGGGACTTCCCTTGGGGTGAATTCTCAGGGGACAGGGGCAGAATTGGGGTCTCCAGGTTTCAAATTGACAAAGAGGAGTCTGTAGACTATACCTCAAAAGGTAGATTAGAACTAGGTCTACCTGGAGCTTTAAATGTCAGAGGAGTCAATGTCTATTCCTAGGAGAAACACTAGCCTGAAATTATAGTGTACTGTAATTTAACATAAACAAATCTTTGGCTTCCTGATGATCAGAGAACGTAAGGGACTTGTCCATGGTCATATATAGCCAGGCTGGGGCATGATCTGAACCCAGGTCTCCTGATTTCAAGTTCATAGTAGTGTGGTTGAAAGTATGAGAGACAGTCTTAGATCTCATCTCTTTTATTATATTGTCTGAAATATGGAAATGTCATTGGTGAGGAACCTATGGTACCAGAGAGTTGTTGTAATGTACCAAAGCACTTTAAAAAGCATTACATAAATATACACCATTATTATAGATATCTCTTCCACATCACAGGGGTTAAGGGTACAATACCCCTAATATCTGAAAAATCCCTATAAAATTTTTGGCCTTCTTTTTATACCAGAAAAGAAGTCTGAATTTTTTCTTTTTCTTTTATGAAGTGTTTACAGTACCTTGTTGTAAGATCTGGGTTAAGCATTTGGTCATAGGTTATATAGTTTCTTTCTTTTTTTTTTTAACCCTTTTACTTCGGTGTATTGTCTCATAGGTGGAAGATTGGTAAGGGTGGGCAATGGGGGTCAAGTGACTTGCCCAGGGTCACACAGCTGGGAAGTGGCTGAGGCCAGGTTTGAACCTAGGACCTCCTGTGGTTATATAGTTTCTAAACCTTTTCTGTGCTGTCTGCTGGCCTTCAAGTGCAGTTTGTGGCTTCCATAAAAACTCTCAAAAAATCCTATTTAATTTCTTATGCTGACCTGTGATGTATCAAAATTGGCATGGGGAAAGTCATGACGTGGAAAGGATATTTGTATATTTAAGAGAAAAAAGGTAGCTATATGTAGTATATTGGATCAAAGCTTTAGACTCAAAATCACGAAAATCTAAGTTTAAATCCTGCCTCAGACAAGTACTAGCTACATGACCCTGGTTAAGTCACTAAAATTTTATCTGCTTCAGCAGTCTCATTTCTAAAATAGGGATAAGAATAGCACCAACTTCCCAGGGTTGTTGTGAAAATCAGATGAACTAATATATGTAAAATGCTGTGTAAATTAAAGCACCCAAAGTGCATTTATGTAGTAGTTATTAAGAGAGGTCAGAGAGTGGTCAAAGCCAAGAATTTCCTCAGAATTTAAAATCTTTTGTGTTGGGAGGAGATATAGAAAAAGTGTTGGATTTGGAGTACAAGGATCTGGGTTTGAATCTCTCTGGGCCTCAGTTTCCCCATTTATAAAATGAAAGGGTTGGACAAACTGGACTCAAAGGTTTCTTCTAGTTACATTTCATTAGAAGTTTCTTGGAATTCTTCCCGAGAAGAGGAGTACAGTTATCCCACTGTTCGTTTATCTTGGCTTCACTGTATCATAGTTTTTTTTAAAAAACATATATCTAATTCTGTATCACAGAGTTACACTTAGTGGCTGATGGAATGAAAGGAGACCAACCACAGCACTGTGTTCTGTATTCTGGGCACTGATTGACTCAGTGACTGTAGGTAATAAGAGTGTTGAAAAGGTTTATAGGAGACTGAGAAGGGTTTATAAAGCCTTGAAATATAAATAAATAATAAAATAAATATAACACTGCTATTTTTCGGATTTTTACCAATTGTGGGTCTGGAATGTAACTCCTATGAGTAAAGGTTGGGGAAAGTGCACTATCAGGCCCGGAAAAGTTCTGAGGAGGCTAATTTCCAATATATTTCTCCTTTGAAAAACCATGGGATTGGAGCTTGTTTGAAAGCCATTCAACCCCAAGACAGCACAGGCCTATGATAAAAAGGCTCCTTTAGGATTATGCTCTCAACCTAGACTCTAGACAACAAATCTCCAGGCCTATTTACATTTTACATATTCCAAATAATCTCCAAAAGGAGTGTACCAACATAAAACAATCTGGGGAAAATCAGAGCCTTTTTGATTTGATTTTAATTTTTTAATTTTTAATTTTTTTGTTTTACTTGATATTCTTGACCTTTTGTTCTTCCAGATGAAATTTGTAACTCATTTTTCTAGCTCTACAAAATAATTTTTTGGTCACTTTGTTGGTATGGCATTGAATAAGTAAATTAATTTAGGTATAATTATAATTTTTATTATTTTGGCTCAGCCTATTCATGAGCAATTAATATTTTTCCAATTGTTTAGATCTGACTTTGTGTAAAACGTTTTGTGATTGTGTTCATATAGTTCCTGGGTTTCTCTCGACAGGTTGACTCCAAGTATTTTATATTGTCCATGGCTACTTTAAATGGAATTTCTCTTTTTATCTCTTGCTGCTGGACTTTGTTAGTAATGTATAGAAATGCTGATGATTTGTATAGGTTTATTTTATGTCCTACAACTTGTTATATTGTTCATTTTTTCAACCAGTTTTTTTTAAGATGATTTTCTAGGATTCTCTAAGTATACCATCATATTATTTGCAAAGGATGATAATTTTGTTTCCTCATTACCTATTCTAATTCTTTTAATTTTTCTTCTCTTATTGCTGTATCTAGCATTTCTAGTACAATATTGAATATAATGGTGATAATGATAAGCATCCTTGTTTTACTCCTCTTATCAAGGAAGGCTTCTAGCTTATCCCCCTTATGCATAATGTTTGCTGATAGTTTTTGATAGATACTACTTATCATTTTGGGGGAAGCTCCATTTATTTCTATGTTCTCTAGAGTTTTTAATAGGAATAGGAGTTGTGTTTTACCAAAAGTTTTTTGCATCTATTGAGATAATATGATTTCTGTTGGTCTTATTATTGATATGGTTAATTATACTAATATTTTTCCCAATATTGAACCAGTCCTGAATTCCTTATGTAAATCCCACCTAGTCATAGTGAATGATCCTTGTGATATATTACAGTAATTTTCTTCCTCGTGTATTATTTAAAATTTTTTTTATCATTGTTTATTAGGAAACTTAGCCCATAGTTTCCTTTCTCTGTTTTTGCTCTTTTTGATCAGGTATTAGCACCATATTTGTGTCATCAAAGGCTTTTGGTGTGACTTCTTTGCCTATTTTTCCAAAGAGTTTATTTAGTAGTGTAATTAGTTCTTTAAATATTTGATAGAATTCACCATGAAACCATCTGGCTCTGGGGATTTTTTCTTAGGGAATTAATTAATTGAGGGCTCATTCAATTACTTTTTCTAAGATTAGATTATTTAAGCATTCCATTACGTCTTCTGTTAATCTGTGCAAATTATATTTTTGTAAATATTTATCCATTTGGCTTAGATTGTCAGATTCATTGACATATAATTGGGCAAAATAGCTTCCAATAATTACTTTGATTTCCTCTTTTCCTTTTTCCCCTTTAATTGCCCTTTTCTTTTATGATAATTTGGTTTTCTTCTTTCTTTTTAAAAATAAAATTAACTAATGGTCTATCAATTTTATTGTGTTTTTTAAAAAAATAAAACCAGCTCCAACTTTATTTATTAGTTCAATGGTTTTCTTACTTTCCATTTTATTAATCTCTCTTTTGGTTTTGTATAATTACCACAGGGATTGTATAATTGTCATAAAACTAAAAAATCTTTTAAGAAAAAAACATTTCAGGAAAAGGAGCTCAATAACTCTTTGAATCTAGAAGACAAATTGTTTGAAGAAGGCATAATGAAGATGGCTGAAGAAAACCTCCACAGCATCAGAAGATCTAGAACAAACTTTGGAGTATAACTGATTGAACTTTGGGGGATTGAACACAAGTATTTTGAATGTATGTCATAGGGGATTGCCCCCCTAATTGGCGTATTGTCAATGCACCTAGCAAACATTGGTTTGCTCTCTCTCTCTTTCTATCTCTTTTATTTCCCTCTTATCTCTAACTATTGAATATTGTATGCACCTTTAGCTAGAAAATCTTTAGAGATACAAGATAGTTATGTAAAATGATTCATTGGGGAGACTAGTCTCCCAAAGAATCACAGGGGGGATTGTGAAAGGAAATTCTTGGTTCTCTTTGTCTATTCTGCATTTACACTTGTGAAAAGGGAATTCTTTGTTCTCTTTGCCTAGTTGGAGTTAAAGCTTTGGTTAACAATAACTTAAGTGCCCCTACTTAGTACCTCACTGGATTGTGAGGACAGGATTAACTCTCCTTTGTCTACTTTTGAATTAATCAACAAAAAGTGAATACATCCATAACTGACCCTAAAGTATGGGAAACTCTTACTACAGGAGTTTGCACCTCCAAAAGGAAGTCTGCAACCCACATGCTAACTGGGCAATAACTCAGTAACATGCAAATCCAAACTGAATGACAACTCAGAAACGTGTGAATACTAGGAGAAAATATCTATACTAGTCCTTATCCAGGAGGGAAGGTAGTGAGCAACTATGAGGCCTTCTCCAAGATGGAAGCTAGTCTCTTAGGAAACTAGGAAAGTAGTCAGCCCTTTTCACTCACCCAACAAAGCAGTCCATGAGTCAGAATCTAAGTTGATGCCACGATCCAAGCCTTAATCTCCAGTGAAGTTCCCTTGAAGACTATCTTCAGGAGACACTCTCCATCAGACTCAACTTCATGAGACTGCCTCAGCCCCAGGATTTTGTGGCTTTTATGGTGGTTTCCTGTTCTTGCCCCTTTTCAAAGGGACCAATCACAGTTTCCAAATTGTCTAGCCTTGCCCAGGGGCAGTGTCTGTGGGATTGACTTCTCACCTCTAAAAATATTCATAGCAGCTCATTTTGTGGTGGCAAAGAATTGGAATGAGGGGATATCTATCCATTAGGGATTGGCTGAATAAACTGTGGTATGTGATGATGATGGAATACTCTTGTGCTATAAGAAATGATGAACAGGATGATTTCAGAAAAACTTGAAAAGATTTATATGAACTGATTCAAAATGAAGTGAACTGAACAAAAACATGTACACAGTAACAGCAATATTTTACAGTGATCAATTGTGAATGATAGCTATTATTATCAGCAATGCAATGAACATAGACAATTTAAAAGGGCTCATGATAAAAAATGTTATCCATCTATAGAAATAATGGAGTCTGAATGCTGATCCAAACATACTATTGTCAACCTGAAAATAAAAAGGATTACCAAATTAGCCACAGGAGTCTTTAATCAGGGTTGAGGAACTGCTGCTCCCTTCCAGCTGTCTAGTCTTCCTTCTTTAAGGCAGAAGGAGCAAGTTTAACTAATTCAAGAGTAATCTGAGGGGGCCAGAAACTGGGAGGAGTAACTAATATTTGATGAGATCAAAAGCTCTGGATGCGATTAAAGTGGATTAAGAGGAGTGACTGGGAGGAGCCATCCTGATTAAACTCCTATCAAATCAAAGTCTCTAGGAGTGGTAAATTTTCAGCTATCACAAGATTTGCACCAACCATAATTTGGTTGCACTATGGGGTGCAAATAGTCCCTTAGGTTAACTGCATTTAACACTATTTTGTACTTTTTTTATTTCGTGTTTTTGTTGTTGTGGTTTGTGTTTTCTTTCACAACATGACTAATATGGAAATGTTTTACATGACTGCACATGTATATCAAACTGCTTGCCTCTCAGGGAGGGAGAGAATATGATCATAAAATATTTAAAATATATATTTAAAATGTGTTTTTACGTGTAATGGGGGAATATTATTATTTTTTTAAAAATCTAGGCTCTGGCAGTCACTACAACTCGTGTAGAGCAAGACATGAACTGTACGACTCCTCAGCTAGAAAAATTAAGGTTTTGGATTTCTCACAGGTCTAAACAACCCCTTTGACTTCTCATTCCCAGGCGCAGAAACCTCCAGTCCCTCTGGCATCAGGAGCTAGACACACATAGCCCGCGATTATCAAAAGGAGTGCCCAGTCGGGGGACGTGCCCAAGGTCGCTGAGCTCGCCAGGCTGAGCTCCGATGCCCTTGACCCTTTTTATGTGGCGGGTTAGTTTATGGTAGGTTCCAGAAGATAGCTGGAAACAGCGGATCCCCAGCTGGGGGTGGGAGTGCCAGACGCCCCCAGGGTCTCCTCTCTAAGGTTAAGTAAGAGGGCAGAACTATGGACGCATTAAGGTGCCCCCTTCGCGCGCTCTGGGAGTTCTGGCTACAACCCGCGCATAACAGAAGCTCGGTTCTCTTACGTTCACTCTACTCCCGCCTCCCCCTATTATGGCGTCCCAGCCGCCCGGAATGACGTCTCTAGCCATAGGAGAATCTTCCTGTCACTTGAACTCTAGCTCCCGCCCACACCTTAGCCGGCTCGGGCTTCCCCCCTCCCTTCCTGGCTTCCCCACTATCAGACCGGCCCCGAAGATTGGCTCTGCCCAACGAGACGCCCGCGGCAGGCTGAGTGAAGCGGCGAGTTCCCGCCTTCTCCTCTGCGATTGGATTTCGCTTGGCCCTGCCCCGGCGGGATGGCTGATCGCGATTGTCTCCTCCCCCAGCGCCCGTCTATGCGTACCATGCGCGAGAGGCTTGTGTCTCCTGTCAGGGACTTCAGGATCGACGCCTTAGGAGCCGGAGCTGGTACTGGACCGGGAGGAGTCCGCGCTCTCGCCGCTGCCCTCGGCCTCACCATGCCTGTGTCCATCTTCGCCGATGTGCCCCAGGCCCAGCCTGTTCTTGTCTTCAAGCTCACCGCAGACTTCCGCAAGGACCCGGACCCCCGCAAGGTCAACCTAGGAGTGGGAGGTGAGGATGCTGCGGGGTGGGGGTGGGGAGGCAGCAGCAGCGCCCTTGCACCCGGACTGCCCTGCAGCTGTCAGCAGCCTCGGACTTCTGGGACTACAACATGTGGGGAAACTGAGGTAGGCAGTAGCGGGCTCCAAGTTGGGACCAACCCTGCAACGGGCGGGTCTCTCCGGATGCGGGGGCCTAGGAGACCACGTTATTGTGGGATTGCAGCCGAGATGCAGAATAGCGTTGACACTGGACCGATCTTGAAGAGACCTTGATCTTGGCGAGGGTCAAGGTTCAGCTTTGACTGCAGGGATCAGTTTCAGGGCCTGCTGGCTGTCGTCTTGGCTGCATGGTCAGGTACCCCGAGTCTATTTCCGGGGCCCCACGAGAAAGGCGTTTGGACTGAAGAGATAGCAGTAAATTTAGTCCTTAGATCCAGCAGTACTGGTTGTGTGACCTTGGGCCAAATCCTCTGCTGGCAGACTCAGGGATTCCTCCTCGTTCATTAGCATAATAATACCCTCACTTTCTCCTCCAGCCTGAAAGAAAAAAGTGTTTTGGAAGGGTTGGGGCTGTGAGGCTTAGGGAGGGTTTGGTGAGAACGGTGACAGCCCCTTCCGCCAAGACACGCCTCTCTTGTATTCTTGTGACCTTGAGCAAATTCGCTAGCAGAGATACAGGCCAAAGACATCCTGCTGAGGTCTGAGAATCACTGTGAGCTTCGTGACCGTGGGACTCTGCGTCCTCGTGTGCTAGATTGAAAGGGTTGGTCGAGATGGCCTCGGAGGCCGGGTCTTATGTGCTACTTCATTCAGCACCCCCTTATGGATGTTTCTTCTTTCATACGTTATCTCTTGCCTTGTCTGTCCAACAGGTTGACAAATAGAAGGAGAAATAGCTTGTGAGAAGACGAATAGGTTAAGAGGGTTAAAGATGTGAGGAAAGAAAAATGCATTATTTTTTCTATTGAAAAATATATGGAAAATGCACATATTTTCTTTTTGTTATTAAGCAAAGGGTGAGTCCAGAGTGGGTTTGGAACCGGGTTTTTCATGACTGTTGGTGTTCTTTTCTGTGTATGATTCAGAAACACTGCCACCTGTACATAAGAACCCATTTTAGGGATAAGAGAAGGCTAGAGACAAAATGTGTTATCAGACAATAGACTGAAGGAAGTGTTCATTTGAATTATCCCAAGTAGTAGTGGGATGGTCACCTGCAGACAGTTCTTTGCTCAATCCTGTAATAAATAAATTCTGCTGTGGTCTTTTTCTATTCTGGAGAAATGGTGTTAATCTAAGGAGAATTCTACACAAAACAAAAAACCTTAATGGGAAATTATTTGTTTTTCCTTATATTGTAATATATTCATTTCTTTGGTTCTAAAGACACAAGTCCAAATGAGTTATTTCAGCATTTCTTGATATAGAATAGATATAGTCTGCCTTTTCTAGTCTGAAGCCCTTGACTTAGGGCTAGAAAATAATTGTGGAAACAGTGTGTGTGTTTTTTTAACCCTTGCCTTCTTAGTATCAATTTTTTTTTAAACCCTTACCTTCCATCTTGGAGTCAATACTGTGTATTGGCTTCAAGGCAGAGGAGTGGTAAGGGTAGGCAATGGGGGTCAAATGACTTGCCCAGGGTCACACAGCTGGGAAGTGTCTGAGGCCAGATTTGAACCTAGGACCTCCAGTCTCTAGGTCTGGCTCTCAATCCACTGCGCTACCCAGCTGCCCCCCTTAGTATCAATTTTAAGAGAGAAGAGTGGCAAGAGCTAGGCAATCTAGATTAAGTGACTTGCTCAGAAGTATCTGAGATCATATTTGAACCCAGGTCCTCCCAACTCCAGGCCTAATACTCTCTTTACTGTCTTCTTTGGCTGCCCCTGTTTTTGTGATTAAAAAAAAAAAAAGGTTATTGGGACTGATGTCTTTGTAGCTCTCTTTCCAATTTTCCAAAACCTATTTTATTAGGGGTGAGGTGGGGATTCCTATTATGTAAACTCTTACTATCAGTTTACCTATGGCCACACAACCACATCAGAAGAACTTGAAACCAGATCTTTACTGACTGCAAGAATAACCCTCCAGACACTTCATCCTTAAGATTCAGAATCAAAGAATCATACATTTCCAAAGGTTTAGAAGACAGTCTAGTTTCTCATTTAAGAGATGAGGAAACTGAGCACAGAGATATAAAATGAAGTGTCCCCAAATTCACATTCAGCAGCATTATGATAGTATTTTTAGCATGTCATGTGAAGTCTCTCAGAGACATCTGGACTCTGGGTATTAAAAATCTGTCTCTCTATTTACTACCAAGTCTTCACTTAGGGCAGCACTGCTGTCGTGGTGATCTAACCAATTATACATTGTAGCTGTGGATTATTGTGTTTTTAATTTGTATGTTGCTACTGTGTCCCCAGGGTGTAATTTTTAGGACTGTGGAAGAAAATAGGGGAGATGTCCAGCCTGCTCTACTTGTGATGGTTACATTTTACTGCTAATATGTCGATATGATTACAGCAATATAGTGGACACTAGCCTTTAATCAGAAGGCCAGCATTTGAATTCTAGTTACACTTAACTACTGCCTGAGCATGTAGCTATGACTCTCTATGCCTGGTTCTTCTTATCTAGAGAATGGGAATAATAATAATACTCTTTGGGTTGTAGAAAAAAAATGCAATGTAAATCTTAATGGATTGACAGCTAAATGGCACAGTGGATAGAGCATTTGACCTGGAATCAGGATTCAACTTCTTGAGCTTAAATCCACCCTCAGATACTTACTAGCTGTGTAACACTAGGCAGATCACTTGACCCTGTTGGCCTCAGTTTCCTCATCTGTAAAATGAGCTGGAGAAGGAAATGGCAAACCACTCCAAGTGTTTTTGCCAAGGAAATCTAAAATGGGGTCATGAAGAGTAAGACAAGAAGGTTGGAATGCCTGAACAACTACAACATTCCATTAATAAACATTTTCTAAGGGCCGACTATGTGCAGGCACTGTGCCTTTAAGCACTGGGGACACAAAGGAGACCAGTCCCTGCTCTCAAAGAGCTCACTGATGAGAAGACAACATTTAAACAACTACATACAAATAAGCTATCTACAGGGTAAAATGAAGATAATCACAGAAGGAAGGCAGTAGCAATTAAGGGGATCAGGAAAGACTTCTTGCAGAAAGTGGAATTTCAACTGGAATTAGAAGGATGCCAGGAAGCCAGGAGGCAGAGATGAGGAGGGAGAGCATTCCAGGAATTGGATTGACATAGGAAATGCCTGAACTGGGGAGATAAAATATCTCATTGGAAGAAGAGCAAGAAAGTCAATATTGGTGGAATCTAAGAATTGGGGTGTAAGGTTGGAAGAGTTCTTCCTGACCCAGGCTACCTTTTGTTATAATTTAAACAAAACAAAATGTCACAATGTAATACTTTGTGATGTTAATTCTTCATGGATAAAAGGAGCTTTGTAGACATAATCTCCTTTGATCTTTTGGACAGTTGAGGGGAGCTAGATTTTTTTCTTGTGTCTCATAGTATCTTAATTCCTTAAATTACTATTTCTTTCTGTTGTATAGTATTCCTAAAACCCTAATGTAGGCAAGTCACTATATATAAGACTCTCGAGAATCATATAATTTTCTGTGCTTGTCCTTATTTTCTAATACAGTGTAGTTCTTAGTTCTCATTTCCAAAGGGAAGTGGATATAGCCAGGAAAGGAATAGGGTGTGGCTGGTGTGCATGTCCTTGGAGGATGTCCATGAATGATTCCCTGGACCTTATTTATTGCCTCCTTTGGATTCTCCTGTTTTTGTTGTGGTTGTTTGTTTGTTTGTTTGTTTTTGAAACCCCAACCTTCCACCTTAGAATCAATACACTGTGTATTGGTTCCAAGGCAGAAGAGTAATAAGGGCTAGGCAATGGGAGTTAAGTGACTTGCCCAGGGTCACACAGATAGGAGGAGTCTGAGGTCAGATTTGCAGGTCTCTAGGCCTAGCTTTCAATTCACTGAGCTACCCAAGCTCTGCCCCTGGGTTCCTGTTAAAAGGGTATCTTAGTTTATTGAAGTCTTGCTTACTTCTAAAAAGGCAAAGATCCTGGAGGCAAATCTTCCACAGGGCTGTAAAAACTGATCATAGATAACTTCTTCATATTGAAACCCTTTAGCTCTTGTCTGATCCAAATACATGTGGGCTGGGAACTGTATGGGAAGAAGAGGAAATAGGAAAAGGTAGAGAACAAGTATTAGTATTAATTAGGCTTCCATGTGTAAATTTGTATTTACTCTCAAAAAATGCAAAAGATTTTTTCAAGGATTCTCTGAGCATACTAGAAGGAAGTTATATAACCATAGATATTTCTAGATTTCTTTATATAAAGGACATAAAGAAAATTGGTCTCCTGACTTTTTGATTTTACTCCTTTTTTAGAGTCAATTATATTATTTAACTTAATCATCCACCTTATTCACCATTCTTGGCTCTGAATGACTTTGACTTGCTACCAGAAATGATGAAATCCACCCCACAAAGATTGAAGACCTGTTATCACCACACAAGAATGTCCTCTAAGCCCTTAAGGAGAGCTACTATAAAAATAGAATGAGTGGTAGCTTCCTTGCAATGAATATGTAGCTTCCATTTATTTAATTTGTAAACCTTTACCTTCTGTATTAGTATCAGTTCTAAGACAGAAGAGCAACAGGAGCTGGGCAATTGGGGTCACACAGCTAAGAAATATCTAAGACCACATTTGAACCTAAGTCCTCCTAATTCCAGACCTGGTTCTTTATCCACTGTGCTATCTAGCTTCCTAATGTGAATACTCTAAAGGGAACCACACTGTTAGATTTATAAGTTTTGGCATTTAAAAAAAAAAAACCAAAAATGCTATTTTAAGTAATATTTCATAAATTAACCTTTCCTTAAACAAACAAACAAACAAAACTCTTATCTTCCATCTGAGAATTGATACTGTGTATTGGTTCCTAGGCAGAAGAGTGGTAAGGGTAGGCAATGGGGGTCAATTGATTTGCCCAGGGTGTCACAGCCAGGAAATGCCCGAGGCCAGATATGAACCCAAGACCTCGCATCTCCAGGGTTGGTTCTCTATCCATTCAGCTACCTAACAGTCCCCTTCCCCACCCCCAAACCCTTTTTATAATAGGACTATGATGAATAAAAAAGTGTGTCTTTAGATGTGCAAAAACTAAGCATACCAAAGAGGGGTCAGTCCTCAAAGAGTTTATATTCTGATTGGAGGAGATAACAGATACTGGGCCAGGGCCACCAAGAAAGGGAATTTTGGTTTAGGAAGGCACAGACATGGTAAGTGGAGTCATATGACAGTTGATTGTTAGGCTGAGTGTGTATGTTTTGATTTCAATCAATTAAATTTCCCCTGGTAACCTTTTAGATAAGATGATGAAGCATGACCTGAGTGGACATGCCTTTGGGTGGTTTCATAGGATCTGGTTTGGTGTAATGAAAAGAACATTGGACTTGTGTTGTTGTAAATAAAGTACTTTATAAATCATAATGGTTTTAAAAACCATAACCATAAACCATAAAAATGTGAATTACTGCTACTACTTATCTTCCCTGAGTGTTGATTAGTGCCTTTCTGTCAACTTAAAAGCAGCTTTATGACTGTGCTTTTTGGTCCTGTTCCTTTTGCCCCCCCTTATCAGTGTGTTTACTTTTGTTAGCTGGAGAAAACATTCCAAAGCAAGGGCTCTTAATGGAATAATGTGGAAAGAAAAGACCAAACAGAACCGTTTCCCCACTCGGTCCTGGGCCATGCTCTCTCATAGCACAGAGACTGTTGCTGGGAATAGTGTATGCACTTAAGGAACATACATGTCTATGGGTACTAATGGAAGGGGTCATATACAAGGAGAAAAATGTGCCTCCCATGTTACAGGCCTTATTTTTTCTTTTTCTAAATCTTTACCTTCTGTCTTAGAATCAGTGTTAAGCATGAAGGCTGGGCCCTTAGGGTTAAGTGACTTGCCTGAGGTCACACAGCAAGAAAATGTCAAGCCAGATAGGAACTCAGGTTCTCCTAACTCCAGGCCTGACTACCTATCTGCTGAGCCACCTTGCTGCCCCTAGGCCCTATTCTTTTCAACGTATTAATCAATAATTTGGATTAATGCATGCTTATAAGTGTGTGGGTAATTTACTGAGGAGAACTAATCGGATAGGTGATAGCATAATGATTCAGAGCAAGTCCAACAGACCAAAAACCTGCCTTGAGTCGAGTGCATTGAAATTGATTAGAGATACGTATAAAAAACTTGATTTAGTTTTTTTAGCGAGTTGTTTAGGCATAGAGCGGGACATGCATGACTACCCAGCTCTTCATTTGAAAAAGATTTGAGGTTTATTTGATTACCAACTTAATGTGAAACAAACTAATACAGCTACTAGAAAAATTGACACAATCTTGGGCTCCATTAATGAAAAAAAAATTGTCTCTAGATCATGGGAAACACTAGTCCCATTGTCTTCCACGTTGCTTAGGGAATATCTGGAATATTGTGCTCAGTTCTGGGTGCCACGACTCAGGAGTGACATTGCTAAACCAAAGGTGAACGATTGGAATGATAAGAGGTCTGGAAGAAGAGGAAGAGCAAAGGGGACAGCAGAATAACTGGTTTTTAGATAATAGAAAGGTTGTCATGCAGAGGAAGATGGTGTGTGCTTGGGTCTGTGCTACTGTGGAAGTCAGAATTAAGAACAGAAGTTATGGGGAAACATTTTCAAATTATATAAGAAAAACCTTTTTCTTAGAATTATTACAGTAGTCTTAATAGTACAATAAGCGATATCATAGAACCTTAAAGGTTGTCTCATGCAATCCCTTCATTTTACAAGTGAGGAAATAGCCTCAGAGAATTTAGATGGCCTATCCAAAGTCACATAGATAATAAATAGGTAGCATGGCTCAGACTAGAATTCAGATCTTCTAAAACTTAGAGGTAGTTTGGCTCACTGGAAAGTGTGCTGGATTTGTAGTCAAAAGGACCTGGATTGGTAATCCTGCCTCTACAGAGCAGGAACACCTTTGTGGTCTTGGGAAAAGTCACTTAATCTCATCTGGAAAATGAAGGTTTAGAGATTAGATAACCTCTGAGATCTCTCCTAGCCCTAGATCTCTGATCTTTCCATCACATTGCATAATTCTTTTTAGGTACTGAACTATTGTCACAAAGGCACATAAGCATCATCCATGGCCTATTTGTTAGGGACAGTCCAGAGGAGATCCTGGCTCTAGTCCATCTCTTAAGATACTTTCATCGATTCTGTAATCACAAATGTTGTAACTAACCTGGAAAGTAAAGTAATGAATAGAAATTTGCCCTACAGAAAGATGATGAAATAAATGTTGTAATTTAAATTAGCAAATAAACAGCCAAAGACCCCTAGACACTGGAATAGCAGGAAATGCAAAGGGACCATAAGTGTTTGTGGCCATGAAGTCTTGGATAATTGAATAATGCTTTACTGGAGGGTTTTTGCCAAAGGGCTTTGCTTTTTATTGACTCTAGCAGGTGCTAACTATTGGCCAACTGTTGACCTATATCTCTGGGATAAAATTTGGAATGTCGTTGTAGGCAACTCACAATTTGACTACCTCTCAAATCTGTGATGCCCCTTGCAAGCCCACCACTTGACAGGAGCCATTTCCCCCTAAAACTACCTTCTGTGCCCACCTCAGAAACATCTTCTACCCAGACAGCAGGTAACGCTTTCTCTCTTTCAAATATTCCTTAGGGTACTTAGATACTTATATGTGTAGCTGTCATATTCCTTCAGTAGAATGTAAGCCCTTGAGTGCAGAAAAGAGTTCCATTTTTCTCTCCATCTTATATACAGTAGGTGATAGAGGATTGAATTAAATGACTCTGCTTATTCCTTTGCCTGACTTTGCCTCATATTAGTCCCTGTTAGGCCATTGGGCCTTGGTTCTATCAGGTGAAATGGACATTTTCCATAAAATCATTCTTCCTCTTTTTGCTTATTTGTATTTGCTTAATTTTGTAGGTGTTTGATAAACATCAGTTATGTGTGGTTTTTGAGAATTAGAGGGGTTGGTATACCATTGGTTAGTCCAGGGTCCAAAGGCAGCTTGGATAAAAAATGGGAGTTACGTGGTTAGTGATTCATGCCTTCTTTCCTCCCATTTTCTTTGGTCATGGATATTCTAAGGCAGTGTTAGTGAAACTATGGCATGCATTCCAGAGGGGGTATTCAGAGCCCTCATTGTGGGCACATGCACCATCACCCCAGCACAGAGCTCACCAGAATGTGTTACTAGAAAGCCAGAGGGACATGGGGCAGAGTCGCTCCCTTCCCCTTCTCCACCCAGTTTGTAGGTTGGGCACTCGGTCTCTAAAAGGTTTGCCATCAGGTAGACATGCTTGCTACCCGAGGACATAAAAATTGTCCAAGGATTTGTTGATAGCATTCCTTACAGTTATGCTTATCAATGCAAAGAAACATTGCAAAAACTGATTTATTGTTGTGCTCAGAGCATAGGCCTGTGGTGTAGAAGGTCCAATGGACCAGGAACAACAGTTTGCAGTATATTTATATAGGTCTTAGTTACATCAGCAGAATGGATACAATGGAATTTTACAGAAGACAGAAAGAGAAGGCAAAAGAACAGATAGCTGGAAGGAGGGAAGATCTGTATCAGGTAAAATTATAAAACTTAAAAAATATTTGGGATAAAACTGGAATTTGTGTTCTAACCATTTAATTATATGAGCTAAAGGTTGAGGTCTTATCTAAATGCTGCAGGCTCTAGCTGGTAATGTGAATCTACTGTTTTAGACAAATGGCAGTAATAAAGCCAAACCAGAAAAATTCTCTTAAGACACTAACTTGCCTCAACCTGGAAGTACATTTGATGGGGGTAGATGGGAATGAATAGTATAAATTCTTGGAGTATCCAGACTTTGGCCAGTGCTCAGGTGGAATTAGGTTTGCAGAAGACTCAAAGAGGGGAAACTTGAGTTGAGCCTTAGGGGAAGTTGGGGATTCAAAGAGAGAATAGATTTTTTGGCACGAGAGACAGCTTGTACAAATGAATGGAGATGGAAGATGGCACACCTGTTTTGGGAACGACAAGTAGGCTAGTTTAGTTGGAACAAAGAATGAATGAAAGGCAGTAATGTGAATTAAATCTAGAAAGGTAGATTGAAAGAGTTTTGGAATATTTGTGGTATATTGTTTAGCATATTATAATGAATATTATATGCCATACTGGAAAATCTATTTTATCTTAGAAGTAATAGTGAACCTTTGAAGAGCCTCATGTAGGAAAGTGACATGGTCTGGCCCAAGATTATTTTAATGTTCTACAGATGGGTCAGAGAGGAAAAGAACAGAAATAGGAAGGCTACAGAATACAAATACAAATACTCTCTAATACAAATCTATTAGGATAGTCCTTATGAGGGGTTATGAAAGGCCTAAGTGAGGAAGTTTGGAGGAGAGATAGGGATAGAGGGGCCACGGGGAGGGAAACAATTCTCTTTTAGACATTTTAGCTTTGAGATGCCTGTGGGATATCCGAGGGATTTCTGTTTGTGCACAAATTGGACTATATGGCTTTTGGGATGGGTCCCTTCCAGTCCTGCTGTTCAGTGATTCTAAGAGTTTTTGTACATTGACCCTTACTTGAAGACATTAGTAGATAGCTACTTGTTTCTGAAATATAGGTATGTTCCCAAGTCATCTTTGATAATTAACTCCGGTAATGCATAACAGAAATCAGGTACTGCTTCTTCTACTCCTTTCTACCTTCTTGCATCAATTTGTAGAAGCAGATTTATATGGTACTTGAATTTTTCCCTATATGAGCAAATTTCTGGGACACATTTGGCTCAGTTTGAGAACATTGGTTTCTACCATGAAATGAAAGGAGAAGGTAATGATGGAATGGAAATGGACTAGATAAAATACAAAGGGAGAAAAGGCCTGATTAATAATGATAGGAGTGAAATATCAAGAAAGCAAATCCAGGCCCAATGAAACCATGGCCTCAGCATAATCCATAAGGTTTCTTTATGATGATCACATTAAATATAGGACTTTATTAATGGTTTTTTCTCTGACTGTCTAAACCTTGACTTCTTTCTTAGAATTGATGCTAAACATTCCAAGGCACTTCCAAGGCAGAAGAGTGGAAAGGGCTAGGCAGTTGGGGTTGAGTGACTTGCTCAAGGTCACACAATGATTTTCTATCTTGTTTTGGAAAGGAAGGTGATAATCCTCTCCATCATGCCACACACTTCCATATAAAGGGGGATTCTATTAAGATTCTCCTTCCTGTCTTGCAGCATATCGCACAGATGAAAGCCAGCCCTGGGTTTTGCCAGTAGTGAGAAAGGTGCAGCGACAGATTGCTGCTAATGAGAGTATAAACCATGAGTACTTGCCTATCCTGGGATTGCCAGAATTTCGAAACAATGCTTCCCGAATTGCTCTTGGAGATGACAGCCCAGCCATCAAGGAGAATCGGGTAAGTTCTGGGTAAGGAATCATTTTCCCCTTAAAAACCTGTGGAGGAAGTTCACACACAAATGATCCTTTTTATTTTTATTTTTTTTAAAACTCTTACCTTCTGTCTTAGAACCAAAGGCCAGAACAGTTAGGGCTAGGCAATGGGGGGGTCAAGTGACTTGTCCAGGGTCATACAGCTGGGAAGTGTCTGAGGCCAGATTTGAACCCAGGACCTCCTGTCTCTAGGCCTGGCTCTCAATCCACTGAGCCACCCAGCTGCCCCCACAAATGATCCTTTGAATGCCAGCGATAAGCCTTTATTTAGAGCAATGTGACTTGCAGAGATCTAGACCAAACCAAATTACTGTACCTCTAAAAAGCATAACCCTTGGCATAGCTTCTTGGCTAACTGTATTATTTTAATATGAACTCACCGATGGTGCCACTCCCTTAGTTCTGTCTGGTCACCTCACCTTTCATTCCAGTGCCTTGGGAAGTTCCTAATTAAACAAGTATCTGATGAGTCCCTATTTTGTGGTTGCTATTCAGAGCACTAAAGAAGATAAGGGAAAAGAATAACCTCACCCCTGTCACAGAGATTAGGGGCAAAGATTGACAGTTGGAGATAGTACCTAGCAAGGGTCCTATTTGATGTGACACTCTGTTGTCAGGAATTCCAAGGTGGAGGAAATGGACCATAGCTGATTTAAAAAGTCTTGATGGAAGGGGAACTTGAAGGCCTTTGAGAAATGGGTGAGATTCAGAGAGATGAAACAGAGGATAGAGGGCTAGACTTGGAATCCGGCAGGTCTGAGTTCAAGTCCTGCCTTTGATACTTACTGTGTTACCAGAGGTATTCACTCCTCATGATAAATCTGATTTCCTGGAGAGAATTTCCATACTAGGAATTCTCATACTAATAAAATCCCACCCACCCCAACACACACACACACACACACACAATGAACAAACAAAAGATTTGGATAGGAAAAAGGAGAGCATTTCAAGTGAGAGGAACCATCCAAATGAAGCCAAGAGAGCAGAACTAAACAGCATGATTGTGGGACAATGAATGTTGCCTTTTGACTAACATTAATGCATGTATAGAGCATGTTACGGAGGTAGTTATTGGAAATAAGTTTGGGCAGGTAGAGTAGGGCCAAGCCTGGAACAAACTTTGTTTTTATAACCCTAGTGTCTTGTCTTGGGCCTTGTGCATAGTAAGCACTTAATAAATATTTGTAGAATTAAATTTATTATAATGTTATTAATTGAAAGTTTTAAATTTAATTAAACAGGGTTCTTAAATGACTTGGGGTGGGGATGGGAAGACAGCTAAGAGGCTTTTGCAATAATCTAGTTATACCTGTTGGCATTTTCAAGCTGCCTTTATTTTTCTTTGGATAGGAACGGGAGGGGTTGGAAAGAGTTGCCAGCTCTGAGCATGGAGTGCATGCATTGTAGCATCTAGCCTTTCCAGATCACAAGTAGTACCTGATGGCCTCTTCATCAAACAGAAAGAAACAGACTTGGGAATCCTGCATCTGGATTACTGACATTCTCCTTGCCAGTCTCCAGTTTCTTTCTCGGTAGACTGTTGTCCACATGACTAATAAGTAGGATTTCAAAGTAGAGTTATAATTACCTTAGGATCAGGTAAGCTCTGAGGAGGGAAGCTTCTTGGGAATCACAGTATATTTCTTTGAGGAAGTATATTTCTTACTACTAGTATTGACTTATTTTTGGTGTGATTTATGTTTGTCTTGTGCATGCAAAAGAATACAAGTAAAAGCCGGTGGTGCCTTGTGGCTGAGATAAGGGGGTTGTTATAAAACATCATTGCCTCAGGAGCATTAGAAACCTAAAGAACCAGATCAGGAATTAGGCCTCTTGGTTCTTTTTCCCTGAAATGACTGAGCTGCTTGGTAGGTTTACAGAAATCACTTCTAATACGGCCCAAGGAATCAGTCAAATCAGCAGATACTTATTGAGAGACACTAAGATTATTTTCATAGCCTTAATTTGAAAGCAATATCTTTTTTATAAAGGAGAAATCAGGTATATTATGATCTGAAAAAACATATCAGTTAAGACTGTGGCCATTTCCAATAGTGAATTCTGCTAAATATCTATAGACATAGAACTGGTATAGCTGTTTAAACATTCAGGTCCCATGCGGTCAGTGAGAACTAGTGAAAGGGGAATAAGCTTCCTGATTTAGGATCATATCTGTATTTTTTCAATACATGTCTATTATGTGTGTAGTTAGTTCAAAGAGACTCATTACCAGGTTAGTCACAGGGTAATGCATTTTTTCAGCTATCACACCTCTTGAAGGCCTGCTAAGCCACAGAGAAGTTGCAGTCTCCCACTTGGAGGGAGGGTTCATACCAGTGAAATGACCAGAAGCCATGAAAGTATACTTTTATTTTTTATTTTTATTTTTTAAATCCTTAACTTCTGTGTATTGGCTCCAAGGCAGAAGAGTGGTAAGGGTGGGCAATGGGGGTCAATTGACTTGTTCAGGGTCACACAGCTGAGAAGTGTCTGAGGCCAGATTTGAACCTAGGACCTCCCGTCTCTAGGCCTGGCTCTCAGACCACTGAGCTACCTAGCTGTCCCCAGAAAGTATACTTTTAAAAAGAAAAAGGAACTCGTTTATTCCAGAAATTGTTGTTTGTCCTTCATTTCCCAGAGGCCCAGTAGCCCCAAAGGGTGATGTCTTGGCTGGTTCTTGAATTAGATTTAAGTGAGGCAGACTTGCACAAAGTCATCAGCTTCACTGTCTCCTCCAGCCAGGATGACTGGTGGTGGCTGACCTTGGAACAAATTGCTCTCATTGGCTCATTCCCTTGGGGGGCGGCTTCCCCTGCTTGGGGTAGGCGGTCCCCTAATTCACTGGTGGGCTTGAATCAGCCTGGGTTAGCCCGGCTGCTGAGGCAGTTTGTTTGGGGTGTGGCTGCTGCACATGCTACATCTTCTTAGGGCCACAGATGAGAAATGGGCAATGAATGAACCACCCGAAAAAGGGCTCAGCAAACCCTCACACCACAGCTGCTGGTCCTCCATGAATACGCTATACACCTGGGAGATTGTATGGAAGGACTGAATATACATATATATGGGGAAGATTCATTACTTAAGTAAGAGATAGGATCACACTAGCTAAAATGGACAATTTTGATTACATAAAGCTAAAGGATTTTTTTGAGTCTTTTTTTTTTTAATTTTTATTTTGAATATTTTCCCATAGTTACATGTTTCATGCTCTTTCCTTCTCCCCCGAGCCCCCCTAACCTCCCTTAGTCGACGCACAATTCCACTGGGTTTTACATGTATCATTGATCAAGACCTAATTCCATATTATTGATAGTTGGACTAGAGTTATCGTTTAGTGTCTACATCCCCAATAATATCCCTATAAGCCCATGTGTTCAAGTAGTTGTTTTTCTTCTGTGTTTCTCCTTCCACGGTTCTTCCTCTGAATGTGGCTGGTTTTCTTTCTCATAAGTCCCTCAGCCTTGCTCTGGATCCTTGCATTGCTGCTAGTAGAGAAGTCCATTATGTTTGGTTGTACCACAGTGTATCAAAAGCTAAAGTTTTGCCCAAATAAATCTATTGCTTCTAAAATTAGGAGGAAGAGATGGGTTACTTGTGTGACAGGTGGCAGGAAATCTTTGCAACAAATTTCACCAGTAAAAGTCTTATATTCAAGAAAAATTTAGAAGCCCAAGAGCCTTTCTCCAATGGATGGATGGTCAAAGGATATGAAGTGGCAGTTTTCAAAGGAAGAAATCCAAGCCATCAACAATCATATAAAATAACCCTCTAAATATCTAATAATTAGGAAAATACAAATAAAAGCAATCCCACACCTGTCATTCTGGTGACAAAAAGAGGAAAATGACAAATGTTGGAGAGGGTGTGTTCACTGTTGGTGGAGCTATGATTTGGTCCAGCCTTTCTGGAAAGCAATTTGGAAAGATGCCCTGTGTGGAAGCATATTTTAAAACCTCCTTTTTAGTAAAATTGACAGTATTAAACAATTATTACTTACTTTCAAGATTTTTGGGAAAAGCTTCTTAGAACAGTTGTTGAGAAGTCAAGGACAAAAAAGCTTTTCTTAGGGAAATGGATTAAGAGATAATGCAGCAGCTGGAATGGATGGGGATAAGCATTTATATAATGTTTACTATATGCTAGGCCCTATGCTAAGTACTTTATGGAAATTACCTTATTTGATCCTCACACCAACCCAGCAAGTTAGGTGCTATTATTCCCATTTTATAGTTGTGGAAAATGAGGCTAACAGTGCCTGAGGTCATAGAGCTAGGGCATGTCCAAAGTGGGATTTGAACCGGTGTCTTCTTGCTTCTAGACCCAGCACTCCATCCACTGTGCTACCAATAAATAAACAACAAATAAAGTCCAAATCAGACTTTATTCTTACCTTGTTCTGGCCTTTTGACTTTCTACTTGGCCACCTAAAATGATTGGAGCCCCCCTTTTTCACTGAGAAAAGATTGTCCTTGGAAAGGGCAAGGTCCCTTCTTTTTTTTTTTTTTTTTTTTTTTTAACTCTTGAGATAATGGGAATGGGATTACAGTTTGGTTACTCAACAATTCTGGAATGTTAATCCATACACTGTGATTTCTTCCTTGTATTAGATTTCTATAAATGAATAGAAACATTCTTCCTTGTTCCTGAAATGATCTTGGTGCAGAGAATTGTCTTGGAGGATGTGGATTGATTATGCCAGTGTGACTATTTCTCCAAGCTGGAAGTAGCTTGGTTATGGGATTAATGCTAAATTAAATTAAAGTGTTTCTGACAGATTTGAGCCTAAAACCACATCAATTTTTTTTCTTCAATGCTAGAAAATTACCAGACCGTGCACACCCTTTGATCCAACTATAGCATTCTAGAGCTCTACCCCAAATAAATCAAAGAAAGAAGAAAAGCATCTATATGTACAAAAATATTTATGGCAATTCTTTCTGTGGGAGCCCCATGGAAAACTAAGGGAGTATGTTTCCATTGGGAAATCACTAAGTATTATGAAATGAACAGTTTTAGATGAAATTGGGAGGACTTCTAAGAACAAAATGAGAACTAAGAGAAAAATTTATACACTGATTACATCATAAAGGGGAAACGACTTCTGGTCAACCCAGAGACAAATTTTAAGTCCAAAGGAATAAAGGTGAAACACTCCTCACCCCATGACAGAGAAGTGATGAACTTACAATGCAGAAAGAGACTTATATTTCCAAACATAGCCATTGTGGAGTTTTGTTTTTGCTGGATTATGAAGCTATGTGCAGAGGGGCTTTGGGTTTTTTAAATTTTATTAAATGGGGATGGGGTGGGAGAAGAATAAAGGGTGTTACATTTTGGAAATTAAGATAAATAGAGAGACAATTTTCTGAACATCATCAATTGATTAGGTAGGCTAGCAATGGCCCGCCTCAATAACCAAAAGGCCTGGAGGTAGGACGAACTAGCCTTCATATAGTTTTGAGAAGTAGAGTTGGGTAGGTGAGGAAAACAGTGCATCTGATTACAGGGTAGATAGCATCATAAGATAGGGACAACATGACTGTTTTAAAGAAAGTGGACTAGGACTCCTGTGGGACTAGTAACCACCCCTCCTTGACAATTAAGGAATGTTAATTGTTTTATGGGACCTACCTGCTTTTTTTTTTTTTTTTTAATTATTTATTTATTTTGCCAGTTATATATAATAACAAGTTTCCACATAGATTTTCTGAAGTTATATGATCCAAATTGTCTCCCTTCCTTCTCCCCTCCTAGAGATGGCAAGCAATTTGATTGGGTTATATGTGTATTAGCAGGCATAACATTTCCATATTGTTTATTTTTGTAAGTGAATAATCATATAAAACCCAAATCCCACATCAAAACCCAAACAAGTGAAAGATTGTATGCTTTCATTTGCATTCTGATTCCCCAAGTTCTTTTTCTGGAGGTGGATACCATTCTTTGCCAAAAGTCTATGGGACCTACATCTTGTAATCGTTGCTAAGAGATCAAAGCTACCGTACTGCTGTCACCTTGCAAGAGGTCAAAGGCATGTCTTTTGGGTAAACATCTTGTGGGGGGTTGGAAGTATCCCAGGGGCTCCTGTGAGGGGTATCTTTTTTTAAAATGTTGAATTTCCAGAAATTTTGAAACAATAAAAGGAAACAAAATGGATATTTAAAGGAGTTTGTAATAACCAAACATTATATATAGTTGTAGATAAAGTATATTACATTATTCTTTAGAAATAATGTTGGGAGTCCACATCCAGAGAAAGAACTGTGGAGCAGAAATCTGGAAGAAAACATGATTCATCACTTGTTTATATGGGTATATGACTGGGGGCTCGGGTTTTAAAAGATTACTCATTTACAAAAATGAATAATGTGGATTATATATGTATATATATATATATATAATATATGTATAACCTAGTGAAATTGCTTGTCAATTCTGAGATGGGTAAGGGAAGAGGAGGAGGGGATGGAAACAATTTGTTGAATCATGTAACTATGGGGAAATTTTTTTAAATTAAATTAAATTTTATAAATTAGACATAATGTGGGGAGAGTAAAGGCCAGATGGCCAGACATAATAAGTAAATTCCTATAAACATTTTATTCATCA
The DNA here is from genome assembly GCF_016433145.1 of Gracilinanus agilis. NCBI lineage: Eukaryota > Metazoa > Chordata > Mammalia > Didelphimorphia > Didelphidae > Gracilinanus > Gracilinanus agilis. The sequence goes on along the minus strand of NC_058131.1, from coordinate 650,270,992 downwards.
GTTTAAAAATTATTAGTGTAAAATTTTATTTTAAAAAACCTAATAGTTTTTTGGTGAGAATAAGGAAAACTTTATACTCTGAATGTTAACTTGTTGCTTTTTTTTGGTCAAGTCTTCACATCCTCACATCTTATTTGCCTATTAATAATAAAACCTTAAAAATAGCCATTTAACCTCTCTATATATACAACCAATATAGGAATTTATAGGCATGTTTTGGAGGGCATATAACTTTTCCTTAAAATGTTTGTCTTTCAGGTTTTTTCCCTCTGGTTTCCATTAAAAGAAAAATTTTAATGATCTCTTTCCTTTTTTATATCACTTACATTCTCTCCTCTCCTAGACCTATCCCTTATTATAGAGAATTAAAAATAGAAAGAGAAAAAAAGCTCAGCAAAACTATCTTCTTTTTTTAAAACCCTTACCTTCCATCTTAACTCTGTATTGGTTCTAAGGCAGAAGAGTGGTAAGGGATAGGCAATGGAGGTTAAGTGACTTGCCCAGGGTAACACTCCTTTAAAAACTATCTTACACATCAAAAAGAAAGTCTGACTTGGAGTATTTCATACTCACAAGCTCTCTACTTCTGTGCAGAAAGGGAGATAGTTTTCTCACACTTACTGTAATCACCAAAGTAATTATTTCCTACAGCACAATAGTATTCTATTTTATTCCATGCACCACAACTTATTTAGCCAATAGGCATCTCTTTTGTTTGCAATTCTTTAGTACTACATAAAAGTGCTGATATAAATTAAATATATTAGGGTATGTGGAATCTTTCTTTTTGTCATTAACCTCTCTGGAGTCATGCCTAACAGTGTAATTGCCAGGTCAAAGGAAATAGACATTTTAGTTTCTTTTCTTCACAGAATTCCAAATTGGTTTCCAAAATGGTTGGTCCAATTCACAGCTTCACCAGTTCGGTGCACTAATGTGTCAGTTTTTCTATAATCTCTTTTAGATTCTCTCTTTTTTTTTGTCATCTTTGCCAAGGTTTTGGATATTAGATGGAACCTCCTAGCTATTTTGGTTTGCATTTCGATTATTATTAATGGTTTGGGGCATTCTTTCACATAGTCGTTAATAGTTTGAAATTCTTTTGAGAATTGTGTGTTCATATTTTTTGATGACTTGCCAATTGGGAAGTGGCTTTGGATCTTCTATTGTCTTTTTTAGTGATTTGTGTATAGTCAAACATTTACTTTTTGAATAATCTGATTCAGGTTTGTTGGCTTAAAACATTAGGTAGATTTCATTCTTAACCTGGTTTTATTTTACTTCTAAAGATAGTCGTTGGCAGAAGAACTTTTTCCTTTTCCTGATAAACAGTTATTGATATTCTGGCTTCTAAAATTAAAGGATTCAGGCATCAAGAGGAAAATGTGTTGTATGCATATGTGAAGATGCTCCATTCAAAAACAAATCCATCCTCTATTTTACTGAATTGCTGCCTATCTGATAAACCTCCTAAGAGGAGATGAAGCCGAATAGAGAGAAGGATTAATTGGGTGTAACATATGATGTCAGTACTTTAACTCCAAAAAATAACTGACTGATTTATAAAGATGAGCCACACTACCAAAAGATGATTTGATCTGGCAAGTTGAAACAATTTCATCTCATGTGCTTGCTAAGTAGTGGAGAAGTCTTGGTTCAGATTAAACAGCAGAAAAATATTCTATGGTGATTTTTTTAGCCTCTTGAGGTATTTATGAGTAGAACTGAACTCCCCTCTATCCCAACCATTCTTCTCTGTTTCAGATAGGAAGCGTGCAGGGTTTGGGAGGAACGGGGGCCCTTCGAATTGGAGCTGAGTTCTTGCGCAGATGGTACAATGGAGCGAAAGGTGCAGCTACCCCGGTCTATGTGTCTTCTCCAACCTGGGGTGAGTTTTTTAATTGTTGGGGAAGGATAAAAGGAGAAAACAGTAAAGAAATGATCCTTGTGACTTCTTTCTTGATCATAGATTACATTTCTACTAGCTACATTGTCACTACAATTGTGTTTTATTGCAATGGTGTGTCCTGTTACCATATTGTGGGTTATATGAGTAACTCTCATGCTAAATTTCAGATTTTGCTAAGAATAAAAGGCAAAAACATGAGAACAGAATACTAGACAGGCAAAAGCTTGGTAAGAGGACACACCATTATAATAAAATACAACAAAGCTAGTAGAATTTATAACCTTTTATTTTTTTTTAAACCCTTACCTTCCGTCTTGGAGTCAATGCTGTGTATTGGTTCCAAAGCAGAAAAGCAGTAAGGGCTAGGCGATGGGGGTTAAGTGACTTGCCCAGGGCCACACACCAGGGAAGGGAAGTGCCAGATTTGAACCAAGGGCCTCCTGTCTCTAGGCCTGGCTTTCAATCCACTGAGCCACTCAGCTGCCCCCTTTATATCTTCCTATTAAATGACCTTGTCCCAGGAGGTCTCATCATAGGGAAGCCACCTCAAAGATCTCTAAGAAGTGGTCTCTCTTTATTGTAGGATTTCAAATGATGGCAATCCGTGTTTCTGAAACTTTTTAACTTTTTATTTTCAGAAAATCATAATGGTGTGTTTAGTGCTGCTGGCTTTACAGACATCCGAACTTACCATTACTGGGACGCATCTAAGAGAGGACTTGACCTTCAGGGCATGCTACAAGACATGGAGGTGGGGGACTCATTTAGTGATTTAGTCATTCATTCACTCATGCATTTAGCTGTCTGTCTGTCTATCTGCTACGTAATAGAAAGCTACACACTGTCATAGAGGCTTTCTAGGAGGACAAAGAGATTTTGTCTTCGGGTTGAGAAGGGCCTGAGCCATTTTCCTCAAGCAGGTGGTGTTTTCTGGGACTTAATTACCTCTATGGAATAAATCCAGCTTTTTCATTACCTTCATTAGCTTGCCAAACCAGTACTGGCTCTACTTCCTGATATTTCCTGCTGCTGCCAGTGAGAACTGATGCTTATTTCTTTTCCTCAGAAAGCTCCAGAGTTCTCCATCTTCGTTCTTCATGCCTGTGCACATAACCCAACTGGCACAGACCCAACCCCGGAGCAATGGGAGAAGATCGCTTCTGTCATGAAGGTAACTGCCACGTCCAGACGGCTGTCCGTGATACTTACTGCTCCTACATCCACCTACCTTTTTAATGCATGTGCTGGTACGATTCCAAAACCCCGTGATCGGAGGCATAAAGGTAGCCGCGGAGCTAGAAAATCATCTCCGTGTTCACGTTCCTAGAAAGCTGCCATTAAAAATCCACCCTGAAAGATGCACCTCGTAGACCAGAGCTGAGCTGGTGATAGTTTCCTTCTGAGAGCTCTGGGGGAATATAACATAAAAACAGATTGACTAAGAACTGTCCAGCCGAGAGTCCTCTGACAAAATTCCAACAGGATTTCCCCTTTAGTGTTCCCAGGTGCTGATGTATCTGGCAGGAGGAGTCCTAGCTTAGAATAACTTCACACGCTCTAGGGCTCTCTTCCCACATTGTCCATGGAACTGCCCAGTTCCTGGGTTCTGGCTTGCTGCTGGGCTCCCAAGTGACCAGAGAGAGGGGGCAGCTGCTGTATCCATAGAAGGAATTTAGGGAAGTAGAGGACCTACAGATGTCTTGTGGGTGCTCAGTCTGATGAGCCAGGCTGTGGGAGTGGGTGTGGGAGTGGGAGTGGGAGGATGGGCTTTTTAAGGGCTGGGCCAGGTTCCCCTCTTCTAACTCTTCTTCCCTCCTTGCAGCGTCGGTTTCTGTTCCCCTTTTTCGACTCAGCCTATCAAGGTTTTGCATCTGGGGACCTAGACAAGGATGCTTGGGCTGTCCGCTATTTTGTGAATGAGGGCTTTGAGCTCTTCTGTGCTCAGTCCTTCTCTAAGAACTTCGGGCTCTACAGTGAGTGATCCCCTACACACGCCCTTCTCCTATCCTGGGCGCAGCAGCACACACATCTTTGGCTGGGGAGGGGGAGGCTCACTGCACTTAGAATTGACATCTCTCTCTCTCTTCAGATGAGCGGGTGGGGAACCTGATCGTGGTTGGGAAAGATGGTGATAACGTCCTGCGTGTCCTTTCCCAGATGGAGAAGATAGTGCGTGTTGTGTGGTCCAACCCCCCTGCTCAGGGAGCTCGGATCGTGGCCACCACCCTTTCCAGCCCCGAGCTCTTTAATGAGTGGTAAGACACCCCGGCAGAGCTCCGAGGGTTAGGCCTGGGCCTTTCATGCGTCCCTTGTCCCACATTAGAAACGAGTCACCCCACTGACACTTCTTAATATTAAGGCTACGTTTATCAGATGTGTGTTGCCCATTGGTGGCATGTGCAGTGTACTACATGCCTGATCCACAGTAAGGCTGGGAACAAAGGGGATTGCGTGCTTCTTGGTCCAGAGAAGCCGAGTCTCTTAGCATTTCTATGGACCTGACAGTCTCTTAGGAAACAGAAGCAGGGGCATGGGCTAATAAAAATCATAAATTCCCTTTCATCCTAAAATCTAGTATTCCAGAAACTATAGGATACATAAGAGGGTCCTAGTACTTCATTTCCTAACCTCCCCCCCCCCCCCAAAATCTCTCTACTCTGATCTTCTTTGGCTAAACATCCAAAGTGGCATATCTTTTGTCCAAGCTTGTAACCAAATTTTTAAAAAAGCGAAAATAGTATTTATGTCAAATATTTGTTGTAGGGGTAGGGTAGCTGGGTGGCTTATAGATAAAATGATTAGATACAGTGTCTCAAAAGTCTGAGTGTAGGGGGCAGGGAGGTGGCTCAGTGGATAGAGAACCAGGCCTGAAAATGGGAGGTCTTGGGTTCCAATCTGACCTCAGACACTTCCTAGCTGTGTGACCCTGGGCAAGTCACTTAATACCTCCCCCGTTGCCAAGCCCTTACTATTCTTCTGCTTTGGAATTGATACACAGTGTAGATTCTAAGATGGAAGGTAAGGGCTTAAAATTTTTTGTTGTTGTCGTTCAGTCACATCTCTCTCTTTGGGACCACATTTGGGGTTTTCTTGGCAAAAGTATAAGAGTGGTGTGCCATTTCCTTCTCAGCTCATTTTACAGATGAGGAAACTGAGGTCAACAGGGGCAAGTGACTTGCCACAACTAGTAAGTATCTGAGACTGGTCTTCCTGACTCAGGGCTTGGTGCTGTATCCATGGCTCCACTCAGCTGCCAAACCAAATATTTCTACAAAGTTAATATAGGCGCTTGGCTTTGGGACCTAGTGAGAAGAATTTTGGTGGGTGGACCTGGCCTATTGAAAAATAAATAAAATGTTCTACTACCCCAGGCAGCAACATTGATTTACTCTTTTGTTCTATGCTTCGACTGGAAGGAAATCTGAAGGAACTCTTGGTGGAACAGAATAGCTAGCTTTCCCCCATGAGTGTGATAATCCATAGGATTCTTTCCAGGTAATGAAATGATCAGAATTCTGAGCTTGATCAGTGCCCACTCTGAAATACAGGCCTGAAGACTGCTCTAATATATTTTTTTAAAGCCTTCTCTTCTGTCTTAGAATCAATAATGACCATTGGTTCCAAGGCAGAAGAGTGGTAAGGGGTAGGCAGTGGGCGTTCAAGTGACTTGCCCAGGGTCACCCAATCAGCAAGTCTGACACTGAGTTCACATTTGAACCCAAGACCTCCTGTCTCTAGGCCCGGCTCTCCCGCCCCCCACACTCAGACTTTGGAGGAGGCGTCGTGGTCAGCAGTTCGTGTTTAACCAGGTTCAGTCTTAACTCATTGTTAGAGCTGCGCGAGTTAAAGCAGCATCTTGATCCCCGGCGTCCAGCTGCCCGGTGCCCACCTCGTAGCTCTTCTCATGGCTGTTAGCCCGCTTGTGGTTGGCAGAAGTGTTTCCTACAGCGTTTGCCCTCCGCTCCATAACGTTTCCTCGCCCTCTCTTGCAGGAGAGACAACGTGAAGACCATGGCCGACCGGATTCTCTTGATGAGAGCCGAGCTCCGATCCCGCCTCGAGGCCCTGGGCACCCCCGGCACCTGGAACCACATCACCGACCAGATCGGCATGTTCAGTTTCACCGGCCTGTCCGGTAAGTCCGAGGCAAGCCCCTCCCCCGCGCGCCCCTCCCCATCGCCGCCCATCTGTAAGGGCTGGTCTCTGGCACCCATTGGCCCCTGCCTCGTGCCTCTCCCTGCTCTGGGCAGTGCCGCGGCTTCCCCTCACACACACTCCTTCCCTCGGAGCTGCCTGGCCTTCTCCTCCGGCAGACCGTCTTTAAATCGGTCCCTAACCGAGCTGTACAGGAGCTCAGCGGAAGAAAGCTCCGTGGAGTGCCGAGTAAGAACGTTCGGGGGGAGAGCCGGCCACCCACAATGAGGGGGCTGTTCTCGTGGATTCCCGCCCCACGGTTCCCACTCTTCCTAATTCCAGATTGTTCTCCACAAGGATTGGGTCAGTTCCTAGACCCTCCAGCAGTATATGAAGTGTCCTTGTTTTTCCTCGTCCCCTCCAACATTTGTCCTCTTGCCCCTTTTAGCATTTTAGCTCACCTGATAGGTGTGTGATGTTTTGATCTGCATTTCTCTAATCAATAATAATGTAGAGCACTTTTCATACAATATATAGCTTGGATTTCTTTATCCAAAAATTGCCTGCTCATATCTTTGGACTATTTATCAGTTGGAGAATGGCTCCTTTTTTATTTTCTAGGAATCATAGAGCCTTATATTTAGAGCTGGAAGATGCCTTGAAGTTCAACTTTCTCATTTTGCATTTAAGTAACTTACCTTTTTTTTTAAACCAAAATTACAATGGTATTAAATGGCAGAACCAGGATTTGAAATCAGGTCCCCTGACTCCAGAACTAGCATTATTTCTGTTGTACCAAGAAGTATTAATGGAAATATCTTTGATTCTTACTTGTACTTAACTCCAAATTATTCAAATGCAACAAGAAATAAAATTAAGATTAGCACATATTTTAACAAAAACATTGAAGTAAATATTTCTACCTAAAAAAATGACATCTGTATTGTTGGGTATTCTTGTCACTACTTACTTCTGGAGGCATTTTAGGACCCAGGTGCCCTTCTAAATATAAATAATAGTTTAATGAGGTGGCCTACCACTGTATTAATAAGCATAAAACCAGAACTGATAGCAACAAAATATCTTCTATTACTTTTAATCTCTTACTTAAGATTACAGAATTAAGAATTATTTATTATTACATATTATCATTATTATATAGTATTTTTATATCATCATTATATATCATTATATCATCATTATCATGTCATATATATGTTATAACAATATCATATAACCATATCATATTATCACTATCCATTATTATACTTTTTATATCATCATATATTATTATATCATCATATCTCTTGTTACATATATAATATCTTATAACATCATATAATATTACATAATATAAGGAGTAAAAGGGGGTTTTGATTGGGTGAATATTAATAGGTTTGGTCGCCAGGGAATTGAATAATTATCAATCCCCAATTAAGGAATAACCTTGAGTCAAAATGACTTATGTAAGTTAATATTTACAAATGAGAAAAGGAAGAGGAAATAAGGAAATGGGAGAGAGGAAAAGATAGGATAAGTAATCTAACACACTAGGTAATTTGCTCCAATCCTCTAATTTAACCCAGACAGATCTAATTAGCACTCAGTCAAGCGAGGTTCGGCGTTGAAGGCTGAGGGCCGGAAGGTCCTGGAATTCCAGGAAGATTTAGTCTTTACACTCACTGTGTGTAATTCTAAGAGAAAGATTTAAGAAAAGTCTCAGGGTCCCAGCTCCAGAGCTCCTCCACGTCCAAGCAATGAACAAGAAGGAGACCAGTTGAACTCACTGAGCTCTCTTTTAAAGGGGCTTTTTATGTGTCACTTCCTGTGTCTTCCTTTTAGTTTATGTGCCCATTCACAACAGATGCTTTTCTTAGAACTATCCAGGAGGCAGTCAGTAAATTGATTTGTCACTCACTCTAGCACACATGGGTCACAGACCTCCCAACTTGTGAGTTAAGTGGAGATGTTTTCACCTTTGGTGATTAAATCTAAAGATGGGCAGGGCAGATTTAATCTAATTATCACAATAACTATCATATCTTTATTTTCCATTATTGTATATTCTTTTTTAATTCAACTTGTAAAGGACATTAACCAACTATTTATCTGAATAGGAAGATCAGGTTGATTATAATAAATTATCTAATAAAAAGGGCTTCTTTGGGACAGAGAAGCTCTTGTCTGACTATAACAGAGTTTTAGGAAAACTAAGTAGGCTTGGGAAGCTTGTCATGGGAGAGAGGACTTAGTAAGTAGTTATAAATTTGTTGATGCAATTCGCTACTGGCTAACTAACCCTAAAATTGAGTAAACCTTGGACTATTTTCAGAATAAGCTAGTGTCATGTAGGCAGAGGATGCGGGTTCTTCACCATTTACTACTTTTGTGACCAGTCTGTGACCTGCCAATTAACTTGTGTTAGATTTAAAAATGAGAAGATTGGATTAGATTACTTTGAATCTAATTGAATCTAACTCTAATCTATTTGAATCTAACTCTTGCTCTGAATCCATGATCTGACTTATGAATAGCTCTATCTTTAAGTGAATAACTCTACTTGGCCTTTTCTTCCCTACCTATATTCATCTCAGTGCCATTATAGTCTCCCCTCTAAATTGGTGGTCTCTAAACTTTTTTATTGTGTGACTTATCATCAGTCTTTTTTCTTTTCTTGGTGAATATGCTGAGTATAGGGATGGAAGATTTCTCAATGGCACCAGCTTGCTAGAAACTTATACTCAATAGGCAACTAAAAATTATGGCTAGAATCAGTTTGAAAGCGGTCTTTTTGCTGTGCAGGCAGAAATGCAGTAGGATGTAAGTTGCTGATGGACAGGCATTTTTTTTTATTTCATACCTTCCTGTAAAACAAAACCATAATTTACTTATTTTTAAACATTTTGAAAAAAAATGTGAGTTCCAAATTCTCTTCTTCCAGCTCCTCTCCTACCCTCTAAGATAGCGAACAACATGATACCCATTATACATGTGTAATCATGTGAAACATATTTCCATATTATCCAGGTCACCAAAAAGAGAAAGAAAAATAAAGTGAGAAAATTACCCTTTAGTTTGCACTTCGGGTTCCTCAGTTCTCCCTCTGGAAGTGAAGAGCAAATTTCACCATGAGTCCTTAGCTGTCTTGGATCATTGTATTGATCAAAGTAGCTAAGTTTTTCATAGTCAATCATTATAGTATCGCTATCATTGTGTATAATGGTTTCCAGGTTCTGCTGAGTTCATGTAAATCTTCCTAGGCTTTTCTGAAACCATCCACCTTATTTTTTATAGCACAATAGTATCCCCTCACAATCACATACTGCAACTTGTTCAGCCATTTCTCCATCGATGGATATTATCTCAGGTTCCAATTATCTGCCACCACAAAAAGAACTTCTCTAAATATTTTTGTACAACTAGGTCATTTTCCATTTTCTTTGATCTCTATGGGATACAGACCGGTAGTGGTATTGTTGAGTCAAAGGGTATGCACAGTTTTACTGCTCTTTGGGTAGAGTTCAGAGTTGTTCTCCAGAATGTTTAGATCAATTCACAAGTTTACCACCAATTCATTAGTATCTATTTTCCCACAATATCCCCTCTAGTGTTTGTCCTGTTTTATAGGTATGAGTTAGTACTTCAGAGTTGATTTAATTTGCATTTCTATAATCAGTAATGATTTAGGACATTCTTTTCATATGGCTAGAGATAGCTTTGGTTTCTTTTTCTGAAAACTTGTCTTTAATATCCCTTAACCATTTATCAGTTGGAAAGTAGCTCTTATTTTTTAAAATTTGATTCTAGTTATTTGAGAAATGAGACCTTTATCAGAGAGACTTGCTAAAATTTTCTGGTATTACTTCATTATCAATGGTTCCTTTTAGCAAAATGTAGTTTCCTGGGTGTTAATAACAAAAGACTTCTTCAGAGCCTAACACCTTCAATTTTTCCTATGTAAGTTGAATAGAATATTTCCTTTGTCATTTGGTTTCTCCTTTGGGGAGCAGAGAAAGGAAAAGTGACAACCTCCTAAATACTCCCCTTTAGTTATGAGCCAAATCCTTGTTGTTGTTTTTTAAAACCCGTAGAATCAATAATAGAATCAATACTACATAAGCAGAAGATCAGTAAGGGCTAGGCAGTTGGGCCTAAGTGATTTGCCCAGGGTCACCAAGCTAGGAAGTATCATAGGTCAGATTTGAACCCAGGCCCTCTGACTCTCAATCCGCTGAGATACCTTGCTGTCCCCAATCCCTGCTGTTTTTAACCATGATTTCTCTCTTTTCAACAGCTAAGCAAGTGGAATATCTAGTCAATGAAAAGCACATCTACTTACTGCCAAGTGGCCGGATCAACATGTGTGGCCTGACCACAAAGAATCTGGATTATGTGGCCACTTCCATCCATGAAGCTGTCACTAAAATCCAGTGAAGAAGCCCCAATCCAACCAGCACCACCAAAGTTGCTGTCTATCGTGTGTGTGTATCCCCTGCTTGCCTAGACCCATTATCTATATAGTGTATTAGTGACAATCAAAGGACTGAAATGACTACAAGTGGTGGGGATGCCAGTGTTTGGAATTGACATCATTTGAGTTTACCCAGGATTGGCGTCCTTTTGGAGGCCCATGAAAAATTAATGTTTTGATTTAAAGGCCCCCCCCCCAAAAGTAGGAACCCCTCCCCCATACCATGTTAATGATCATTATGTTATTTAGGCATGTTGGCCCACCCTCCCTCAATCAGTGTGTTCGTAGTTCATTTGCTTCTGTGTGGGTATTGTGAAGGATAGATGATGCCAAATCATTTAGTCGTGGAGCAAAACCTACCCCAAAGATCAAGTCAGCAGAAGAATTCTGTGATTGTAGCCATTGGCAATACCATTAAAAAACACCAAAACAAAACTTTCATCTCTACAAAGGGTTTCTTCCTGTTTCTTTTCCTCTGCTTTATCTGCTTGCTCATCCCTGTGCCTTAAGCTTCCATGCCTTGGTGGTTTTCCAAGGCAAAAAGAGTTTCATCCTTAAACAATGTCAAGACCCAGTGAGTTAAAGAATATGGTACGTTAAACCTAAAGTAAAAGTTAAAGTAAAGTTAAAGTAGCCCTGGGAATTTCAGCTAATAGAAATATGATTTCATTGTGTAAGTCAAGGCACTGAAACCAAAAGAAGAAATGCCATACATACCAGGGTATCCCTGCAGGGCACAAGAGAAGGAAACTTTTTTTTATTGAAAGTCAATGCATTTCTCCCAGAGACCATGGCACCATTTCTTTTTTTTTTCCTTCTTTTTTTTAAAATAGCACTTTCTGCCCTAGGAACAACTCTAAGATAGAAGGACTACATAGCTAGGACATGTCTGAGGCCAAATTTGAACCTAAGTTGTCCCAGCTCCAGATCTGGAATGCTATCCACTATACTATCTAGCTGCCCTATGACATCACTTACCATTGACTCAAACCCATTTATAGCTACCTAGCAATAGGCCGGTACCATAATGACATTGGACTCCATAAACCTCACAAGTCAAATCTTTTAATTCATAAACCTTCTAACTATGGAATTGGAGAGGATGGGGTTCTTGGAGAATCAAATGCCCCCATTTTTCAGATGAGTGTACTGAGCCTCTGAGAAAGCCAAGGCCATATACCTAGTAAATAGCAGGGCCAGTGTTCAAACTGAGAATCAGAATCCAGTAAGATCTCAGCAGGCAGGATCACTGGTCTATATCTCTAAAAGAGTAAATTCAATAGATAGAAAAGCTTTTACTTTTTTTTCATCAAAAAGATTTTCATACGCATGAAATGGAGGAGGCAGGTCCAGCCAGCATTTTGGCTGAAAAAGATCTGGAGGCTTTAGTGTCTGTAATATTGAAAATTAATATTATGCCTAATGTAATATGCTAAATGTAATATTGAAAAATTGGTTTGGAAATATAATTAGTTAAAAAAAGGTTGTTGTGGTCCCCATTTATAAAAAAAAATTAACCCTTAAGTCATGAGGATGATAGTAGCTTTTAATAATTTAATTTTAATATAAATATAGTCTAAGAAAGAAATAAGGAGGGAAGGAAATAGAAAAATATTTCCCAGCTTACCACCCTAATCTTACTAGCCCATAAGAGTGTCTTCTGTCTGAGCCACCAATGCCGAGTCACAGAAAGATGGCCAGCCAACGACCTCCAGAGAAGAACCTCATCTCCTCTACAGTCTCATTTTTTATAGTTCTTCATGTCACTTCCTTTCCTTGTGTGTTGGTTTATCACATTTCAGGAACCGATCAAAATCTCTCTGACCTGGACTCATAGCCCTTAGTTCTGGGTCACAATCCTAGGACTCTTAACCCATGACCTCTGTTTGGAGCATTCCAGCCAAGCTAATGGGCTGGCTCGGACGAGCAGAAAGTTCACGATCCTGGGAGGAAAGGGTTCCCTTTACAGGTTGATATGAATTTAGAGTGACATTTTTAGATAAGGTGACCAAAAAAATCTAATGCAGCCTTAGGCTGCATTCACAAATATATTGTTCAGGACTAGGGAAGAACAGTAGTTTTTTTTGTATTCCAAACTACATCTGGACTACTGTGGTTAGTTTGGGGTATTACATTTTGGTTGGACACTGATAAGCTGGAGGAAATCCAAGGGAAGGCAACCAAGATGGTGAAGAGTATCAAGAAAATGGTGCCTAAGGATTAGCAGAAAAGTGGATACTCTGGGTTTTCATGACACTGCTCTCTCATGGTTCTACCTGTCAATTCCTTCTCACTCTCCTTTGCTGACTCATCTATATCATGCCCCCCCAAATGTGGAGTTCCCCATCTTGGACTCTCTTTCCTCTATATGCTGTAAAGTGTAAAATTATGGTTGGATTGCATATGAGAAGATGGTCGCCAAGAATTGATTACCTAATTCCAAATGATTTTTTTAGCAATTTATTTAAAAATATAGGAAGAGTGAAAGTAGGGATATGAGGAAGAGAGACAGAGCGTGAGCAGAGTAAGATCTAGCTTAATGAGTTAGATTGTGTGCTCAAGCCCTGACTTTATTCCGGCAGAGTAAATTCCAGAGTTTATTCCAGAGGCCCCAGCTAGAGAGCCTAATGGTCAATTAACATGAGTTTTAGCCACGAGGCCTCCTCCCAGACAAGGGGCCCTTCCAGAGGCTAGTACATCCAGGGAAGCTAAGGAAGGGAGTCAGCCTTTTTCACTCACCCATGTGATAGTTCTAAGGAGAAATATAAAGCAGTCCAAGGTTCTCAGCCAGGACTCCTCCAGGGTCCAGTTCAAGGCGAAAGAGAGAACAGTGCCAGGAAGTTCTTGCAATTTATAAAGACCATTTCTTTTGTCACTTCCTGTGCCTTCCTCCCATTTTACGTGTACCAATTACAACAAAGACTTTGCTTAGGATTGCCCAGGGGGCAGTCAGTTGATTCTGATTCATCACCCACTTTTGTACCCGTGGGTCTCAGACCTCCCTCACTTGAGGATTAAGTGGGGTATGTACGCTTTTGGTGATTAAACCTAAACATGGGCAGCAGAGAGTTTAATCCCATCTTCACAATGCTCTCACTTGGTAACTCATCAGCTTTCATGGGTTTAACTATTGTTTCTCTGAAGATGACTTGGATCTACATATTCAGCCTCAGTCTCTACTGAATGTCAGTATTACTAGGATTAAAATTCTCTGGAGATTAATAATTAAATTAATAATTTATAATTAATAGTGAAAGTGGTTTAGAGAGAAAAGGCACATCATCACATGACTGATTGCCTAGCTAATCTGAACTTGCCACTCGCCTAGTATCCCATTCACTCCAGTTGCTTCCTAGGAAAGAGAACAGAAACTTCCTTGAGCTCCAACTTAGAACCCTGGTGATGTTACCCCTTCCAGGTCTCCCTGGTTGGATAGACCTGACCCTACTTTGGGTCATTTCCAGGAATCATGTGAGACAAGAGGCAAATATCTCCCGGGATGCTAGGGAGCCATGAAGCGTCCTTATACAGATAAGCCTCAGGCCCTTCTTCCATCCCAAAGCATGGGGTAAGACCAAAATGGATTCTCAAAATTCTCCTTCCAAAAAGGAAAAAGGGAGTATAGATTTATGTTAATTTTAAACAGTATTGTGTCATCATTTGCCTACTGGACACTTCAAACTGGATGTCTTAGAGCCATGTTGGTGAACTTATGGTCCGTGTACCAGAAGGGAGGGGGCTGCTCCCTTCCCCTTTCCACACATGCCTGAGGGCATTTCTCTCATCACCTGCCCCTCTGCCTAGCAGCCCAGTGGGAGCGTTTCCTCCCCACCCTGACTGGAATAAGGTGGGGGGCTCATTTGTGGCATGAAGGTTATAGTTTGGGCACTCAGTCTCTAAAAGTTTTGTCCTGGAGATATGTCAAATTCAACATGTCCCAAACAGAATTTATCTCCCTTCCTCCCAAATTCTGTCTTCCTTCTAAATGTCCCAATTTCTGGCAAAAGCATCATCATCTAGTCTCCTAACTTCGCAACCTTGTTATATCACCTTAACTCTTCATTCTTTCCAAGTTCAACAAATCCAGTTTCCAAATCTTGCCATTTGTACCTTCTCAACATTCTTGGATCCAACTCTATCTATACTCACACAACTAATACTTTAGTTCAGACTCTCATCACCTTTCAACTAGATTATTACGACAGCCTTAACAGTCTCACTGCCTCAACTCTCTTACCCAGTCTAATCCATTCTAAACACTATTGCCAAAATAACCTTCCTTAAGCACAGATCTAACCACGTGAACCCTCCACTCAATAATATTGACTTCCTATTGCATCTGGGATGAAAAACCCCCCTCTGTTTAGTTTTAAAGCCTTCCTCAACCTGTCTTTGCAGCCTCATGGGACATTATCCCTTTTCTATATTCTGCAATTTAGCCAAATTGTCCTTCTGTCTTCATACTTTATTATAGAGTCCTTCTTTCCTTTTAGACACAGCTCAGGCAAAATCTGCATGGAGCCTTTCCTCATCCTTCCAACTGCTAGTGCTCCCCAAACTACTTGTATTTGAACTATCTTGTATATATTTATTTTATTCACTATATTTATACTGATATAAATGCATGTACATATGTCATGTGTGATGCATGTATGTATTATGCATGCATGCATATTTCTCTCATCTATCATAATATAAGCTCCTTGGGAGTAGAGACTGTTTCATTCCTTATACTCATATCCCTAGTGCCCAGCACAAACAGCAAATAAATGCTTGTTGATGGACTGACTGAAAAAATGACAGCCAGAAAAGTCCTACTTGATAGGGCTTGATAAGGCCCATGGAAACTGTTTTCAAGACTTTAAAAATTTGCCACATGGCAGAAGGATTAAGCTTCTTCTGTTTGCCCTATAGGTTAGTACTATTGAGAAATGAGGAGACATAGAGGCAGGCATAGGCTTGTGGGAAACCATTTTCTATCCATTAGAGTTATTTCAAAGTGGGACAGTCTGCCTTTGAAGGTGTGAAGGCTGGATGGCTACTCTTTGAATAGATTTTAGAGATAATTCTTATTTGGATTTGGTTTGGAAAAAGCCTAGGCCTTTGAGATCCCTTCTACCTGAGAGATCCTGATTCTGTCTATTCTATTTCTGATTTTTATCTAAGATTTTTATTGAAGCATGGTCCAAGAAGTCAAATCCTGTTTCTTGTCTCTGCGTAGCCAGCGGTTCCCTTCCTATATTCTTCCTGTTCCAAGGTCATGGCCATCTACTGGAAGAAGAGCTCAAACCACCCGGATCCCCAAATGTTTTTCTCTCTAGGACTTCTTGGTTGCTTGTTCCTGGTTCTTTCTGATTTACCAGTCATTTTCCATGAATTAACAGAAACCAAGCAGTGATCATTGAGCTCAGTGAATTAGGTTCTCAGTCCCATTTCGAGTAATAGGGTCACCTTGAAATTGTTGGATAATTTCTCAACCTAGAGGTACCCTCCTGGGGAACATCTTTCCTTGATCTCGAGTGGAGTTCAATAAATCAGAAGGCAAGGCTAGAAGTTAAGAAAATGGGTTCTAATAGTGTAACTCTGTGGTAGACTATTGCCAGCTGGATGGCAATGACTGAGCCAAGAAAGAATGCTCACATTATATAGGCTATTACACAGTTCTGGGGTAACAGTATACAGGAAAATGAAAAGTTTAAATCAGCCTTCAAAGTGGCAAAGTTCTGTTACTTTATTTGAAATGTTGAGTAATAGGGACAGGATGTTGGGGACAATGTATTAACCTTAATGTGGGAACATCAGTTAACCTTGGGCTCAGGAGTTACAAAAGATCATGTTTGTTACAGTGGGATTATTTTCTTTTTTAATTTTTTTTTAAATTTTTTCCAATTACATGTAATAATCTTTAACATTCTTTTTCTAAAATTTTGAGTTCCAAATTCTGTCTCCTTCCTTCTCCCTGAAAAGACAATCAATTTGATCTAGGTTGTACATGTACAATCATGCAAAACATATTTCCATATTGGTCATGTTGTGGAAGAAGAGTCATATAAAACAAACAAAAAACCCACAAAGAAAATAAAGTGAAAAAGAGCATGCTTCAATCTGCATTCAGACTCCACCAGTTCTTTCCCTGGAGACGGATAGTATTTTCATCATGAGTGCTTTGGAATTGTCTTAGATCATTGTATTGTCATTCACAGTTGATCATCTTACCATAATGCTGTACAATGTTCTCCTGATTGTGCTCACTTCACTTTGTATCAGTTCATGTAGGCCCTTTTTGCTTTTTCTGAAATTATCCTGCTCATCATTTCTCAGAGCACAATAGTATTTCATTATCATCATATACCACAACTTGTTCATCCGTTCTCCAATTAATGGACATCCCAGTAGGGCTATTTCTTCTGTAGTTAATCTCATCTGTATATCCTGGTAGAGCAGAAAATGTCTAGATAGTGGAGGTCTCCCTTTGTTGGCCAGTGTGAGAGGCTCTCTGTTTATATAACCACACAGTTCCAGTTCTTGAGAGAGGATGTTTTCCTCAGAATCACAGTCAGGTTCATCTACTTCTACAAAGGATCATATCTTCCTTTTAAGGTTAGCTGCAAAATTCCTTGGGTTTCCTAGTTACTGTGCATCTTGCTTTATTGTTTTATAAAGTAAATGATGCCACTGTTGCTGCTTCACTCTCCATGGGAAGATCATCAACCCCTATGAGCTCCAGTGGTGGTTTTTATCTCTACTGCATATCATCTCCCAACTTTAATAGTAGTCTAGATTTCCCTCTGTTTCCTCATAATCGTTTTCTTTGTAGGCTGTTTTTGGTATCCTGAGAAGCCCTGACACCTACTAATAAATCAAGGGTTAAGATGCATTTTTCAAATTATTTCACTTAACCGGTGATCATCTCTGGAAGGAAAAAGGAAGACAAACGTAACCTTACCTTACAGATCACTTGATTCCCTCTAGATGTGTCCTTTATGAATCTTGCACTCAATTGGGGCTCCTGCTCCTGAGAATTGAATTGGCTGGAACTACTTCCCTTTCCCTATCCTCCCTTCTTCTTTCCTTCCTCTCCCCTTTTCCTTCCCTGCCCCCTTCCCATTCCTCAACCCTTTCCCTATTCTTGCCCTTTCCTCCTCTTCTTCTATCACTAGGTAACTAACCCAGTGGAGTATTAACAAGACAATTACCAGGTGTCAAACTCACCCAACAATGGCAAACAAAACAAAGGCCCCATCCAGTTTCAACAGAAGATGTGACTCCATTCTAGGGTTCTCAGGTTACCTCAATAGAACTGAGCTTAGAAGAGTACTGTGTGTGCAGACTATTAACAGCTTAAGCTCCAAAGACATTTAAAAATAATATATAGAGGGGCAGTTGGGTGGCTTGGTGAATTGAGAGCCAGGCCTGGAGATGGGAGGTCCTGGGTTCAAATTTGGCCTCAGATACTTCCTAGCTGTGTGACTGGGCAAGTCACTTAACCCCCATTGCCTAGCCTTTACCATTCTTCTGCCTTGGAACCAATACTCAGTATTGGTTTTAAGATGGAAGGCAAGGACTAAAAATAATAATAATAATATATAGAAACTTGATCGAAGCTGAATTATTCTAGAATAGTTAGGTTAGGAAAGTACTACTCTGAGAAATTCAGGCAGAATCCGTTTGTGGGATTTTGTGAACATCAGATATGTTTTGTTGTTTCTTTTAAATGTATACACAAGTCTAGAAATTGACATTCCCAGTCTTTAGCCACTGGACTTTTCCCACGGTTGTTGTCTCCTCTCAAAGACTCGTAGATTATACGGAAGAATAATCAGCCACAATCCATTGAAGGCATTTCCATTTTATTTAAAAACTATTTACAATTTATTTGATCCTTCATAAATACTTTGTTTAAAATCTTTTCGCAGAATGCTTTTACCTGAAGAAAAATGGACTATTGGCTAGGAAGTTGGGAGTGAGGAATGAGTTGGGGGGGGGCTATTGATGATAGGCTCTCCCTCTGATCTCTTCAATGGGGTAGAAGCATTGCCAAGAGTGGGCCCAAAGGCCTGAGCGGTGAAGGGAGGGAAGGAGTGAGGAGCCAGGTGGATGGTGTGTGAAGGGAAGAATTTGTGGCCTAGATCTAGATCCTTGTAGCCCATGCATGATAGGTAAGAAGAATGGGTAAATAGCTGCTCTGACTCAAACCTTCTGACAGACCTAAACAAGGACTTCTCCTCGTGGCCAGTGGCACTGAAAGCACTGGGGTAATTAAAAGACACAACTACATATATTCTTATGAGGCAAGAGGGTTTATTCCAGGTCATGCACCACTTGGCTGCTGGCCATGCTCGGAAGGGAAGGTCAGTGCCACCCATAGCTCACACACCGAGGCTCCTAACTCCCTGTCATTTCTCTTACAGTAAGGTTTTCATAAGACCGACTCCACTGGGAAATCGGTCCTAGTTTGAGGAAAGAGAGGGAGGAGTTTGGCAGTGAACAGGCTTGTAATCTGGTATTTGCCAGGAGTCTCTGACAGTCTCCAAGGTCCTGGAGGGGCTGGATTTATTCTTGGGCAAAGTGGGTGGTTGTGTAGTGTGATTTAAGGGATGTTTGGACAACCTCCCTTTTCCAATCTCTTCCTCAAAGCGACTGAACTTCTTCCCTTTTCGCTTTGCCCAATGGTTTGTGAGTTCTAACAATCACCCATCATTTAGCTGACTAGCATCCTTTTTAAGATGGCAAATACCCAGGGATAGTTAAAAGCACTTTACGCTTTTGTATGAACTAAGTAAATCTGATTGATGTCCTCTTAGCACTCAGCTGAGATCATCTCTGAGGGATGAAAACTTTTGAATGGATGGCTGGTGTGGGAAAAGGAGTAGGAAAAGGCAATTCTGGAAAATGGAACACTTGGGGAGGGCTAGTATTGGTGAAGCACTCAAGGAGGGGGTGAACTCTGGGCACCTAGAGGGCACCAGGCCCCTAGGACAACAATTAGGTAGGAGATGGGCCAGAACAGAAGAAGGGGACCAGAGACAAAAGACCTCGTTATAGGCACAAGTATTTCTGACCTGGGATGCCAGGGCATATCAAGATATAATCCTTGCATACCATATGGCTATTTCTGAAAACTGCCCCTTCCTCAGCATCCCTTGAGAAAGAGCAGAAAATGAGAAAGGCTGCTAAGCTGGCCAGCCAGTCTAGCAGTAAAAAAAGAGGAGTGGGGAAAGGAGGGAGAGTGTGAGAAATGATTCTCCAACATTCTAGGGGATGCACACTGCAGTTCCTCGAGAAAGAAACGCACTATGATTCATTCTCTTTGACTGACCTGGCACTCTTTGGTTTCTCAAATGGCAAAACTCATTTCCATAATTATTCACAGGGTTCTTGCTACTTTCCTTAATGGCTGAAATTGCATCTCTCGGCTTCCACTTGGGATTTGGCTGATCCATCGTCTTCCAGCATAGACCTATAAACTGAATGGTAACTGCTGGGTACTGCACAAGGTATAGAGAAGGTGTGACACAGCCCTCACTCTCTATCCCTGGGAGGGAACATTTACTTAAGGAACCTTCTCTACTGTTCCCCAAACCAGCTGGATACATGCATGCCTCTGCCACCAGAATCCTTCTTGAGCAGGAAATGGACCACTGGAAGAGGTTTTATGTGTCCGAAGACTATGTATGTGTGTGTATATGTATACATATATAGATAGA
Source organism: Gracilinanus agilis (assembly GCF_016433145.1). Lineage (NCBI taxonomy): Eukaryota > Metazoa > Chordata > Mammalia > Didelphimorphia > Didelphidae > Gracilinanus > Gracilinanus agilis. Next base: position 650,250,771 of record NC_058131.1, on the reverse strand, counting down.
TAAAATCATGTGTGTATTTATATATATATATATATATATATACACGCACACACACACACACTCACACACATAATCAAATAATATTTTGAAACCTCATCTTCTAGTCCCTCTTTGGGGCCAGTTCTCTCACCTGCCTCTCTGTCCTCTGGCTTACCCAGAGCTGAGTCATGTGCAGATGTTCCTGTTGGGTCAACAATGGCTTTCTGTCCTAGAGAAAGGGCTGCTGAAGTGAAAACAGATGGCCTAATCCAGCCCCGAGGGATCCCTCCGATCCACCAGGGAGCTGGAAGAGATGGGTCTTGAAGGGGATGCTGGTAAGCTGTGGTCACTTCTTTACCGGATGGTGTCAGAACCATTTCCATAATGTTCCATTCAAGGCACTGGTTTCCTTTACAACATAAGCAAGGCTCGGAGCCAGAATGGAGGTGAGAGGAAATATCTGTTGAAATCGACAGCTAGGAAACATGGAAAAAAACATGGCGCCTTATTGCCTTTGGCAGGTCTCTGGGGGTGGAGGAGATGATTGAAGGACGGTCTTCCACAAAGTACGTGGAAATCCGTCCACCCACCTAATGTTCAAGCATTATTTCCTGTCATGTGATTAGAGGTGTTAAATTGGAATTCTCCTCCGGGGTCCTCTCCCCATCTGGTGATCTCTTTCTTTTCCCACCACCTGAAAAGACATTACATAATCCAAGATTCATTTTGTGAAGCATTTCAAAACCTTGTATTATTTTTAAAGGATCCACACTTACTACAATACATTCCACTTCCTGTCAAAGATAAACAGAAAAGGTGCAAAAGGGTGGCAGGTCCCAGTATTTGTCAATGCAATTGGACTGGAATGAAATAATCCTAAATTGGGTAGGAAATTAAATCCCAGTTCACTGAAATAAGGACGTAACCATTCCATTTGCCATTATAAGCAGTTTTGGATGGGGGTAGGGAGGTTGCTTCTTCAGATTAAGAAGGTGCTTCTTTCTGAAGAGGAGGACGAAAAGAAGGTTTGAGAAGTGGCAGCTACTGATGACTGAAATGAAATTTCATGGGCAAGCTCATGGAGTACCTTCTAATACCAACTTTCCTCCCAATTAGACTTTGAGCTCCTCACCGGCAGAGATTATTCGCCTTTCTTTGACTTTCTCGTCTTTAGCATAGTGCCTGACCTGTTCTCAGCCATCACATTCTGTATTGCCCTGGTAGGGTAACTGCTCTAACACACCATACTAACCCCAGAGTCCCCTGAGCTGGTGGGAGCAACTGAGACTCAGGCCCAGTTGCCAGGAGTCTGCCCAATCGGCAATGCAGACAGAAGCAGTGACTGGACAAGCGATTTTATTGGTAAAGAGAACTCCCATTTTCCTGGGAGTCCCTGAGACCTTTTTAGGGAGTCTGTGAAGTACTGCACATTCTCTACAACTTAGAGTGAGTTGCTTGAGTTGCCCAAGTTGGTTAGTGAGTCCTGGGCCCTTTCTGAATGGAATATGGTACTTCCCCAAGCTATGAAGAGAACAGCAATGGCCCGAAGCCCACCGGGAACAATAATGCTCCCAGTTCTAGCCCCTTCGATTGAATTTTATCCAGTGACTGCTTCTTGGAGCTGGATCTACTCTGCCCCCTGGAAAGAAACTTTCTAACTGGATGGGGGAGATCTACTCACTTAGAGTTCTCAGCAACTTCTTGCCCAGTGTTTCCTCAAAGTCACTGCTGGAGGGGCTAGTCATACTCCCCAGGTTGGGGTCCTCAGAGTCCAAGATGAGATTACAGCATTCACTGTCTGTTTCTAAGAGCCAGAGAAGGAGAAGGAAAATGGGAAATAACTTTAGGATCATAGATTTGGGCACCATCTTCAAGCCACAGGACAACTATCTCTCCCCTTACTTTCCAGATGAGGAAACAGGCACAGAGAGATGGAGTGTCTGAGGTCGTGCAGTTAGTAAAGAGTGTTCTATAAATTTGCCTATTACAATAGCAAGGTAAGATTCAACCTCGGGTTCTTTGTAAGTGAAGTGCACTTTCCACTGTACTATGCTGAACCTTGTTATAAGAGAAACTAATAAGACTGGTTGAGATGAGTTATTTAGGGTTTTGCAAGCATATTAGAGAAAACCTTTGCTGGAAGTCATGGACATTCTGCGTGGAATGCAGGGGTAGAGAGGAGAGAGGAAGCTCCCACCAAATCCTCTCCACTTAGAAAATCAAACAAAGTTACTTGGCTCTCTTCTGGTCCTAACAACTGCGTGTTTAGTCCTAGAAGAATATATCTCAGGATTAACTTTAAAATATAAAGGACCTCATGTTTTGGACTGGGATCATCTTCAAAATGTGGAGGGGGTTGAAATCAGGCTCATTTTGAGGAAGGTGAATCCTAGGGTCTAAGGCAGTGGGGTTAGGAGTCCCCATGACGACGAAACAGATTTGGGGGGCAACTGCTCCCACAGAGATTGACACAACACTCTAAACATGAAATATGTAAAGCTAAACGACCAGAGTCATTACAGTCAGCAGTGAATAAAAAAAGGTTGTCCGATTATAAATCTAGGCAGTTGACCTGGGTGGGGTTGAATTACTCTGATGGGATCTTTTTATTTTTATTTTTTTATTTTTTTATTGATTAATTTAGCATATTTTTCATGGTTACACAATTCATGTTCTTTCCCTCCTCTCTTCCCACCCCCCCCCATACATAGCCAACACGCAGTTCCACTGGGTTTTACATGTATCATTGATCAGGACCTATTTCCATATTATTGATATTTGCACTAGGGTGATCATTTAGAGTCAATATCCCCAATCATGTCCCTGATGGGGAAACCTTTTTTTTGGTAATTCTTTTTTTTATTTAGAATATTTTTCCATGATTGCATGATTCACGTTCTTTCCTTCTCTCCCAAACCCCCCACCTTCCCCTTAGCCGACACGCAATTCCATTGGGTTTTACATGTGTCATTGATCAAGGCCTATTTCCATATTATTGATAGTTGCACTAGGGTGATCGTTTAGCATCCTATCCACTGATGGGGAAATCTTGATGGTTCTTTCACTTGGAGATTTTAAAATCAATGTAAGCAAAGTCTTGTTTAAACTTTCTACCTCCCTGGGGCATTGCAATTATCTGTACTTGGTGGGAGCCTCATAAATGTTTACTGAAAGGTTAGCTAAATGATTATGTAGCAATAATACGCATGGAACATCAAACCCCCTCCACTGCCCCTTCCTTAAAATCAGGAGACTCTGTTTTGTTAAGAGGGAAACTCAGATTGGAAGGATGGACCAATGAACTCGATCCAAAGAGTCCAGGTGGGGAATTTCTGCATGAGGGTCATTTCCCTGGGGGTCCCTGAGACCTTTTCAGGGAGTCCATGAAGTAGAAACTATTTTCATAATTGTTCTACAGTATACTACAGTATTTTCATTTCTAACATGGTAAATACGGATAGGTATAACCCACATAAACAAAGGCTCTCTGCAGGGAGGGCCTTAATAATTTTTAAGAATATAAAGGGACCCTGAAACCAAAAGGCTTGAGAACTACTGCTTGATGCTAGATAAAGCACCTTCCCTAGAGGGAATAAGTTAGGGTTGGAGAATTCTAGTTAGGGATCAAAGCTAAGGAGTCTCTCACTTAAATTATATGGATTTATTTTAGGAAATATACCTCCTGATGTTATTTAATAATACAAAAATATTATGCTTCCTGATGTATTATTTCTGAACATATGTATAGGCAAATATAGACATGTTCGTATGCATTTGTAGATTTCTACAGCAATATAATACATCTATGTACAGATGCATATTCATATAAACACATATATTGTAAGTAGGCTGCAATTGTGTGGTCTGGATCTGTAAAAGGGAGTCAAATGACAAGAAGGGATGGCTGCTAGGCCAGATATGGTGGCAGGGTTGACATCACTGATTCCAAAGTAGCTCGAGCCTGGGCAGGTCCAGGAGTTCCAGTGTCTCAGGTTACAGTTCTGTGATTTCAGAGATTTAGAAAACAGGTGAAAGCCTGAAGGGTAGAAGCCCCCTATATCCATTCCAGTGAGAGGAGCTGGTGCCGGGAAAGTGGTTCTGGATCGGCATCCAGGGGGAATCCTTTCTGGAGTTCCACAAAGTAGCCTTTGCTACAGCACCATTCTTAAAGGTCACGTGCTAGGCAGGTCAGGATAAAGGCTGCCTAACATACATAGGGAATGAAAGGAATAGAAATGTTCCCCTGGGCATAAGAATTAAACCAAATCCCAATGTTCCCTTTTCTCAGCCTCACTGGCTACTCTGCTATTAAAGGGTGATTGTTCCCATACTCCTTTTGTGGTAGAAAGGCCCATAGGGTTCCAATGACCACTCTGCCATGGTAGCCAGAAAACACAGATTGGGTAGAATGCTGGACTTGTGAGTCAGGAAGACCTGAATTCAAGTCCTGTCGTCCCTGACACTAACTAGCTGTATGATCTTGGGCAAGTCATATATATAGCTTTTCTCTCTCAGTTTCTCCATCTTTGAAATGGGAATAAAAACAGCACCTACTTCTTAGGCTTGTTGGAAGGATAAAATGAGGCAGCATATTATAAAGTAAACAGCAAACTTAAACACTTTATAAAGGTTTTGTACAAACAAAACCAATGTAAACAAGATTAGAAAGGAAAGAAGAAACTGGGAAAAATAATTCACAGCAAATTTCTCTGAGAAAGGTCTCATTTCTCAAATCTATGTAGAACTAAAGTCAAATTTATAAGACTATAAGTCATTCCTCAAATGATAAATTGTCAAAGGATAGGAATAAATGGTTTTCAGATGAAGAAATCAAAGCCATCAATAATCATATGAAAAAAAATGTTCCAAATCATTCTTGATTAGAGAAATGGCCATTAAAACAACTCTGAAGTACCACCTTACACCCATCAAATTGGCCAATATGACGATAAAGGAAAATAATAAATGTTAGAGGGGATGTGGCACAATTGGTACACTAATACTTTGTTGGTAGAGTTGCGAACTGATCCAACCATTCTGGAGGGCAATTTGGAACTATGCCCAAAGGGTTATAAAATTGTACATTGATCCAGCAATATCACGACTAGGTCTATGTCCCAAGGAGATAATAAAGGGGTGGGGAGGGGTAAAGGACCTATTTGTATAAAAATGTTTATAGTAGCTCTTTTTATAGTGGCAAAGAATTAGAAATTGAAGGGATGTCCATAAATTAGAGAATGGTTAAACAAATTGTGGTGCTATTGTGCTATAAGAAATGATAAATTGATGCAGAGCAAAATAAGCAGAACAAGGAAAATCTTGTACATGGTAACAGCAATATTGTACAATGTTCAACTGTGAAAGACTTAGCTACTTTCAGCAATACAATGATCCAGGACAATTCTGAAGGATTTATGACAAAGAATTAAAGAATTAGATCTTTTCCAGAGAAAAAACTATTTGAATTGGAATGCAGATCAGAGCATACTATTTTCATTTTAGTTTGTGTCTTTATTTTAGGGTTTCAGTTTTATACATGTATTTTCTAGGTGATATTGTGGATTGAGAGCCAGGCCTAGAGATGGGAGGTCCTGGGTTCAAATCTGGTCTCAGACACTTCCAACTCTGTGACCCTGGACAAGTCACTTAACCCCATTGCCTAGCCTTTACCACCCTTTTGCCTTGGAAACAATACACAGTATTGATTCTCAGATGGAAGTTAAAGGTTTTAAAACAAACAGAAAACCCACACTATATAAAATAAATAAACCCACACTATATAAAATATTAGCTATTGTTATTGTGGCCTGAGGAGGTCATTTTGTCAGAGCCTTGGTTTTCTCCCTTGTAAAACTGGGGAGAATATAGTACATTAGACCATCTCTAAGTACCCTTCCAGTTCTAAAATCCCATGCGCCTCAGTCCCATCTGACCTGGTCTAACTGGAAGGAGAGTGGCTGGAAGCATAAACTGAGAGTTTCTGTTCTCCTCGGCATTCAATTCCTCTTGTACGAAGGGGATCTCTTCCATCTTCAGGCACACTGCTTCACTAGGGCTCCTCAACCCGTTTGATCGGTTGCCTGTAGAAGACACCAAACCACTGCCTTGATTTGGAGAACTCTAGAAGCCCTGCTGGAGACCCATGAGCCGAGGGCCAGCAGCCAGAGGGACTCCGGCTCCCATTTACTTGGCAGTCCCCTATGGATGCTGCCCTCCTGACCTGCCCCACTGACTTACATTGAAGGCTATTCCTGTCATTGAGGAGGGTGATGGCAGGGTCATCCTTAGGGGTCTGCGGGGTTCCACGAGACGTTGGTGCCTTGGTGGAATCTCCATCGGCAAAGGCCTCCATATCTGGAGACTGAGGGGAGCTGTCCATGTGGCAAGCTGTGAGTGCATTCTGATACTGTTGTCGAGTGATCTAAGAGAAAGCAGAGAGAGGGCCAGACGGTTCAGCATGGACTAATCAGTACTTCCACCTCTGGAGCCCATCAGGGGCATAACCAACTCATCCCAGTCCAAGAGGCAGTGCCATTTTGAATATCAACCACCTGGCCCTCTAGCCCTACACGATGAGAGGAGGAACACCAGAACAGCAGGGACATCCTGCTCAAAAAGGTCTCCCCAACTCTCCTAGTAGTAAAATTTAAAACATCCTAAAATACAGATATATTTTCCAAGAATAGTAATTTGATGCCACTATCAGCCTTTAACACTCTAATACTAATTAACTTGACAAGCCCTATAGGAGGACAGAGTCTTAAGGTAATAAGTCAAAGGAGAAGAAAAAAGGCTCCTGACAGCTGACTTCAAGAATCCGAAAGGGCTTTCACCTGAGGGAGGGATTAGACTTGTTCTGTCTGGCCTCAGAGGGCCAAACCAGGAGGAACAGGTGGCAGTTGCCAATAGATAAATTTAGATTTTCTAAAGGAAAACTTCCTAACAATTAGGCATATCAGAGAGTGGAATGTCTTGCTTTGGGAAGTAACAGGATTCCCACTCACTAATGATTTTTAAGCAAAGGCAAGCTGACCACTTTCCCATATATGTTCAATTAATAAATGCTCACTGATTGTTCCATAATTATTTAGGTCCTTTACAACTCTGAGTTCTTGTGACAAGCAAATTATAATAGAAGAGAGGGGCTAATGGGGCAGGGGATGTCCTAAGGGTAAGCCTATCTTCCCCATCAGTGACACCATTTGGGAAAGGCAGACCTGTGCCTGCAGCTGTGGTGAGGTGTTGAGAGTGGTGGGGGAAAGTGTGCTTTGGAAGTCATGGGGTGATATAATAACTACTAACAGGTTGTTTGCAGAGCACTTTAAAATGTGATCTCCTTTTATCCTTCAAACAACTTAAAAAAAACCTAGGTGCTGTTATTATTTCCTTTACAGATGAAGGCACTGAGGCAGATGCAGGTAAAGTGATTTGCCTTAGGGTCACATAGCTAGTACATCTCTGAGGCCAAATTTGAACTCGGGCTCCATCCACTAAGCCACCTTTATTCCCTTAAGTGAATGAATGATACACTGTAATAATATGGACTATGAAGGACCTTTGGCTGCTAGAAGGGAGGCTGGCTGAAAGCAGAATGGAAAGATGTAGGAAACAAATTTCACCTACTTCTCAACTTGAAGGGAGAGATATATTAATTTCATGGATATTTGCTCAGGATATAGTCAGGGCTCTGATCTTTCAGACTCTCTCTTGGAACTACTCTCCTAGCTACTTTCTATCTCCGACCTGAACCTTCTATACAGTGGTTCAGATCTGAGATCGAGAGAAAGCAGCAAATGATTCCCATAAGAATAGGAAGCCACCGGAGTTTGGAAAAAACAGAAAATCTTTCCTCTGGCTCTTTGGAACTCTGGATTCAGTTTCTTCCCTTCACTTACTTGAGAAAAGACTTTAGCATAAAATTAACTTCAAATAATTTCCAGGTCACATCCAGCCCTCTAATTGAGTTTTAGGGTCCATCTGGCAGAGTGGTTTTTAAGCTAACATCCACAATAGATTTCAAGAGGTCAGTGAATTTGGATGGAGAAAAAAATGTATCTTAATTTTCACTCAGTTCTGACTGAAATATAGCATTTCCTTCAAGAATGATTTAAGAAAACGAACAATAAATACCATATTATTCTGAGGAGTCTCTGGACTCCATCAGACTGCCAAAGGAGTCTATGATCCACCAATGGCTAAGAATCCCTGGTAGAGATGGATCACCTTATATTACAGATGAGGAAACAGAGAGGAACTGATCTTTTCAAAGTCATATAAAGACTTAATAGAATAGTTTGGATTTGGGATGACCCAGGTCTCAAATGCCTACCCAATCTGATAGCCTTTCCACTACACCACAGTTGTCTCAAATGATAACTTTAAACTTTGAAGTTCTCCTAGAGGACTATGTATTGAACTATTGAGAGAGAAATGTATCTACAAGAGAATTCAGCTGGAATCTTTTTTCTTTTAAGTAAGAAAGTACAGTTGGATTGGCAGTTTTTATACTAGGGCTAAGAATTATATTAAGAAATATATTAATTATATTAATGTATAAAATATTAAGAAAGGCTCCAAAGAATCTTAGTCCTCCAGAGGAGAGAAGTCCTATTTCAGAGCGGTCTATGTGTTTTTGTTTTTTTTTTAAATCCGTATTACCTTTTATCTTAGAATCAATATTGTGTATTGGTTTCAAGGCAGAAAAGTGGTGAGGGATAGCAATTAGAGTTAAGCGACTTGCCCAGGGTCACACAGCTAGGAAGTACCTGAGGCCAGATTTGAATCTAGGACCTCTTATCACTAGGCTTAGCTCTCTATCCACTGGGGTTACCTAGCTGTCCCCTCTCTATGCCATCGACAAGTATTACCATAACTTAGAATCTGTTTTTAGGTTGGAGTATATGCTCTGAAGGTCATTAGGCAAAGGATGATGGGTGGATGGGAGTGACCTGTGTCTGCTGTGGATAGTGTCTTGGCTTCTCCAAAGTATATAGAGTTCAGCATAGTTGATGTTGAATTTTCAGGGGCATCTATGCATCGGACGCACATTTTGCTCACAACAGACTTTCTTGATACATAAACATGATGGAGGTGGGCTCTAGAATGAACTTGAAGGCAAGAGTTGTGTTTGGATATTGATGACTCTGTGAAAGTATTTCTTTCCTCTGTCTTCTCTAGCCCCTGAAAGCCATGGGATTTTTACTGCACTAAAAGGTTAATATAATTCAGCAGTGAAATGTAGGGGCTAATACCACCTCAGACTGAGTCTAAGGAGGCATAGTTTCCAGAAACCGGGAGGTGATAGCCCCATTTTACTCTGCCCTGGTCATACCATATTTATAGCTCACTGTTGAATCAAAAACCCTGCTATTAAATCAGGAGACTTCCTGTTTTGCTGAGAGGGAACTTGGGTTTGGAAAAATAAAGCAATGAATCGGTTCACTGGGTGCCATGGTTTGGAGAGAACACTGATTAGGTAGAGATCATTCAAAAGAAGGCAGCCAAAGTGGTGAAAAGATTCAAGTTCATGCAATAAGAATCTCTGTGGAAGGAACCAGGGATGTTTAGCCTGGAAAAGAGAAGATTCCTGTGGGACAGACAATAAGGATCACTTGGAAGAGGGAGCAGACTTGGTGAGGGTGGAATTAGTAGCAATGATCCAAAATGGAGTCTAGGCAACTTTGGGTTGATATAAAGAAATGCTTCCTGATAGAGCTATCCAATTGTGGAATAGGCTGCCTTGGGGAACTTGTGAGTTTTCTCAATGGGGATCTTTCAAGCAAAGGCTAGATGACCATTCGCCAGGGAAAGAATCCCTTTTCAGGAATAGGTTGGGATGGATGGCCATGGAGGTCCCTTCTAACTCTGAGATTCTGTGATTCTGATCCTTCATTTAAGTCGCCACTTAACCCTAAAGCACTCAAATCCCACCTACTTTGGGGTATCTGCCACCCTCACCACACTCCCTGTACCAGCCTTGTTTTGATAAATCAGTTGTGACTCTCTCTAGATCACAGAAAAAACCCACAGACACAAATAAATGTCAGGGTTGGAAGGGAGCTGTAGAATTTGAACCTACGTCAGACCTAGTCCAATCCTTCTAATTTTTACAGATAAGGAAACTGAGGTTTCCAGAGGGGAAGGACTTGACCAAATGGCCAGACGGTATTCCATCTGGGAATAAAAATCAACCTGGCCTCCTTCCAGTTATCCCATAGCTACAAAGCTATAACAAATATTTATATGGTGTTAAAAAAAACAAAAACAACCTTCCTTTCTTACAACCACCCTATGAACAGTGAAAGGCACAACAGGACCCATTTCCCTTTAATTATAACTACAGCTGTGACTGGGCAAGTATTAGTCTCTTTGTATTGCAAATGAAGACGTAGAACTCAAGTCATGTCAGATCTATGAGTCAAGCTTAGGTCTTTCCTAACTCCAAGAGTAGCGTTCTTTTTCTATCATGTCTCATGTTTACAGATTTTTTTTTTAAACTTGAAATTTTCCTTACAACTTAATTTTGACTCATAGTTTCTTTCTTCTCTTTGCAATTTTGGGGGGTGCAATTTTCCAGATCCAGATGGAAACAAAATGGAACAATGCTTGGCACATGGTTGGTGCTTAATAAATACTTATTGAATGAAATAATGCTTACATCACAGTGCAAATATTAAGTCATTTAAAGACAGACATGGAATAAGAGTGATGCTCAAGGTTTTCATCTGGGTAGACAGCAGTTATTAGCACCAGCTTAACAGTGTCCTCAAACAGGGCAGTTAGATGGCTCAGTGGATTGAGAGATACGCCTGCAGATGGGAAGTTCTGGGTTCAAATATGGCCTCAGACACATCCTAGCTTAACCCCAAATGCCCAGCCCTTCCTTCTTCTGCCTTGGAATCAGTACTTAGTATCAATTCTAAGGTAGAAAGTAAAGGTTTGCTTTTTAAACGTTGAAGTGGCACATCTTATTATTTGGCACCAATTAGCTGTGTGACCATGGGCAAGCAACCTTTCTGAATCTTGGGGCTTCAGGATTCTAATAGATTTCTTTAGGGAAAACTGAGTTCATACTCTTGAAAAGTGGCAAACATTTACTTCGTACTTGAGCTGCAAAACTGTAGGATGGCAGTTCCATGTGAAAGAAATTTCCTGGGTCAGAAAATGACAGAGGCTGGGTTTCAGCTGTTTCAGGAGCCTAGGTGTGGTCTTTCCTAAGAGCCAAATAAAGGATTTTCTGATTCATTGAAATCTGAGTAGCTTCTCAGTGTCCTGTGAGTCATTAGCTGCTTTCTTGCTGTTTCCATCTCTGGTCATTATAAGTGAGAGCTCCTGACAGGCCAGAGCCCCAGACTCAGCCCTGAGAGAATGCAGGCCTTGGGATTCTCTAATTGTACGTGTCCTGGTTAGGGAAAAGCTGAATCACATTCCTGTTCAGCCCCAGTTGGAACAACTGTTTCTAACTATAAAGTTCAGATCGTTTTGAATGTGCATGACTCTGCCAGTAAGCAAAGCTTCAGGGAAGCCCTGGGAAACCCTGTCCCTAGACCTGTGTGGATAGCAATACCCTGGGCTCCAAATCCTCCTGAAACCCTGCCGCCACACAACATGCCTTTCCCCGACTTCTTCACTTGGATGCACAGTGCAACTGCATTTAGGAAATAGTGATGGATTAGCTGGCAGGAGCCAGTTCAGCTCTGGCCTCAGACACTTACTAGTTCTGGGACTCTGGGCAAATCACTTCACTCTGTTTGCCTTTGTTTTCTCATCTGCAAAGTGAGCTGGAGAAGGAAATGGCAAAGCACTCTAGTATCTTGGCCAAGAAAGCCCCCGATGGCGGTCACAAAGTATAACACAACGGAAACAACTCAACGACAACATCAACAAACTTTTGAGAAAGGAATACACAAGGTGGTCATGCCATCCATGGCTTTTAATCAGTGCTAATTGTCACGGGAAGCCTGATTAATAATTGGGAAGCATGTTTTATGAGGTGATGGGGGGCAGCATGGTATATGAAAAGAGTTCTGAATTTGGAACTAGAGATCTGCATTCAAATCCCCACTGTACCTTGGGTGAATTCTATAAAATTACTCCATCTCTTTGGGTCTCGATTTTCTCATCTGCCAAATGAGACAAGTGGGGCAGACTTGTTAGTCTCAAAGGTCTCTAGTAGCTTTAAATCTATGATCCTATGAATTCTTTTTAGGGACATGGATGCAGTGAATCTCCTTGGACTCCAAAGACTTCATCTATCACAACAAAGGGCTTGCTGTTGGGGTCCTTCCACCTCCCCAGTTCTATTACGGTAGTCAAACCTAGATGAAAATGTTTTTGCATCTGTGACAAATTCTTAGTATACTCAATTTTGACCTGGAGAAAAAGCCTCAGATACCATCTCATCCAATCTCTTCATTCAACAGATGAGGAAACTGAGGACCAGGGAGTTTAGTGGCTTGCCTAAGGTCACATAGGTAGTAGTGTCAGTGGCAGGATTTGAACTAAGGTGCTTTGATATCTGCTGAACTAACTCAGAGTAAAAATATATTTCAAAAACAGGTCTATATTTTTCAACTCTGGTGAAATCTCTTAGAGTAGAGATGAAAGAGACTTCAAGAATCATCATTCTCAACCCCCTTATTTTACAGAGAGGGCAATGGAAGAACCAAGGGACTTGCCTAAAGTTAAATTGTTATATAGACAAACAATAGTTAGACTAATAATGAGTATTTTTATAGCACTTTAAGAATTTCAAAGTGCTTTACATATATGCATTATCTCAGGTAGGCAAGCATTCTTTCCTCTCTAACTGTATCATCTTCTTTGGTCATTACCAATTTATATTCTCCCCTCCACCCATTTTCTCTTGTCCTTGTTCTTTCTGTTTTTTTCTTATTGGAACAAATGCTATTTTTATGTGGGTTAATTTAGATAAGCCCAGAAGGACTTCTTCACCCAAAATAGCCGCCATTCTAATTATGCCTTTACCGGAAAAGGCCAATACTCTTCCATTGATTTTGCAGCTTTGTGAAGGATACAGATGAAACAGCATGGGAGAAACAGGATGCCAACCCAGCCAGTCAGATCGGACAAATCAATTCTCTGAAACATAATGGCTGTGTGACACTGAGCAAATCACTTAACTTCTCAGGGTTTCAGGCAACACTCTAAGACTATACTTTGCAGAGACGGCACTTGCATTGGTAGAAAGGGTTTCCTCACTTGGGAGTTCTTTATACCAATGGAATCATAGGTCCCGTCCCTATCTTTCTTAATGACATCAAAAAGCCTAAAATGATTAGTTTGTCTTTTGGGTTAAGGTAATGAAAGCTACTTTTAAAATGGTACCAAGTGGGATACAGGATTAGTAAGCTTCATGTCAGGAAGGCAGAGACTGGAGATCTTTGGAGCCTGGAGTGCTATTAAAATGGCAGACTCAAGTGGTGAGCCAAAGCACTCAGCCAAAAGAGGCAGTGTGGGCTTCTAGGAGAAGAGAAAAGGATGAAAACAAGGCTCCCCTACTTTAATTCAGCTCAACAAATATCATTGAATGTCTACTACATTCAATCTTCAAAATTTACCAAATCCACCACAAGTGCGATAGCCTTTCAAGGAAAGCTGACATTATATTTCGGGGACCTTGATAGACTTGGCAATGCAGTTCCCCCCTCCATTAGGTAAGCACTATAGGAGGGGGAATACCACAATGTTAATAGCTGGTTGTCCCCGAGTCCTTTTTTTTATTGGACTGTTTCAGGTACATCACCTTTACTATTCCTTTCCCAGTATAATTATCCAAGGCTTGGCTCTCCATGCTACCAACGTACCTGGCCACATTAGGCTGCCCTCCATAATCCCACTTAGGTGGCCTTTCTCAATCTCTTTAGGGGAGGTGACTCAAACGGGCCTCAGTGCTCCAACTACTGCTTTATAGTGTTGGGGTCACCTTCACCTGGTTGGCACCTCTGGATATCTATAAGACAGAAAAAAAGTCTGGCACACCGGCATTGAACCAACGCTCATCATCAAAACCTGCTTCCATAATGGAACCAAGTGATTTTTCCACAAGTGAAGCCTTCCCTGGTGCCTCCCTGAAGTACAGTTTAAAGCACATTTTCTGACCTCGACATTACCAAACTCAGTATGGTTCAATTTTACTGTTTTCATTGTAAAAAATGACAAACATCATTTGGACATCATAGAAAAACAGCTAGTTCTGAGCCCTGCTGTTTATAGTCCTCGAGCATTTTTTTCCCCTCTATTTTATGATGGTTAAAGCAAAGTTTAGTAGTTAAATCTTAACTACTCTTTCTGTGAAGCCTAGATATCTAAATTGTTCATGGCATACCATGAATAGGGTAGAGTTTAAAGGGACGACTGGTGTCCCCCCTACGTAATAACATGGATGTGGAAGCCAAGAGTTGTGGGTGTGTTGGTGGAGGTGGGAGGTGCTTGATGAAGAAAATGAGAAGATAAGAAAGAAGAATAAGGGGAAGAGAAGAGAAGAAAGGAAAGGAGAGCCAGAGAAAGGGAGGGGAGGAGAAAAAGATTTGATCTTTGTGCTTTAGTTTGCTGATCCCTGAAAAGCATAGAGCTATCTTTTAAAATTACATAAATAATTGGTTCTTTAGTAAATTACTCATTAATCTTTCAACTTCAATTAATCACAACTTAATCTAATGCTATTCTCTGTCCCAGACAATGATTAAGTGTCCTGCTGAATTCATGTAGAGTTCTCGCTTTGGCAGCATGTATACTAAAATAGAACTCATGTAGAATCTTATCTTGAAGTTCAGTCCTTTTGGGGCACTACTGGGATTTTAGATCAACTGGGTATAAAGAGTTTTTGCAGCTAGTTTCTCTCAGCAATTCACTATGGACCCTCTAGCTTATGGAACCACTCCGGTCACCGCTCTCTTTCACTGTCTTCTACTCTCATTTTTCACTAGTTCTCTCAGAGCCCTCATTCCTCCCTTCTAGGGGCCAAAAGAAAGAGAAATAAAGAGAAAAATCCATCTAGAAATGGAAACAATGTTTTATTTCATTCCTAAGTAAGAATAAAATCCACAGTTCCCAGCACACAGTAAGTGCTTAATAAATGTTTGCTGACACAAACAAAACATCCTTTCACTCCAGCAGTTGCTTCCTGTTTGCCAGATAGAACTTGAATCTATCAAAAAGTAATATTTTTAGCAATAGCATAAAGTCTATAAAGGCTGCCTTATTTTGCTAAATGTTATTATAAATCTTATAATAAATCAAAGCATCTAAAATAAAGCACTTAAGGTTTTTGAATGCAGATTTAACTGGTCTCTGCTTATCTCAAGTTCCTCCACAAGTGATACTTTGTCTTAGAAACCTCAGCGGAAAAAGACATTTTAGCTCTTCAGCTATGTGTTTACAGGAGAAGGATGGCCCTCAGATCGGAAAAGGGGCACTGACTCTCACTGTTGGCCTATGACTCAGTAAACATGGATTCTACCAGAAGCTCTTCCAAAACTTCACTTGTCTCCAGCAAACTTAATAAAGGTGGGCTGAGGTACATACTTCAGACAAAATCAGTTTATTAACAGTGACACATGACTTAGCAAAGTGAGACAGACTGGCCACACCTCAGTAAAGCTAGTGACCCTAGTAAGAAGGAGGAGAACCTCTTTATGGACACCAAAGAAAAAAGAAATCTTGGTAGTTGCGGAATATTACAATTGGCTATATTAAGAAAAGTGGACTGGAATTCAGGTGGGGCTAACCACACCCCTCTTTGACAATTAAGGAATTATGGGACTCATCTACATTTTGTAATCTTTGCTTGGTTATCAAAACTATCAGACTTGCTGTCTCCTTGGAAGAGATAATATCTCCCCATTTTACATGGTCTGCCAAGGGACATATCTTTCGGAGGGGTAGTACCAAATTTGTGGGGCAAAGATAACAAACTGATGTCCTGGAAGTATCTCTGTGGCTACTGTTATAACTTTTCTTTTAATTATATCTTGAGATTTGCTTTAGAAAATCTAAATTCCTGAGTTCAACTCAAGGATATAGCAAAGTGGCTTTAGGCAAATGCAGACTCAATTATAAAATTAATACAGCATAAAATCAATTACATGATGGAATCATTGTATAGTAGCAATTTGAAGTTATGTTAATTATGATCTTTTCACACTCTAGGAAAAATACCTGGGCTTTCTGTACCTCCATTTCATATCTGTAAAATAAGGCTTATGTCAATATTACCTTCCTTCATACTCTTCCTTGCATGCTACAGATGATGACCTGAGGTCATATCTGTAGACATTTGAGAAATTCACTTTGAAAGATGTCCAGTTAAGAATATTTTTAATTCTCTGGCTGGCATTTTTTCTAAGGATCCATGATGCCTCCCCATGGTAGACTGTATAGAACAAGCCACTATACTTGATGCCTTTTGAGGAGCCACTGAATTCCTATTTCCCAAATGCTTCAAGGCCTATGAAGACTTCACATTGCAAGAAGTCTCTTGGCTTTCAGTACCAAGTGTACCCCAATAAAAAAATGTCTCAACAAACATGGGATGCGCTACTCCAAGCAGCAGCCAAACTATACCATGCTCACTAACAATGATGAAAGAGGAAAGAATAGATAAAGCCTTCAAATAATCCAAATGCAATTTACTTCGGACTTCCCTTGCTACCAAAACTTTTGCCATTACTGTTAAACTAAAAAGAACTGGAAGCTCAGATGTTATCACTTTTCATTTCTCACATTTGTCTCTGACAAAGGTTCTTTACTAACCTTTGTGCAATGGTTACAAAGCAGAGAAGATAATCGTGGCGAATTATCTCATGAAAAAGCAGCCAAGTATATCTGTAATTTTTAAGTGATTTCATTTCTATGTGTTAGCTGCCATACCCACTTTTTCAGGGTGCCAAATTATTAAGGCAATGGGGTGGTGGAAATAGCACTGGTTTTGGAGTCTGAGGAACTGAGTTCAAATTCTCATTCTGCTTCCTACTAGTTGAATGACTGCAGACCAGTCACCTTGCCCCTCTGGGTCTCAGGTTTCTCATCTGTGAAATGAGGAGGTTGGACTAGATGACCACTAAGTTCCCTTCCAGCTTTAAATCAATGCTCTTCTGTTCTACTACATGTTCTCTGATTCTTTTGAAACACATCCATCCTCTAATAGGATGTATTATACATCCACACAACGTAGTCTGACTAATGATTGTGGTTTTACTGTGGTATTTCCGAGGGCTCTGGCCGTTATGCCCAGACATATGCCCCAGAGACCACTCTCCTTTGTAAAACACCAGACACCGTAGGTCCCTTTGCTGCAACAGTGAAAGGAAATTTTTTCTTCCTATGTCTATGATTCCAACATACCTCCTTTGAAACCCTACTATGGCAAGCACCATGCGGGGGCTACCAGGTGAGTAAACACCCTTGAGACAATTTTTTGGTCTAAGCCAAACTGGTTCAAGGGGGCCTTCAGGCACAGTGATAATGACTTTGCTCTTGCTAATCATAATAACTTGTATTTATAAAGCTCTTTACAGTTGCAAAGGGCTTCAACATCATTAGCTCATTTGATTCTCACAACCCTGGCAACTAGCTAGCATACATTTTCCTGTCGCCCTTTTGCTGATAAGAAAATAATGGCCAAGAAAGTTTAAGTGATTTGCTCTAAGATAGATGGCTAATAAAGATACTAGAACCTTCCCTTCTGAGGTTACTTTCCATTTGCTCTGACTGTCACTTTTATGCACCTACTTGTTTACCCTCTCTCTCTCCTGAACTTGAATGTAAGATCCTTGAGAAGAAAAATTTTTGCCTTTCTTCATATCCCCAGTGCTTAGCATGGTTCTTGGCACATAGTAAGTGATTAATAAATGTTTGTTCATCTATTGACGGACAGTGGATCTAAGAGTTAAGCCCAGATCTTCAGATTCTTAAGTCCAGGGCTTTCCTTCCTACATTTTGGCCAGATGACCAGTAGATTTTAAATAATTTGCAGAATATCAATACAAGGAAGAGTGGAGATGGAGGGAAGGAAGAGAAAGGACTGGGAGAGAAAAAGAAAAAGGATATTTACCAACACGTTTTTGGATCAACACCAACTTAAACAAGGGGGCATGATAAGCCCCATTACTTTCTAATTATTTGAGGCCATAATTTGTTCTACGTGACATTTGAAGAATACTTTTCCCCCATTATATCCTGCTGACCTGGAGTGATATAAGATAATAAAAAAGATTTCTGGAAATATGGTCCTCTTCTGCCTTAGATGATAAATCTTAAGCCATTGTGATTACAAAACCATAATGCTTTCCTCTTGCATACCCCAAAGCATCTGCATATTATTGTGATTATTGTTTTATTATTATTATTATTATTATGTATAACATAATTATATTATACAATATATTGTTGTTGTTTTGCCCAGAGTTGTTATTAATGGGTATAGGTGTATATATATACATATATATATATATGTACACACATACTGTTGTTCCTTCCACATCGTGACTTTCCCCAACACAGTTTTGATATTTCATGGGTTGGTATAAGAAATTAAATGGGAATTTTTTGAGGAATTTTGTGGAAGCCGCAGAAGACATGCAAAGACCACCAGATGACAAAGAAACAGTTTAGAATTTAAGAACATACTTAACCCAAACTTTACATTACGGTACTGTAAACACCCATAAAAAAAAAAAAAGAAAGAAAAAATTCAGTGTTTTTCTCTGGTACAAAGGGAGAGCCAAAAAATTTTGTTTAGTTTTCCTGATTGAGGGGGACCTGCACCTCTAAATCCTATGATGTGGAAGGGATAGCTATATATTTAATTTGTATTGGAATTAATATTAAATATATTTAATTGGTCTATTTAAATTGGTTTTCCAGTAGGGAAGCTCCTTCTGTTAATGCATGCCAACATACCCACTCTTGCAACTTATAGTCTTAGCGAGCTGCCTACAGCCTGAAGCAGTTAATGCCGTGCCATGAGTTATACAGGGCAAATATATCAGAGACATAATTTGAAT
This sequence comes from Gracilinanus agilis, assembly GCF_016433145.1. Lineage (NCBI taxonomy): Eukaryota > Metazoa > Chordata > Mammalia > Didelphimorphia > Didelphidae > Gracilinanus > Gracilinanus agilis. The sequence goes on along the minus strand of NC_058131.1, from coordinate 650,231,767 downwards.
CCAGGTCTTCCTGATGCTAGAGTTGGCTTTCTATCCACTAGGCAACACTAGCCTCTTTAAATTTATTTATTTATTTATTAAAACCCTTACCTTCCATCTTAGAATCAAAATGGTATATTGGTTCTAAGGTAGAAGAGTGGTAAGGGCTAGGCAATGGGGGTCAAGTGACTTGCCCAAGATCACACAGCTAGGAAGTATCTGAGGCCATATTTGAACCCAGGACTTCCCGTCTCTGGGCTTGGCTCTCAATTCACTGAGCCACCCAGCTGCCCCCTCTTTAAATTTATAATATCAAAGGAACACACACAAATAAAACTGGATCATGTTGACAATGGAACTAAAAAGTATGGAATTCTGTTGTGCTCCAGGGAAAATTGTTTTATCTCATTCTGGGCCTTAGTTTCTCCACGTGGAAGAGAGAGAAAAAAGACGTACCTTATGAAAATGCTGCTGGGTATAACATGAGGAATAATGAAGGTTAGTGGGGGAAAAAAGTCTTTTATAAATATCAGAAAATGAGTACCTTCTAGCTCATTGATGGAACAGCGGTTGCTTCTCTGCTACTTAGAGGTAACAAAGCCTAGGGGACAGTCTGTCCCAGGGGTCCTTTGGTGCTTGACTATCCTCTCCCTAGCCTTGAGGTGGGGGCGTGGGGGGTGGTCTGTGCAAAGTGGAGGGGGGCCAGGCAACAGGAATGGAAAGCCCTCCTGGAGGGTTACCTTCACAAACTGCACATCACTGAGGATGTGAACTGAGTAGTCAGGCGTGTAGAGGTTGTTGCTGCTGTACAGCTGGGTGGTGCTGCCCCCATAGTCGCTGCGCTCTCGGTTTGGAGACTCAGAGCGGTTCAACCCACTGCAGCGAGAAGGGGATCGGTTTACTGCAGATGTTGACAAAGGAGGAGAAAGAGGAAATGGAAAAGGAGAGGGTGAAGGAATAAGGGGGAGAAAAGATGGAGGTAGGGGAGGGGAAAGGGAAAGGGGTGGAAAACGGAAAAGAGACAAAGAGAGGTGTGAGTCCCTCTGGACCTTTGAGCAATGGTCACATTGGGTAGTGCTAATATGCCCCTTGTACTTTGCTCTTGACTCGAGCACAGTCTTGGGGGAAGAGTTAGTTTATTTATCTAAGGAGCCAATGGCCTTAGAGAGGAATAACCTGGCACAAACAATTCAACAGGTAAATATTCTTGCCCTTCTTTCATCCTCCTTCCCTTTATCACATCGACAGAGAAGAAGTTTGGCCATTTTTTTTCCAGAAAGGATGCTGAGTTTATCAACAGGATTGCAATTGTTCCTTGTTAGTTTCATGTGGCTGCAAAGAATGTCCAAAATAAGAAGATGAAGGACCATGCTGGGGGCTCCAACTGCCTTACAGGACCACGTGATTTAGTTATTAGCTGGAATGAATCTTGTACCAGGCGTGGCATTTAGGTTCTCCAAGACCCATCATTCCGGGTATACAGAATCACCAGTTTGCTTTGACCAGTCATTTGATTGGGGTTACCCACAAGCCTCCTGTTTTAATCCCCTGATTTCACTGGCTCCTAATTTTTCAGATGAATTTCTTCATAAGTTTCTTATGCAAAGAGAAGTTTGTTAGAGAAGGAATAGGGACTGGACCAGTGATTTCACTAGTATATAGTACTCCTCGGTATAGAAATTTCATAGACCAAGGCCATCAATAACATCTAAAGAGAGCTGAGAACTTCAGTGATATGTCCAGGGTCTGGTAGCCAATATGTGTCAGAGGCAGGACTAGAATCCAAGTCTTCCTGGCTCCAAGGCCAGTTCTTTAGCCACTAACACACTACCCTTCTTATGGGAGAATGTCAAGAAAATATAGTCAGTTGGTTTCAAAACTAGCTTTCTTGAGCTAAGTCTTCAATGTACTTACCATCACAAAGTCCCTAATTATACCAACTATCATTTATGTAGCATTTCAAGGTTCACAAAATACAAATATCTTATTTGATCTTACTGTCCTATGAGATGGGTAGGTACTATTACTCTTCTCATTTTGCAGAAGGTGAACACGAGGCAGCTAGAAGTAAAAAGACTTGTCCAGGGTCACATAGTTCGTAAGGGTCTGAGGAAGAAATGGAACTTGGGTCATCCAGATTCCCAGTCATATGATCTATTCCCTGTGCTGACTAATGCCTGACTTCTGCAGGTAGCCCCAAGTTTTCCTCAACTGTGAACTTTTTACAAATACTACCCTGATGCCTCAAGATCATATGGAGGTGACCCTGATTTCTCCAAGGCTAGACCAGCAGAACACAAACTCTGACTATGTGCCTGGTGATGGATCTGCTGTCCAAGGTCTAGCCTAACTGACTTTAGAGAATTTCATCACCAGAAAGTTGGCCACACTCAAGTTATTTAACTGTAGCGACTTAGGAAGACTATTTACTGTGGCACAAGAAGGGTTACAATTTGCCTCATTGGGGACCTCGTGAAAGTGTGTATGTATGTAAATATACATATATATATATATACATATACTTTCTTGTGTAATCTGCTATAAACAAACAAATATATAAAATATATATAATATATAAAATCTCATTTGATCTCAAAACTGCCTTGTGAGGTATGATTATTCCCATTTTACAGATGAGGAAACTGAGTCTGAGAGAAGTATCTTGCCCAAGGTTACACAGCTAGTAAAAGTCTGCGGCAGGATTCAAAATCATTTTCTTTACTCCATACAGCTGCCTAATAAATGAAAGGTTCATTGCCAGACAGGAAGAAGGCTGATGAATTGTTCATACCATCTACTGAGTTATGGAGGAGGCACGATCCGCACAGGAGGAAGAAATACCCCAACCAATGAAACTGTGACTCCCAGAAGGGCAGGGACAGCTAATTCTTCCCACCGGCCTAACTTAAGGATGACTAGAAGGACTGAAGGGAGAGACCCACATTGGTTCATAGGATCACAGATTTAGAATTGGTGGGGCCACTAAGTGCCCTTAAGCCCAAAGATACTCAGATGGGAAGTGCTTGAGATGGGATTTGAACTCAGGACCTCTACCCTTGAATTCAATATTCCTTCCCACTGTCTCATGTCCCCTCTCCAACAGGAGAGGTTAAAAAGAGGATATTCAATGGTATTCTCAAGGGTGGCACCGTAACAACCATTCATGTTAATAGCAGGGACATTCAGCAGAAAAACTTACTTCGTTTCTTATTAGGGTGTCCTTGAAAAAAATCTGCTAAGTTTTGGCAGTAGCTGTTCCACAGCTGTGACTGAGTCAGCAAGGAGCCCTGCTTATTTCTCCACCTAGCTTATCTTATGTAATTGGGAAAAGGAGGGCAGTCTGTTCATCAGCAGCCTCTTTCAGGGTTTATCTGACTCTGAAACGCCAGCTCTGACTCAGCTTCGGGATCCTGACCCCAGCTGAGCAGTACCCAGCCAGTGGGGACAGAGGGTGTGCAGGGGGCAGTGCCTTTAGAAGCCACTCAGTCTGCTTGATAACCTCTGACTTTGCCTATGCTCAAATGTGAATCACTCAGCCATGGGATAGGAAAGGCATTCTGCCAGGTGTCACTCCTTTCCCTCCTGGTTCACAACAAAGGAGGTACAGTATTCCCTTTTCTGTAAAAGGAGGGGGTTGAACTGGCTGATCTCCCATTTATAATCCCTCCTGGCTCTAAAAGAGCTCCTTTCACTTGCTTCTGTGACGACTACTACTGGCCTCATCTCTTCACTCCCTGTAAACATGGAGAGATGGTCACTACATTCCCTACCATCCCCTGCTACCTCCCTCTAAAAGGTTTTCTGCCCTTTGATTCTGGGTGCCAGGACTGACACCCTGTGGTAGCAGAGTCAGGGTGATGTTACATACAACCCAAGTTATATGTGTGAAAAGGGGGTAGATGGGCAGCAGTACCTACCTTCAAAATTACAAAACTCTATAGATGGTTGACTTGTCACTAATATCATTGAGGGGAACCTTTGTTCAGGTCTGGGTTTCTCTATCAGAAATTCTGGTCTCAAAGAGTTGATCAGTCCATGCCCTGCTTCACATTAGAAAATCCAAGAGTTGGACATGGATTCAGAAACCAGTGATCCCAAGGATACTTAATGGTATTTTGTGTCATGGATCTTTTTGGAAGTCAGAAGAATTTCTCTATCAGAAATTCTTTTTTTTAATTTAAATTTATTAATTTATGACATTTCTCCATGGTTATAGGATTCGTGTTCTATCCTTCCCCTCCTCCCACCCCCTCCCATAGCCCACACACAATTCCACTGGGTTTTACATGTGTCATTGATCAAGACCAATTTCCATATTATTGATACTTGTATTAGGGTGTTCATTTTGAGTCAGTATCCCTAATTATATCCCCATCCACCCATGTGATCAGGCAGTTGTTTTTCTTCTATTTTTCTACTCCCACAGTTCTTCCTCTGAATGTGGATAGTGTTCTTTCTCATAATTCCCTCAGAGTCGTCCTGGATCATTACATTGTTGCTAGCAGAGAAGTTCATTACATTCAATTTTACCACAGTGTATCCATCTCTGTGTACAATGTTCTCCTGGTTTTGTTCCTTTCACTCTTCAGAAATCCTTAATCTGGGGTCTGTGAACTTTTTTTTTAAACCCTTGCCTTCTGTCTTAGGATCAATACTGTGTATTGGTTCCAAGGCAGAAGAGCAGTAAGAGTTAAGCAATGAGGGTTAAGTGACTTGCCCAAGGTCACCCTGCTAGAAGTGTCTGAGGTCACATTTGAACCCAGGACCTCCTATCTCTAGGCCTGGCTCTCAATCCACTGAGTCACCTAGCTGACCCCCACCTATGAACTTATTTTTAAAAAAATATTCTGATAGAAGAAAAGCACTTGCTTGATCTCATGGTTTGATGGGGACATGATTGGGGATGTAGACTCTAAATGATCACTCTATTCCAAATATTAATAATATGGAAATAGGTCTTGATCAGTGATACATGTAAAAACCCATTTGAATTGCTTGTTGGCTACAGGAGGGGGATGGAAGAAGGGGAGGGAAAGAATATGAATCATGTAACCACGGAAAAATAGTCTAAATTAACTTAATTAAATAATTAAAATTCTGATAATTGCTTTCCTTTGAAATCCTTTGATTTTATTTTATGCATTTAAAATCATGATGGTGAGAAAGGGTTGACAGGCTTAGCCAGACTTCCAAAAAGATCCATGACACAAAATATCATTAAGTATCCTTAGGATCACACTGGTTTTTTAATCCATATCCAACTGTTGGATTTTCTAATGTGAAGCAGGGCATGGGATGATCAACTCTTTGAGACCAGGAGGTCAACTCCCATGTTTTTTTTTTATTTGTTTGGTTTTTGTTTTTAAAGCATAATTGATGTAAACTTTTCTGGGGAAATTATTTTCGAGAAAAAAAAAGTTCCTTTTGATGTGACAGGATCCCAGCTAGTCTGAATTCTGAACAAAAGCCTATTTTGTTTCTCCAGTCTGACATTCCTCACTAGATAGGACACCAATGACTGCATTGTAAGTGAGTGTATGCATATACTCGGGGAATTCTGAAGAAGGGAAATGGAAATGCTTTCAATATAAAGAAGAAATTAATAACAGACGAATGTCATGAGCATGGCAAACAACTTCAAGTTGTCCTACTTCCCTTTGGTATTTCCTAAGAACACAGAGGCACAGACTAGGGCATGGAGAGAAATCTTAGTACGTTCCAAGTATGATGGAACAGAACCCTGATCAAAAGTCTCAGTAGAAGGATGTCCCTATCTGGGAACCCTACCTACTCTAAGCACCTGTGACTAAGCTGGTGAATATCACCTGCTACCTCGCACTTTAATGCTGAGAGGGAACTATGGAGAACTTATTATATAAAGTACAAAAGGGAATACTACCTGAGTTGGCTCCAAGGAGTGACTGACTAAAAAGGGGTGGAATTGAAAATCAACCCAGGCACAGATGGTGTGTGGGTGCGGATCAGAATTCTTCCATGTTTCAGAAGCCCCTCTACACCACAGTAACAGGTAGGAACTCAAAGGCTCCACAGCACTTATGAATTATGCTTTAGTTGTAGCACTGGATCTACAAGCTAAGTATGAGAAAAAATGAAGAAATGATGGCTCTTCCCAACTGTGTCATGCGTAAAGAATCAGTGAGTCCCAAGGCTTGGGTAGTACAGAGGTGGTACTTTCCTTTAGTATACTATGGATAGGGATATGAGGCAGAAGTCCGGCATAATGGCTGTTGGTTACACCTGGTGGGTCCTCAGCAGTGGGGCCCAAAGACCTGTTATTGATCACATTTATTGGCCATATTGTAGAGGTGATTTTTGAGTCAGGAATAGTTGGATTAGATGACCTCTGAGTTTCCTTCCAACTGAGAGACAGATAGAGATAAGAGTCAGAGAGACAGAGGCAGAAAGAGGGGAGGAGAAAAACAGAGGGTAAGACAGAGAAAGGGGGGAAGAGAGAGAGAGAGAGAGAGAGAGAGAGAGAGAGAGAGAGAGAGAGAGAGAGAGAGTTGAGTTTTAGCTAATGTCATTAAGCTATGCCTTCTCTTTGCCAGATTGCCTGGGATTGCATATGGCTATGAAATTCTGAAATAGCAAAAGTTAGAATTTTAAAATGTGCCGAACTGGAAAAAGAATCTGCTGAAACATTCTGGCAAAACAACCTCTGGCCATAAGCCAAATTTTGCAAGTTCATATCAGTTAAGATCCTAGATCAACTTGCTCACATGCCAAAGTTCATTCCAGTAGAACCAATGAAAACAGGAACATTTGCATTTACTGAATTTCACAAAAGAAAAAATATTTGTTTTAGGCTGCTCAAGTCCATTCAGAAAAAAATGTTACTTAATAACACTGTTTATCTGAAGATTTCAAAGCACTGATTCCATTCCTATAGAAAAGATCTAGTTCTGAAAGCTATTGACTTGCACAAAATCACATAACTATTATTGATCAAAGGCAGGACTTGAAATCAAGTATCAAAAAGAAACTAAAAATACAGTTGTCTGCCTCTCCTGAAAATCCTGTTTTTGTTTTGTTTTCATAAGGCTCTGTATCAATGAAGAAATCACATTAATCATAGGTAGGTACTCGATGGGACAGGAAAAGAAAGGATAAGTGGATAGGAGGGTTAATACTTTTGCAGTAGATTGTGTGGCCCATATAAATCCAGTAAGGGGATGAGAATGTCTGGTCTTAATGGCTTTCTAACAGTACTTGCAAAAATTTTTATCACTCTAAACCATGCACTATTCTCTCTCCCTCTCTCTCTCTCTGTCTCTCTCTGTCTCTGTCTCTCTCTCTGTCTCTCTCTCTGTCTCTCTCTCTCTCTGTCTCTCTGTCTCTGTCTCTCTGTCTCTGTCTCTCTCTGTCTCTGTCTCTCTCTCTCT